>NW_020538040.1:185184513-185215460 GCF_003426905.1 Ctenocephalides felis
TCTTTATAAAATATCTGATAATACGATGTGCATATGTCTCATGTTCATTTTTTGACCGCTTAATCCATTATTTTTTACTTTTTTATTGGATCTCCGGAGAAGACGCTCGACCTGCCTTACAAAAAATTCACCCAGTTCTTCATCTGTCAATACAAGTAAAATGTTTTTTGCATTATTTAAATCGGACGCATTCGGACGCCTGTTATCTCAAAACCTGAAATACTATTTTTGGCACTTTTTGCCCCGTATCTCCGAAACGGCTAGATCTGCCTTTGCCAGTTTTTGGCGCATCTCCTTATCAGTATGGAGTCCAATGTTTTTTGAATTATTCAAATCGGTTGACCCGTGTTCGCAAAATCGTCGACGAAAATTGGTATCCGCACACACACACACATACATCCATTTTTTCTAAGGTATGCCAAATTGTTCAGAAACCTCTGGAACGTAAAGATATATAAAAAAATTATTTTCGATTTTTTTTGCGACAACTAAACTTACCCTACGGGAAGTTAATAATATTCTAATACTGTATTACAATAAAATCTTTACATTTTTGTTTAAAATTTGTGTTTTCTTATTACTTCAAACATTATGGTTTCAAAAGTTGTTGTGTATATTAAAAATACTTGGGATACGATATTAGGATTTATCTAGAAATGTCGGCCGCTCAATAAAAAGGTACTTGTATTTGGATTTATAATTGCATTTATATTTGTACATACTTACTTAAACTTGTTTTTATATTTGTACTTGAATTTATTTCTATTTCCATATCAACTTCTATTTTTATTTGCATTATTAAGCTGATATATGTAGTGATAATAATATAAATAAATAACAATGAGTAAAGTTATATTACAAAATGAGATGCTTATAAAAAACTAAAAGAAATGTTTTTAAATAATAATGACTGAACAATAATTAAAAACTATGAGTACAATTGTTGTCATAGAAATAATTGCAAAATCAAAAATTTACAATAGCATCCGTTTGCTGTTATATATATATATATATATATATATATATATATATGGTATTTCCGTGGAACAAATATAATTCAGGAAAATCAAAGATCAACCACAAATCAATAATGAGCAATATATTGTTAAACTTTTTTTTTTATTATATATATATTAACATACCATAGATAATTATGATTACCTATTATGATATATTGAAAAATTTGGTTTGTATTAATATCTATTTATTAAATGTATTATTTATTATATAATATAAAGTTCTAATAACATTATGGATTAATAAAACTATTCTTGTTCTCCAGAATAGGATAAATTTTAGTAACAACCAACTCACACACACATTCACACATATATATATATTATAAACATACAATGGTATATATAAGGACGCATTATACATACCATATGCATGTGAAGATTACAAAATTTAACTATAAAATTAAAAAATAACATTTAAAATATGTTTCTCAAAAAATATGTATATCTTAAAATTTCTTCTGAATTAACATATGGTCATCTATCAGATTGCACATTCAAATTTCTTTGTAAATGATTGGGGGCGTCAGCAAAAGTAAATTTCAATCTATATGCTTCAGCAACCAATACACCTATATTACAATCTGTCCAATCTTGTGTTGGCAAATTCTGAAGTAAAATCATCAAACCCTGCGAAAGTAATTAAAATATACATAGTGATAAAGTTATCGCAATTTACAAAGACATGCAAATAGCATACTTGAAAATCTTTTTTCGTGCAATATTTGTTCTCTCCATTGTAATAAAAATGCTGCACAAACGTATAACTGAAATGAAGCAAATCCATCTGATTCAGCAAGATATGTATCCCATAACCGTATTGTGCAATGTAAAGGAAGTTCTCGAGTAAGCAAATTGTTCATCCAACGAAAAGAAAATTGCAGGTAGTCGACACCATGCATTTGTAAATGTTTGTGCAGAGGCTCTAAGTTTATTGAAAAAAATAAAATGTTATAAATGGATCCTGTATTATAATATTTGAGAGTTACTAAGTTACCATCCACTCTTTGAATGAGGTCTTTCAATTGATTAACCTTTGTCTGTATTCCTAATTGTGCAAATATATAGTTATCTTGTATGCAATCAAGAAATTTTGATAAACACCAGAACGAATCAGCTTCAATTATGTCTCTATGCTCCTTTGATAAATTTTCTATATTAAAATTTTCTACAACAGTACCTACAATGAAATGATTATTATAATACATGACTAAAACTGAAAAACAATCATTCATATGCAACCTATAGACAACGCTTCTTGTAGAAAAACCATGAAAAAAGGTGTAACTAGATCATTGATTCCTTGCACATAACCAGAAGCGGGATGCCTGATTGCCCAAATAAAAAGAATTCTCTCAAACATTTCTTGAACAGTTGACTGTTGAAATAGTGCTATCATTGGATTCATGCGAGGAACATCAATATGAATCTGCAATTACATCAAAAATAATTATGAATCATCAAAAATACATTTACCAGCAATAATTTGCAAATAATACAAAAACCCACCGTCGATATGTATCTTGATAAGCTTCATCTCTTTCTGTATCATAATATTGCTGAACTAAGTTCCAGTAATCCAATCTCTTTCGTTCTAATACTGCTTGCCTACGTTCTAAACTAGCTGGCAAATACCCCGAAAGTAAACGCCATGTGATAGCTCTGACCTAATAAAATATGAAATTAAGAGTTTGTTATCACTTATAAAACTACTTGCAATTATTTACCTTTGCTGGTATGCCTGACCAACCCAGTTGCCTCAATTCTGACAAATTCAATAAATTTGAATCAAGTAGAGGCGTAAATTTATTTAGTTTTGATTGACACGTTTGGTCTTTTGAAGTAAATACTGAACATCGAAATGGTTGTGGCCTCCCTGGGTAAGCCTGATTTGTTTTTTTCAATATTTTATCAATAGTAGAACTGCAAATTTGGAACTCTTAGTTGAAAACAACATCAAAATATTGTAAACACAACTAAACAAAAATGTAGCTTTTTAAAAAATAAATACATCAAAAAATCTATGCATGAAATGTAACTTACGTGTTAGGTGGGTTTGTTGAAGATTCACATGAATCACTTAATTTTGTGGTACATTTATCTTGTATGGCTGTTTCATGAACAATACTGGCAGAGATTTGAGCATTGGAAGGTATCAAAGATTTCTTATGTGTTCTAATAACATTTAAAGCTGCGTTATGTGAGACTCTTTTTGATATTTTGGTATCTGAAATTTAAAGCACTTCAATTGCAACCACTTGCATAAAACCAAATGTTTTTAAAACTTAATATGAACGCAGTCGTTGTACCTGGAATTATAGAAAGATCATCATCATCTTCCAAATCCCAAGCGTCGCTGACCGACTCTTGGAAATCCTGGAATGATGTGGAGCCTGACAATCGAACTCTGTTTGATTCTGATCGTTGTGGATCTTTTTGACTAGGTCGACCAGGCACAACATGATTATTTTTTTTCCAGAAGGTAGTTTTAGAATTGCTTTCAAAACTTGGTATATTTGATGAAGCATTCATATTAAATTACGCTATGTAATACATAGTTTATTCAAGACGAAAATAGAAAATAATCAAATGGACATCGGCATGAAACATGAGATTTACAAAATTTGTAATAATTGTTTACGTTTTGGAATTTTAAAACAAATTTTAACAAATCTTCATAACATTGCATGATTGAGTTTTGATGACTGTATGACATTTGTCACCTAAACCCGCTTGCGCATGGTTGAAAACATTCCATAAACCATAAAGTTATTTTCGAGCGGATTGCAGCTTTACATTCTCTTGCCGTAAAGCCACTTGCCTATAGTATTTCTTTAAAATTTAGAAGGATCAAAGGAATATTTCAATATATTTCATTCAAATTTCAATTCAATTCCATTGACATATATATGAGAAAATAAACATGGTGGGGTATTGTCTATTTTGTAATTAGATTTTCGAGACTCGCTAAAGATATAAAAGCCTATTGTTTTAATTGCTTTGCTAATAATTGGCAAATTTATATAAATTCATAAGTAATGTCTATTTTTACACTTGAAAATAATAATTAAAAAAATAATTTAACAGTAATGCGAAATTTAATAAGATTCTTAAATTATTCGCGCTAGGTGAAATGCGTTTGATATAGAAAATATCAAATAATTAAACATCGTACTTATTAATATGAGGTAAATAGAGATGTGAGATAAATCAATGCAATTTTTTGTATAAGTTTTAACAAATACTTGTTATTTGTAACAGGGTGTATAGCATATACTCTTCTTTTATCTATGGTGTATAGCCCGCCCGAGCCCGCCATTTCTACTTTATCATCTATGGATTTACTATATTTTTTATCTTTGCTTGTAAGGTGCACATCTATATATCTGAATTGTTGTTGTCTGTGGTGGCGTCTGTTCAACGTACGGTTCGTTCGTTTCAGATATCGCGCGAAAGCTGTTGAGAGTGTTTGTTTCTGGCGCATTTTAGTAATTGCTCGTGAAGAGAAGAAGTGTTCGAAGTTTTAATTTTTTTCAGACTGATAATATATTTTAACTATGTTTCAAATAGGAGATAAAATCGAAGCTAGAATGCCGGGGTCTAGGCTGTATTCTCAAGGTATGTTGTGGTGAAATTATCTCAGAAATTTAGTATACATATTTATAATCGTGACTTCTTATTAGCTGAGGTATTAGAGACAAAAGGGACCTCATGTCTCATTAAATTTGGTGACGGCGCTGTACATCAAGTACAAGAAATTTACATTCGACCTGTAACTAAAACTGTAACGTAAGTAAACGTTTAACTAATAAATTCAATTTTATTTTGAATTGTGCGTGTATAATTGTAGTTCTAAATTTTTGCAGGCGATCCCGCCGAAACAGTAGATCTCCAGCACGTAGAAAACCTACTGAAGTGATTGTTTCAGATCTTTCAGAAGATGTTGTGAAGACAAATCAAAAGTGAGCAAATACATATAAACAATTCTGTTAACTTGTTCTGTAGGCACATTTCAGAGAATAAGCACATCCAAATTTTATTTTTCGAACTTGAAGTGAATTAATATAATTTTGTAACATGTGTGCTAAATTTTGTTTATCGTATTTGTGCAGATCATTAGATGAAGCCCTTGTGGGAGTAAAGCCGGAAATTAAAAAGCGAATTGGAAGAAGTCCTGGTAGACCGTAAGTTTTTGATTTCATATAATTATTTATGTAAACTCTTATCCAAAATAAAAATTTTAGCTCAACTGCTAAAAGTACTACCAAAATGAATACTCGAAGCAAGAGTAGAGGTCGTGTTATACGTTTAGACAGGTAAGACTTGCATCAATACTGCTTTTAAGTACGTAACAAATTTTCAACTGTAATAAATTTAAAGTGGTCATGATGAATCGGAAGCACAGCAACCAAAGAAAGTGGTACGTCGCTCAAGTGTAAATCGTTCAACAAAATTGATGTAAGTATATCATAATAAATTCTAATGTAAATTTAATTTACCAGATTCATTAAAGGCATTATTTTATAGGAACAATGCACAAAATCTATGGTCTGAACAACACAGTAGTGCATCTGTAGTCCTTCGTGATATTCTCCATTCATCCAGATCCAATAGTCGTCAAAGTTCATGTACGAACTCCGAACTTGAGATGATTGATCAAAATATTGCAGAACGTGAGTCTCCTGTTTTAACAGAAGAGGATTTCAGACGTTCTGACATAGAAGATACAGTTTCAGAAGTGTACATGATTCAACCGCGAAACATGTTACGTGTTACAAACAGGTAATATGATAGTGTAAATTATTTTGGGTGCTTTGTATTATAATGTTGTCTATGCAGGTCCACCAGACAAAAGTCGGCAACACCGGATGAACAAAATGTCGAACCAATAATTCATGAAAAAGAAGCAACACCTTTGAATCCATTGAATACAGAAATTTCCGATTCTGATGAAGAGGTTAAAAATGTACATAACAAAGACCATTTCATCGTAATAAAAATGATTAAGTTTCTTCTTACAGCTTTTTTGATTTCGGGCACGCCTTTAATTTGCATGTACCTTTATAATACATGTAATATAGACAAGTGCGTTTTTCGGTATCCCCAAGTAACTGATCTAAATAATCTTGAACTTTATTTTTCAAAGCAAGCCTCCATGATGAACATTGCCTTTCTTTCATTTTTAACAGTTTTTTCTATTATTCGCATATTCGGAACTAGCGCCTTTGGTTTTCCCACTAGGGATGGTGTTTTAAATTACTACTTCAATGGTTTTTTTAGTATAATTATCATCACAGTTATTTTTACTTTGTTACACCGGTATAATTTTCCTATTTTGCAATACATTCATGAACAAGATTTCAGATTGATAATTTCCTCACTGATATGTGCATTTTTAATTTCGCTTATTTTACATCTGAGGAAGTACTATGTTTCTATGGTACCATCAATTATGGAACCAAAAAGGAATACAATTTCAGAATTTTGGAATGGATGCGAATTGAATCCTCGCATTTTTTCTATTTTTGATGTCAAGCTGATTTATTATAGAATGGCAATTATGGGAACGGTGAGTCATCAATAGAATTTGAATTAATTATAATAACATATCTATCATTGTTTGTATTTTTTATTTTTAGATTTTATTGCTGACAGCCTATGTACATGAAGACGCTTGGAACCTTATAAGAAATGTGTTATATGGTGAAGCCACTGATTACAATTCTACCCTAATTCTTGTAACTGCTCTGAATATTTTTTTTCATTTGGATTTGGTGTTTCATGAGAAACAACTGACTGCCACTTTTGAAATTCAGAATGAGGGTACTGGATTCATGTTATTACTGAAGGACAATCTTTATCCATTTGTCACAGCTTTTCCTGTGAAATATATACTATATCGAAACATAAGAGCACCCTCTATAGCATTAGCATTTATCGTAGGCATGTTTTTTGTTGGTTATTTGCTGTTTCGATATAGTAATAACATGAAATATGCTGTTCGAATTAACCCAGCTGATTACAGAATTAATTGTATGTATTAAATTTTGTAACCGGTTTTATTCTGTTTGTAATTATATTATAATCTTTTTTTTTATTGCAGATAAAGATTTATATATAACTTTTTCTGGTAAGAAGCTGCTTCTTGCTAAGACATGGGGTTTTGTTAGGCATCCTAACTATTTGGGACACATCATGGTTTTAGTTTCATTTAGTTTGGCCTTACTCTGGAGTGCACCTTTCAATGTAATAAGCTTTTTGCCACTAATTATTAGTGTAATATTTCTACTACACCGAGCTGCACGAGATGGTCGCCAGTGTGAGAAAAAACACGGTGCCAGTTGGACGAGGTACTGTAATGTGGTAAAATATAAGATAGTACCACATATATATTAGTAAATTGAAGTGAAAGATAAAAACTCTTATATTTAACTGGGATTTTAGTGAGTTTGAGTGCTGATATTTTGATGAGCTGGAAACATGACTATTTTTATTTTATGTACATTAACTATACTTGTATTTTTTGTGATTTTACATTTACTTATTTTTATCTTACATCAATGTTTAATTAACAAAGATTTTAAATCTTGTGATAGTTTAAATATTTTTTTATTAGGAATTTTATATTAAGATTGCATTTTTTTAATTCTGATAATCATGTAATTAACAATTTTGTACTTCATAATAATTTATGCGTACTCAGGGTATGCAATATATTATTTTTTTCCTTTGTATATTAAAATAAGAAATATGTTTGTGTAAAGATCTCTGAACTATTGGACTGATCTTGCAATATTATATAATATGAATTAACTGATTGATTAAATTGTCTCGATATATTACTAAATTGATTGATATAATATTAAATTGATTTTAATATAATATTAAATTAATTTCAATATTTAAAAATAATTAAATAATAATACTAATTAGCACAGCTATTTTCTTATCCAAAATTAAATGATGAATTCATTATTAATAGTGATTTGTATATGTAATACTATTGATTTTAATATAATATTAAATTAATTTCAATATAATATTTAAAAAGAATGAAATAAAATTTAGTAATCATGTAAATATATGTTCAAGATATTATCTCAATGAAATGATAAATTAATTATTAATAGTAATATGTGGACTTGTCAAAGCCATAACAGTCCCATAATAGAGTATAAGATATATAAATATATATTTTCGTATAGATTATAAAAGATTTTTTATATGCAAATTTGTTACATTGTATATTAAGTACTATAGTAATAAATAAATATATTTAGTCAAGCCAGAGTCTTTATTAATGCTGCAAATGTACAATAAGAAATTAAGTATTTTCGTATGATAATTTACTGTGTAGGCATTGTAGTTCAGTAGCTGTTTTATGTTGAATGATATTTTTTGTGTTGTTAAAATATTATGAAAATCAATGCTGATTTAAAGTATGATATTGAGAAACTAAGGCTTTAAGGATCATTATATAATAATACAACGTCGGATGTTTATAATGAAACTTTGCAACTCGTTCATGGTCTTAATCTTATCCTAAAATATATAGCCTTGCAAAAAGTGGATAAGTGTGCTTATGACTTATAGCATGTATAATATCAATTGGAACGGACATTAATTGATTAGTTTTAATAAAATGCGTAATCTTTATTATTTTCATGTAAACAGTTGAAGATTTGATCGTCGCCATTTTAAATGTTGTTAAGCCTCCATTCTTATCAATTAAGGATTTTCTATACATCTAGAAATTTGTGCAACTTGTCTTAAGACAAAAATGACACATTCAGTTTTTCTAACATTTGTAGTTATAACAGGATGAAAAGAAAGTAATAAATTACAGTTTACGAAACTAAAAGTCAACCCGCATTCCTCGGTGTGTCAAATATCACGTTTATTAACCCGCAGTACGAGTTTGTAATCTGTAATGACCAACAGGATATAACCGAGTTTACGCAAAACACAGAAACGAATTGTATTAAAAAAGCAGTACATTATTTTTGTAAAAAGTGCGATCATAATTAACCAGTGAATTTGAAATATCGGATTTGATTTACGCTTCACAATAATATGTTAATTAGTCAGATGCATGCAACTGCGCATAAACTAAACTTAAGTGATAAATTATGTTTATTTGTGCAATGACAGTTAAATATGAAGTGATAAATAGTAGTGATAAGTTAGATTATATCTATAAAAAGTATTTAAAAAATAATAATAAGTTAATGCAACTGCCAGGGTATGATTAAAATCTTTGACGGGAGATTTATTCAGGTATTGTCATAAATTTCATTACCTTATATAAAAATAAAAATAAAAAGTGGATATAATAATTTTTCTTTGCTTTAATCATTGATTTAAACTTATCTTAAATATAATTCAGGTTGGTATCAATGATGGTATAATAACCAAGTTCAATTTTATAATCTTACAATTAGAAATTTCTTAACGTCAGTTGGCAAAAAATAACTTATTTTTACTTTATATTTACTTAGAAGTTTATATTTTGCCAGAAAATTTGTTTGGCTAATTTTATGTTTTCTCGACGTTTCAAGTCATTCTGAATAATTAGGGACCAAATTTAGAAAAATTATTTGTGTGTATGTGAGCCAAAATTTGTTGTCATATTTTTCAAAATGGCTGCACCGTTTACGTAAATTTAAAAGCCATTTTGACAAAACTTGAGAATTATCGTTGATTTTCGAGTCGTTTGTAGAAAAGTGTATAATTTTTCATCAACGATATCGCAAAAATCGTGAACCCATTTTGAAATTATCAACACCCTTCGAAAGATCAGTTGGGAATTGTGCTAAAGGTAAAGATTCTTTATTCTTATTTATCTATGGTTGCTTTGTAGTTGACCGATTAATTATTTGTTAATTTTTTGTAGCGTATTTAATAAATCTTGGTCATTTTCCTAACTAAAATCCTAAAATATTACAGCCTGCGATAGGTGGTTGTATTTATTATAAAATATCATCAATGTTCAGAATAAATTATTTGCGCGCTAAAAATCTATGCCGCGCATATTTCGCGCTAAAAATTTTGGATGTGTATATTCCGCTGTGTGTGTTATGTTCCTGTGATTATCGTTTACGTTCGGATTTAAATAAAATAAGTAGAATAAAACGTATTAAATATATTAAATTGAATTAATACTGTTACAGATATTATAATTTTGTTTGCTTCTGCTTAATAAAATATTGCGTTGAACAGTTTTTAGCAATTAGAAACTTCTTCTTTCAACGTATTTAAAATGTAAACCCAACAGCGGATCTATCGATGTTATTTTATTATTAGAATTTATCTAATAGGGCTGAAATAGATAATCAAATAATTTGATTTGATATAATTAGCAATATGTTTACAAGCTGCAAAATAAGAAACAAACTAAGAACGGTAGTGCCTTAAAGTGGTGCTTTAAGGCAAATTGCTTGTACTATTATACTTTCCGTACCTTAATTTAATTTTTTTTTAACTTTGAAAAAATTAGATTTTTAAGAATCTGGATTTTTTGTTAAATATCGACTTTTTGGAAAACTTTGAATTTGAAACCTATTGAAGTCAGTCAAAAACATTTGTTTAAACTATATAATAAGTAAACTTTAACAATTAAAAATCTTTGGGTTCAGAACCCAAAAAAATGAAAATTTGTGCTTATTATTAAAATTTATATAAAATATATGATAATTAATTATAATGATAATGATAATTAATACAGTTACTGATTTTATAATTAACTTCCCGGTGGGCATAGATAAACAAGAATAAATCAAAATCAAAAATGAAAAATTTTATTTTTACGTTTCAGAGATTTCTGAACATTTTAGCATACCTTAGAAAAAATGAATGTATGTGTATGTGATCGGATACAAATTTTCGTCGGCGATTTAGGGAATACGGATCAACCGATTTGAGTGATTTACAAATCATTCTATTAATAAAAGCATTTCGGAGATACGGGGCAAAAAATTCCAAAAATGGTAATTCAGTTTTTGAGAGAACGGAGCGTCCAATTTCAATAATTCAAAAAACATTTTACTTGTATTGACAAAATTAAGAAATGAATTTTTTTTTTGGAATGCAGGTCTAGCGGTTTCGGAAATCGAGTAAAAAAAGTAAAAAAAATCCATTTGGGGGTCAAAAATAATCATTAGACATATGCACATCAAATTATCAGATATTTAATAGAGATTTTATTATTTAAATTAAATTTTAAAAAAATTGTTATTTATTATTTGTTTTGTAAAATTTTGTTCACATTTTTATGGGTTTCGTACCAATGTTTATACGTAAGACCGCGGCGCGGCGCTTACGCGCTTGGATATTTCTTGTCTAGAACAGGTACGCAGCACGATTGCTTTGAAAAAAGTTAAACATTTTCAAAACATTTTAACATATAATTTTTTTTTTTAAATCAGAATTTTCAAGTCGTTATTTTCAAAATTATAAAAAATATCATTTCGTCAGTTTTCAAAAGAATTAAGGCCTTTTTAAAAAATTAATTAAGTCTTTAAATTAAATTAATTAATTAAAGCTTTTTTAAAAAAAAATAATTTTTGATACGCAATTCTATCAGGGGAGTTCTAGCAATGCACCACTAGTTAACTTCCCGTAGGGTAAGTTGTAGTAATAGCAAAAAATCGAAAATAAAAATTTTTATATATCTTTACGTTTCAGAGGTTTCTGAACATTTTGGCATACCTTAGAAAACATGGATGTATGTGTGTGTGTGTGCGGATTTTTCGTCGACGATTTCGGGAACACGGTTCAACCGATTTCGATTATTCAAAAAACATTCGATTGCTGATAAGGAGACGTGCTGATTAGTTTTTGGCGAAGGCAGGTCTAGCCGTTCCGAAGATATGGGGCAAAAAGTGCCAAAAACGGTAACTCAGTTTTTAAGAGAACGGAGCGTCCGATTTTAATAATTCAAAAACATTTTACTTGTATTAAGGGGGTTGTTCTTTTTTTGTTACAAAAAATGCAAGGTATTTGTTTTTGTTTTTCTCGAAATGTATTTATCATAGAGACATGCGGTTTTTTTTAAACAAAAATTACAAAATCATAGAATATTTATATTTTTTTTGTCGCCGTCATTTGTTAACCAGGGGGCGCCCATTGCAAAATCGATCTCTTTTGCGGTGCCACAGATAAATCCGTCGCGCATCGCCTGAAACAAAAAAAAACGAAACTACGTTGAAGAAGAAGTTTGAATCCAGTCCCCCTACCAAAATAAAAGAAAAAAAGCAAGAAGAAAAAAATGGCAGCTATTTAAAAAAAAGTGCCAAAAAGGGCCTTTTTTAAGACGAGAAGCTTCGCAAATATTTTTTGCGTAATGTTATGAAGTTGTTTGAGGTAGGGGGACTAGGTATTGCAGTGGTGTAATACTACAAATGCAAGTCGATCCGACTTGTAGTTTTTTTTTAATCTGTGGCACCGCATTGAAAAAAGTCAATTTGAGAAAAACGTATTTAAAGTTTTTAATATAATGTACTAAATACACCATTTAATTTAATGTACGAAATACACCAAGGTGTTTAAAGATACTGACACATTAAAAAGGTCATGTGCATGAGGTATTATAATGAAAAAGAGGCAGCTGGCATACAATAGCTCGTGGAACGATAAAAAAACGCTTTCAGAGGATCATACGTATAGAGATATATATATCTATAACTTCGTCAAAAAAATAGATATTGAGATGATTTTTTTTTTTAATAATTCTAAGGTTTTTAGCTTTCATTAAATCAAAAAATCTTAAATAAAAAAAGAACAACCCCCTTAACAAGACGAAGTACTGATCAAATTTTTATGAAGGCAGGTCTAGCGGTTTCGGAGATCTAGTAATAAATAAATCTAATTTTTTCAGAGTAAATTTTTTCCAAAAATGTAATTTTCGTTACGGGAAGTTCCAGCAATTTGCCTTAAGGCACAATGCCATGCACCACTAGTTTTGTTTGCTTTTAGAATATTAATAGATTATCGCATTGATTATAGTTTTTAGTGAAACAGTTGAAAATTGTTTCTAAATATCTAAATCTCATATCTTTTGCCTCAAGGCAAAATGCCACTTACAACTAGTCAATATTTTCAATATTTAACTTCCCGTAGGGTAAGTTATAGAAAGCGCAAAAAATCGAAAATGAAAATTTTTATATATCTTTACGTTTCAAAGGTTTCTGAACATTTTGGCATACCTTAGAAAAAAATGGATGTATGTGTGTGTGTGTGTGCGGATACAAATTTTCGTCGACGATTTTGGGAACACGGATGAAGCTATTTGAATAATTCAAAAAACATTCGATTCGTATTGATAAGGAGACGTGCTGATTAGATTTTGGCAAAGGCAGGTTTAGCCGTTCCGAAGATATGTGGCAAAAAGTGCCAAAAACGGTAACTTAGTTTTTAAGAGAACGTCCGATTTGAATAATTCAAAAAACATTTTACTTGTGTTAACAAGATGAAGAACTAGTCAAATTTTCATGAAGGTAGGTCTAGCGGTTTCGGAGATCTAGTTAAAAAAAGTAAAAAAAAAGCCACTTGGCGGTCAAAAATAATCATTAGACGTATGTACATCGAAGTTTCAGATATTTTATAGAGATTTTAACAATAAGTATAAATTCTGTTTATTTTCCGATGGGTTCCGTATCAATGTTTACCCGTTAGACAGCGACGCCGCGCTTACGCGCTTTATATTTTGTCTCTATGCAGTTAAAGCAGTGCGATTGCTTTGAAAAACAAGTTCAGATCTTCCAAAATATGTCAAAATAAAGAAAACATTTTTTTTCAAAAAAAAAAAAAAAAAAATTTTTTTTAAAAAATTTTTTTTTTCAACAAAAAGTAATTTTTTGTCCAACTTATAGTTTGTCAAAAATCTTATTTTTTTTAAGTATTTTTTTTTCAAAAATGTTAAACGTTTTTAAAAAAAAAAAATTTTTGGTACGGGAAGTTCCAGCAATTTGCCTTAAGGCACGATGCCCTAATTGCCTTAAGACAGAATTCCACTTACAGCTAGTTCAATATTATCCTCATGACTAGTTTTGTTTTGTTATTTAATTCTGTTCTGGCTAGAGGGCAGAAGACATTATAATTGGCTTGATATCCCCACTGATCCCCACCGTTTTAAAGTTCAGCGCACGGAGAGAGTAATCGAGAATCGAGTGGTACAGTGGTACAGACGTCGAATTAAAAGGCAACATTGCCTTTGCTGCGTCTGAACGGACCGAATAACCGCACTAGATCATTTCAATCTGCGGTAGTGAATTTGGTGTTAATTGTTTATGAATATATTTGAATCCGTATATTTTTCCGTTAAAAATGTATCGAATGTGAACTATTCAGTGCGTTTAGGTTTTATACAAATTTTGCAGAGAGCATTTTAACCATTGGATTTAAAGTTGTGATTTGAAGCTGACTAGGACTAGATCAGTGTATGAGGATTAATTTGTGACTGTGATTACGGGTGACTGGGGTTGTCAGGTAATTTTAAAAAATAATTGCAATATATATATATATATATATATATATATATATATATTATATATGTTGTAGAGCTTCGAACAAAGAATCCAAAAAGTAAAAAAAAAAACAAAAAAGTTTTTTTAAAAAAACATTTTCTCAAGATTTTTCACATCTTCCCCTTCCGTGAAGATGGAACGTACCTAGTTCCAAAACGTCGAAATTAAATAATTAAAAAAATGTTTTTTTAAAAAAACTCGTTTGTTCTTTATTACATTTTGGATTATTTGTTTTGATACTGACAGAGTTTAATATATACATGGATATGATTATTTTCTAAACAGTTAATCCAATAAATAAAAAACAATTAGTTTTTTGTTAACATTTAATTACGACGGTTTGGAAAATATGTTTCAAAATCAGTTTTTTTGCAATATTGACCTATAAATCCATATTACTCTTCTTTTTGTCAAAAGCACTCGTAAAAAATTACGGGGAAGTCTCCTAGGGGCGGACACCTAAGGTTATTTATAAATAAATCAAAAAATACTTTACGAAATGTTTATTAAATTATGATTTGTGCTAGATATCAAAGTTAGAAATCAAACTAAATTAACAAAACCGCAATCTTTGCTAGAAAATAATTAATACTATCAATCAAACTTTGGTATCAAAAAATATGATTTTAAACAGTGGCACCTAGTACCGGACATTCCAAAATAACCTGCATTGATCACTATTCATCCACCTTTTTGGCTGGGCCATACCGATGCTCTCAGCTGGTGCATTCACCATAAGCTTTTCATTCTTTGACTAGGATGTACAAAAAATGGGGGTATATAGTGACCTTTAGCACTCATACAGAACAAAATTAAATAACTGTAATAAATTACGTAAATTCTCACAAGAAATATCAATATGTTTACTGTCCGGCACTAAGGGACGACTTAGTGTCCGGTGCTAAGGGACAGACATTTTCGTTCATTTGGTGGCACCTACTAAAATTGGTTAAAAAATCTAATAATATTCTACCATTTTACGGATAACAATCAAGTACAACTTGTGCCCCCCATGCCCCTTTCACTTGTATTTTGAAATGAAAAGATTTATACTCGCTTAAATAATACGTGTTAAATAGAGTGTCCGGTGCTTGGTGCCGTCCGTCGTTACGGGACTTTTCCCTATTTAAAAATATTTGCAAATTTTGACTTCTCTTTACTTGTAATACAATTTACCATTACAATCATTTATGAAGTAAAGTGAAGTCAAAATTTTCAAAAATTCTTTACGAGTGTTTTTGACAAAAAAAAATGAAGATTTTTAGGTAAATATTGCAAAAAAAAAACTGATTTTGCAATATATTTTCCGAACCATCGTAATTAAATGTTACTAAAAACTAATTGTTTTTTATTTATTGGATTAATTATTTGGAAAAGAATCATATCCATATATTAGACTCTGTCAATATCAGCACAAATCCTAAATTATACAAGATAAGCTTATATGTTTTTTTTATGTAAATATGTTTAAAAATAACAATAACAATTTATATTATCATTAGATTTCTTAACAACTAATACAAGCATTTGTATTTTATTAATGTAAAAACTCAGATTAAATTTTTGCAACACATGGAAAAATATAGAAAAATAGATGGCTGTAGCCTTAACGGACTTTTTGAAGAAATTAGGGTAAACTTACCTTATTCACTATTAAATATTTATAATAATAAATAATAATAAATAGTAGTCTGTCCAAAGGCAGGTCCATGGTCTGAGAGCCACCACAAATCAATGATTCACTTTCCCTTACTTGTTTGTCATTCTCATTACCATTAAACTCCTTTTAATGCACTTTTTTGTATTTTATTTTACAAACTTCTGCCTCTGTGTTTACTGATCCTGTACTTCGACTTTCAGTTCTCTTAATTTATTATTTATAATTTAATATATTTATCATTTAAGTCCTTCTATTCTGTCTTCGACGACGTCGTGCAGGAGGCACTCTTTTTGCAGAATGGGTCCAATCCAGTTTCCTTTTCTTTTGATGATCGTATTTAGTAGAGTTGTTTCTTCCCTCACTCTTCTCAGTACTCTCTCTTGCTGTCTGTCTCTCTCTATCTTTTTGTTTCAAAAAATATTTTACAGCGACTAATTTCAAATCCAGTAACAAGTAAAAACCCGTTTTATCTTTTTCTATTTTTCCCATTTAACACACTCTCAACACTGTAAAAAACTGCATCACTGGATGTAGTTCTTAAATTTGTTTTTTTTTTAATTTGATTATATGCCTGATGCAGATAGATGATCAAGTAAATAAATAATTAGAAAAGTTCGATTAAAATAACATTTCAAATATGTTTAACTAATACAAAGTATAACTAATTAAATTATCACATGCAGTGACATTATAAATAAAAGACTTTTTTTATCTTTCATAAATTGGCGCAATTTATCGCAAGGGCTAGTTTTCATACCGCGCGGTCAAGTTTTATTACTTTGGACAATTTAAGTTCTGTTTAAACATTTAATTTTCAGAGTATTGTGTGATTATGAGAACCCTTGTATTTAATTACGCAATGATCCTAGCAATCCTTATAGATAAAACCACTCGATTTATTTTATCTGCTATGGAGCATAAGCAAATTTAAGGCAAATTACTGGAATTTTCCCTAAAATTGTTAAAAGCTATGAATCTTTTGATAAGTTTGAAAAAATTAGATATTTTTTTTAGGATTTTAACAATTCTTGAAAAGTCGATTTTTTTAAAGGTTTGAAAAATATGAAATTTTTTGTAAATTTCATGAAAATGTTGAAACCCATCTTAGTCGGTTGATCCAAACTGTCGAAAATGTCTGGGACATTTGTTCGATCTATAGAAGTGAACTTTAATCATTAATAAATCTTGGTACGAACTCATAGAAATGCAAACAAAATTTATACTTATTATTAGGAAATCTGTAAAATCTCTGATAATTTTATTCTTATTTTTGTTGAATCTTTGAAGCTACTGGACTTGTTTCCAAAAATGTAACCAATTCTTATATCAAACTAGTGGGGCGCATGGCATCGTGCCTTAAGGCAAATTGCTGGAACTTCCCGTACCAAAAATCATTTTTTTTTTAAAAGATTAACATTGAAACACTAAAAAATTAGATTTTTGAGAAACTATAAATTTTTGACAAAAATTTACTTTTTTAAAAAAAAAGACTTTTTGAAGAAAAGTGTATTTTGAAATAATTTGGAAATTCTGAACTTTTTTTCAAAGCAGTCGTACTGCTTTAACTGCATAGAGAAAAAATATCGAAGCGCGTAAGCGCCGCACCGTCGTCTAACGAATAAGCATTGGTACGGAACCCATAGGAATATAAACAAAATTTATACTTATTGTTAAAATAAGTCTATCAAATATATGATAACTTGATGTGCATATGTCTAATGATCATTTTTGACCGCCAGATGGCATTTTTTTTTTACTTTTTTTACTAGATCTCTGAAACCGCTAGACCTGCATTTATGAAAATTTGATCAATTCTTCATCTTGTCAATAGAAGTAAAATGTTTTTTGAATTATTCAAATCGCTTCATCCGTGTTAGCGAAATCGTCGACGAAAATTTGTATCCGCACACACATACATACACGCACGCACACATACACACACACATACATCCATTTTTTCTAAGGTATGCCAAAATATTCAGAAACCTCTGAAACGTAAAGATATATAAAAAATTTTTTGCGATTACTATAACTTACCCTACGGGAAGTTAACAAGTGTTATGTTTTATGAATCATTCAAATGATGCTCTATTCTCTCAAAATTGCCATTATTGGCCTTTGTCAAAAACTAATCAGCGCGTCTACCCATCAATAGCAATTAAATGTTCTTTGAATCATTCAAATCGGTTGATCCGTGCTCTCGAAATTATGGACGAAAATTGTATCCATACATACATAAACACACACATTAATTCTTTCTAAGGTATGCCAAAATGTTCAGAAACCTTCAAAACGTGAAGATATGCAAACATTTTCGTTTTCGATTTTTTGCGATTACTATAACTTACTCTACGAGAAGCTAATTTACAAATATAATATTTTGGTATTACAATTTTATTTTTATAATGTAGTTGATATTTGCAGTAACACTTTTTTCGCGGGAAATAACTACAAAACGAAAGTTCTCGTTTTCATGATGCTGATCTAAAGTGCACTTGCATCACATTCAATAGGTCTTATTCGTGATAAATCCTTAGCGAAGCTCCACTGAAAAATAGAGCTCGGGTTTCTGTTTCCATATCTGATATATCACTTTACATTAAACATTAAATGTCATGTTATTAGTGGGACTTTTGTTATAGTGTCATGTATCAAAAAATTGATAAGCAAATTATAAATGACCCTTGACCTAAAAACAGTAGATTACAGATACAATATATGTTCCACCCGGAGGCGGGATGAAATCATTCTATTTGCATTTTTTTAAATTCTATCATTTAGCTCTCTATATATTTTTCTTTGTCTTTTATTTACTCCTTTCCCTGAAATAATATATTGTTGCACAAGATACTTTCTACTGACGTAACATAAATTTTTGAAATAATAAATATTTTACGATATATGAATCGTGAGTACAGTGTTCTTGTGAGCATCCGATTTGTGATTTATTTTCTAGCTCATTAACTTCACATTCTCTAATATTATCAGAATGCATAGTTTGCATTACGATACAACCAACTTTGATTTTTTCAAATGTTATCGCATTTAGTTTATATTACGAAACTATAATTAAAATATCAAATCAAGATATTTATCGAGATGATTGATTTTTTTATTATGTGTTACCAGAGCAGCGTAATAAAAAATCGTTATATAGCACATGATTTAATATGAAGTATTTGATTAAAATAAATAAATATAAAATAAGTCTCTATTTATTTACAGTAAGCCTGACCTTTTATCGACGGTTTCTCAAAAGAGGCTGTACCGATTTTAAAAATTTAAAAGTCTTTTGATAGAACTCGATAAGGACTTGTGTTGATCAGTTTTGGGTGCTTACGAAGGCACATTATTATATATTATTATTATTTATTTATTTCAGCCTAACGGCCTAGAAATACATCAATATCTTAAGCCACAATAATACCTTAAACCTACTTTATATACAAATAAAAATAAAAAGAAAAACCTAATCAGGGACACATTATTATATAATTAATACATATCAGGAAATTCAGGCAACTTACACCTAGTTTGATCTGTGTAATGTCTCTATTTGTAGCGTTAACAAAAATGGATTTTAATTAATGTTAATCAAAATAATAGATTTTTTTTATTATGAGTTTTAAGAGTAGTGCAATAAAAATTGTTACAAAGCACATCATAATCTAATATCAAGCATTTTCAGAGTATAATCATGTAAAATATTTTATAATATAATATTAAAATTAAATATTAGTCTTGGAAAAAAAATCAACTTTGAAATAATTTTTTTTCCAAAAGCAATTGTTTTGTCAACAAAAGCAGAAAGTTTTTTGAATCATTCAAATCGGATGCTTAGTTCTCTTAAAAACTGCTATTTTTTGCATATTTAGCTATGTATCTCTAAAATATCTGGACATGCCTTTGCCAAATCACCATTTTTCCCAATCATTACAAATTGATTTTTCCATTTGTCCATTTCATTCATCTATTTTTTTGAGGTATGCCAACATGTTCAGAAACCCCTGAAACGTGAAGATATACAAAAACTTTCATTTTCGATTTTTGGCGCATTACTATAACTTACCCTACGAGAAGTTAAAACTAGTGGGGCGCATGGCATTGTGCCTTAAGGCAAATTGCTGGAACTTCCCGTACCAAAAAATATTTTTATTTAAAAAGATTAACATTTAAAAAAAAAATTACTTTGGAAAAATTAGATTTTGAGAAACTATAATTTTTTTACAAAAATTTACTTTTTTTGGAAAAAAATGTTTTTTTTTTAATTTGAAATATTTTGGAAATTCTGAACTTTTTGTCAAAGCAATCGTACTCCTTTAACTGCATAGAGACAAAATATCGAAGCGCGTAAGCGCCGCGTTCCCGCCTATTTTATAAACATTTGTACGGAACCCATAGGAATGTAAATAAAATTTATACTTATTGTTAAAATCTCTATAAAATATCTGACAATTTGATGTGCATTGATCTGTCTAATGTGTCTAATGATCATTTTTGACCGCCAAATGGCATTTTTTTTTACTTTTTTCACTAGTACTCCGAAACCGCTAGACCTGCCTTCATGAAAGTTTGATCAGTTGTTCATATTGTCAAGACAAGTAAATTTGTTTTTAATTATTAAAATCGGACGCTTGGTTCTCTTAAAAACTGAGTAACCGTTTGTGGCTCTTTTATTATTAATATATAAATTATATAATATTATGTTTTAAATACGGTATAACGACCGAGCAATTCGTAAAGCAAAATTTTCATAAAAAAGAGAGAAATATGTAAAAAAATATATTAGAATTTTGAATGGAATGAAAGTGATAAATGATAAAAAAAACAGCGACGACGCTAAGTAATTATAACGACTTATTATAACGACAATTATATTAGATAAATGTAAATATATGTTCTTCAACGTCCACAATTTCATTTTAAACAAATGGTTACACTATTGTGTTAAATTCACAGCAGAAACGTATTTGCCGGATTGCGGCGTCGAGTAGCTTGTAGGGTTAATTTCAATTGTTTGTATTTTTTTTTTTTTAAGTGTTTTTTTTATTTATTGGCCTTGCCTTCTTACATGACTCTAATGTAAAGTTTGTTTTTATATTCTATACTATTTCCATATATCTTCCTATATTCTACATTATCTTGCTTATACATTCTACACTATCTGTTATTTATATCTTATTCTATCTAATTTTTAGGCTCTTCACAACTCATTTCTTCATTATTCTTTTTTCCTTTTCTTATAAATCTGATTTTCTCGAATTCTAATCTTAGTTTTTTCTTCTTACTTCTATTTTTTTATTCAAGTTCAACTCAACTTAATTCTGATCTTCTTCAATTCTAACATTATCTTATTATATTTAATTTCAAACTGGCTATTTTTAAATTCTACTTATTCTATGCAATTTTAAATTAACAACTTAATTTCTAAGCAACTTTTCATATATTTTTTATGTTATTGCCAAGAATCGATCCAAGGACCTTTGGACGGGGGACGCTCCTGATGAGTAGATAGATAACACAGGCCTACAATTTTTTTTTTGTTTGGTGCATCAAATGTTAGAGCTGATTCTTATAGTATTGTTTGCGCTGATTTCAAATCTGCAAACCATTTTTTTGTATCAGCTTTAGTTTGAAACTTGGAAAGAAGTTGCCGAAACCAGGTCCATTCCAGGTCGTCACGGAAAAGAACTTTTCAAAGTGTCAACTAATGTCCCAACTAAGGCCGAATGGGTCTTGTAAGTTTGTATGTACGAGTAGGCATATCTCATTAAAATAACATTCTGAATTGTATTACTATTTTGTACTTTCATTGCTTATATATCATATATATCATATCTTGAAAACTAAAGCTCATAGCAAAAAAACCAATGTCATTTTTGAAATCAGCGCCCCAAATATACTTAAAAACAGCATTAAGGGGGTTGTTCTTTTTTTTTTTGTTACAAAAAATGCAAGGTATTTGTTTTTGTTTTTCTCGAAATGTATTGACCATAGAGACATGCGGTTTTTTTAAACAAAAATTACAAAATAATAGAATATTAAGAAGTTTTATATTTTTTTTGTTGCCGTCATTTGTTAACCAGGGGGCGCCAAAGTGGGCATTGCAAAATCGATTTCTTTTGCGGTGCCACAGATAAATCCGTTGCGCCTGAAACAAAAAAAAAACAAAACTACGTTGAAGAAGAAGTTTGAATCCAGGCCCCCTACCAAAATAAAAGAAAAAAAGCAAGAAGGAAAAAAATGGCAGCTATTTAAAAAAAGTGCATAACTTTTTTTGGGACGAGAAGCTTTGCAAAATTTTTTTGCGTAATGTTATCAAGTTGTTTGAGGTAGGGGGACTAGGTATTGCAGTGGTGAACAAATTAAAAAAAAATGCAAGTCGATCCGAATTTGAGAAAAACGTATTTAAAGTTTTTGATACCATTTAATTTAATGTACTAATACACCATGGTGTTCAAAGGTGCTGACACATTAAAAAGGTCATGTGCATGACGTATTATAATGAAAAAGAGAGCAGCTGGCATACAATAGCTCGCGGAGCGACACGTATATCTATAACTTCGTCAAAAATAGATATTGAGATGATTTTTTTTTAAAAATAATTCTAAGGTTTTTAGCTTTCATAATATCAAAATATCTCAAAATCGAAAAAAATAAATAAAAAAAGAACGACCCCCTTAAAATCGTTTGCACCATTTTCTTTGTTGGCCTGTGTAATTATTACGAATTACTTTATTTTTACGATTTTTGAAAAATTTCTGAAAAAATCTTTACTATTCTGAAGGGCCCCCAAAACAAATATTTATACAAATCCCCGCCAAGTCACGCTACTCTTCTGTTTACATCGTACTATGCATTCCTCTTGTTTCATTCGTAACCTTTACGCAAGACAAACTTGTTTCTTCATTTTGCGTTCTGTATCATCGCTCATCGGCCACCTTTACATTAATTAAATTAACTCATCAATGCACATGCGAGTGCGGCTCCTAAATGCGAGATTATCTAACCGATGACAAATCAGCGATCTGTACATGAATTAACTTTATTTTTCTATTGCAATTCCAGTCGATGGCCATGTGGTGTGCATTTATAGCCGTTTTAGTGGGAGTGCTGGCCCCGTGTCTGTCCTTAGAGAATGGATTAGCCTCTACTCCTCCCATGGGTTGGTTATCGTGGCAAAGATTCAGATGCAACACCGACTGCACGGGCGATCCTGAGAATTGTATCAGGTTAGTTATATAAGATATTTTTTTTTTATATTTTTAACAGCAATCAGAACCTTACGTCCTATGAGCTGTTGGACTGAAACTTCTCCTTACTTCGTATTTTTAGATGGTAACCCAATGGTTAATCCATCCATATTTGATGATTTTTGTTATTATAATTAATCTAATAGGGCTGACTTTTTATTGGTGCAGCAATGCCGGTCAAGGGCTATTTTCACTTAGAAACATATTGCTATCTATATTTCCAAGTGAAAATCGTTGTCACTGCTGCCTGACAACAGGCTGCTCGAAGTGGGTATCGAACCCGAGACCTCTGAAACAAGTCCCGTCGCTCTTAACCGCTTACCTACGGGCGAGCCCATATAAGATATGAGATATCAAATGAGTGACGATTGTCATATTATCTGCGGTTGTGGTAATGGTAAGTTGACTATATTTCAAATCCAGGACAAAAATTTGTAGCTTCAGATAACATAACTTTCTATAGGCAAATATTTTGTTTTACATGAAAAATTAGGCAGTCAGTAATTATGAGCCTGTATATGGCAAAACAAAAAATTCTCTACATTTTGTTTAGTATTAATGAATTATGTGACTTTCAAGCCACAGCGGCCTATAAGGTTCGCACTTCTGTGTATGAAAATGTGATTTCAGGTTGAAATGCCTAGCAAAGGTTTTAAGTATTGATATTAGGTTGTTCGGACGTATTTTCGTTTTATTATATTGACCATGAAGGTGACAACCTTCAGGGCATTAAGCTTTACACGGAATGGTTGCTACTCCTGGTTGAGGGGGTAGCGGAGTGTTTTAATGGAACTAATTGTTCACTTCTAAAAGTAAAGTTCGCGAAACAACATGTATAATAAATAACCAATAAATAAATTTTCTTCAATTATAACTTAGTGACAAATCAGTGATTGTAATAGAAGTGCAACAAATTCATAATATACAAACAAATCAGTTTTTAATACAGCTACAAGGGTTAAATTATAATCCAACAACCTGAGTATCGGAGGAGAGTTTTAATGCATTTTACAAATGCGTAACATAAATACATAGGTTGTCTTGGCAATCTCCTAGAATTATTCGTCATATCCATAGACCTTATACTACAATCTTAGACCTTATACTGTAGTTTAAGGTCTATGATCATCTCACAAAAATGTCCATAATTATTTGATAAAACATCTAAAAAAATGAAATGATACTTAAAAATTGCGCGGGCCCATAGAAAGGGTTAAATAAGATTTTTTAATTAGTTCTTTATCTAAAATTATACAATGACAAAAACTTAGGGACCGATTCTACCGCATAACAGACAAATGTTATGGCAAGGCCATGTTACGCTCCATCTTCCATACATTATGCTACTAAATAATACTGAATACTGTCAAAATGCCATGTATTTGTTGTGCATTCAGGCGTTTCACACATAAATTGTAACGTCACTCGTATGTTATGAAGCTGGGTCAGAAAGACCATGCTATCTGAGATCGTTTTTTTTGACTTTTGCGCGGTTTCTAGGTTCGGTTTTCTATCTGACAACCTGAGAAAAACGCCTGACTGCACAGAAACCACATGGCTTTTTTAATATTTAGAACGATTTTGTATGGAAAGTTCTTCATGACATAGCCTTGCCATAATATTGGTCTATTATGCGGCAGAATCGGTGCCTTAGTTACAAAAATATTAAGAAAATCAGTAATTTTCAAATAAATATTTTTTTAATATAAATCACTTACAATATAGACACTATCGTTTAAAATAAATGAAAAACAATTTTAAAATATACAATTATAATAAAAGTTGAGGTCTATAAAAATCCATACCAGTATTTTAAAATTACTAATACAGTTTTCTTCTTAATTATCTTCTAGTGCTCAATATCGCTTCTAGTGTTATTTCAAGTCGCATATGTCTATATGCATCATTTCTTAAAATATTTTTTTTCTAAAAATAATTCTAGTTAAAATATATTCAAAATAAATATTGAAAATAAGAACTTGTTCAAAAATCTGGAACACAAAGTGAAAACCAGGGAGTGTCCCGACCAATTCGGGACGTATATGATCACTTTAGATAATAGTGTATTGTTAAATGAAAGAACGTCTTTGTTTTTAATATGTGGCTCATAAATATATGATTTACTTCAATGATTTAACGATTATAATAATTTTTAATTTAAGAAATATTTGTAATCGATACATGAAATGGATCCATATTCAATATCAGGTTCGAGTAGTCGTTGACAATGATCTCAAACAATGAACAACAATTGTTTAAATTGTATTTAAACAACTTTTGTTTAAATACACGTTAACACAGTGGTTTCCAACCTTTTCGACCTGCGTCCCTGCTCCCGTTTTTTGCATTTCTTTAATTTTTCTAACAATCTAATTTCATAAATACTTAACTGATATTATAAAGTTATTTAACGTGCTACAAAATAATATACATTATTATGTAATGATATACACAAAAAACAATACTTTGTTTATTTTTTTTATACCAATTTGACTATTTTGGTTTATTCTCCCGAAGTATGCGCGGTCCAAAGGTTCGAAATCACTGGTTTAAGATGTATTGTACTATGAAATGTTTAATATTTGCATATGATTAATGTGACCAATATTTGTTTTTAATTTATACAGCAAAAAGCCTATCTGTCAGAATGTTATGATCTATTATCCTAAGCATATCCGGATTGTGTAAACTTTGCTTATGGCATTTATTTGTTGAAGCGAAAGAAACGTATTTGAAATTTATTTGAAAAATATTTCAGATAAAGCAAATAATGTGAGAAATGGTCTTATAAATTACAAAATTTTTCTTGCTTTTTATAATGAAAAATATTGCGAGATTAAGATTTAAAAACGTTCTATATATTCATAACGAGAAATATTGAAATTGGTTATTTAAAAATATGACATGTTAATTAAATAGGTTTTGAAAATAATTTAAATTTCACTAAAATGTGAGTTTTTACATTATCTAGATTGCATGCTTAAGAGCTATCTTACAAACTAATGAACGTGTAATAATTTTAATTACACTAATTTAAGACTAATGCTAATTTCAATTAATTAATTTATTTTTTTAGTCATCAGTATAATGATGGCGCTATAATAAGCTCATGTCGCTATCTTAACAATTATTTTATATAATAACTAGTATTTTTTCAATACACATATTTTGAGTAACAAAATTATAAGTATGTTATATAATACAAATTAATAATGAGCCAACTAACAGATATTATATAACAGATAATATATTAATTTTGATAAAGTTAGTTTTCGACTAAATTTTAATACAAGAAATAATTTTAATATATCAGCGAACTCACAAATATTAATTTGATAAATACGCTTCTATAATATGAGTTATGGGGATAAAATAGAGCAAACGTTGTATTTCTCTAAATAAAATGGAATATAAGTTTTTAAGTTATTTTAATAACGTGCTATAAAGCGATATAACTAATAATAAATATAACTAATAAAATAATAATTACCAAACTGTCTCGATGTTTCAAATGATTATGAATCGCTTGACTTCAAATTTGGAAGAAGTGTGGGTATGTGAGCCAAAATTTGCCCTCTTAAGGTCACTATTCCCAAGTAAAACTTATTACGTGCCGTTTCTTCATAAGTAATTTGAAAAAAAAAGGACGATTTTGATGAAACTACTAGATTAACTTACAAAAATATTATTGGCCTATGGTAAATTGTTGAATTATAAAATTTGATCAAAATTTGGAATAATAAGCCGCTCAATTAGAATCCCGGGATACACGCATTTAGTGTTTCGTACTGATTACCGTTGTTTTTTAATAAAAATAAAATACATTTTTAGAATAAGTAAATTAATTTAATTTATACAATTGCATTTATTATATATTTGTTTGTATTCAAAATGTTAATAGCATATCGCATTGATTAGTTTTTAGTGAAAGGAATATTTTATTTTTGAAATAAATTAGTGGTGCATGGCATCGTGTCTTAAGACAAAATGCTCAATTTTTTGAGATATGCCAAAATGTTCAGGAGGTCATGAAACGTAAAGATAAGCAAAAATTTTCATTTTCGATTTTTTAACTTCCCGCAGGGTAAGTTATAGTAATCGCAAAAAAATCGAAAACAAACATTTTTATATATTTTTACGTTTCAGAGGTTTCTGAACATTTTAGTATACCTTAGAAAAAATGGATGTATGTGTATGTGTGCGTGTGTATGTGTGTTCGGATACAAATATTCGTCGACGATTTCGGTAGCACGGTTCAACCGATTTAAATGATTCAAAAAACATTTGATTTCTAGTGATAAGGAGACTTTCTAATTAGTTTTTGGCAAAGACAGGTCTGGCCGTTGCAAAAAATACAAATTCAAAAAATGCCAAAAACGGTAACTCAGTTTTTAGGAGAACGGAGTTTCCGATTTTAATAATTCAAAAAAAAATTACTTGTAAAAGATTAAGAACTGATAAAATTTTCATGAAGGCAGGTCTAGCGCTTTCGGAGATCTAGTAAAAAAAGTAAAAAAAATGCCATTTGGCGGTCAAAAATGATCATTAGACATATGCACATCAAATTATCAGATATTTTATAGAGATTTTAACAATAAGTATAACTTTTGTTTACATTCTTATGGGTTCCGTACCAATGTTTATCCGTTAGATGGCGACTCGGCGCTTACGCGCTTCGATATTTCGTCTCTATGCAGTTAAAGCAGTAGGATTTTGCTTTGAAAAAAATTCAGAATTTCCAAAATTTTTCAAAATAAATTTTTCTTCAAGTCTTTTCAAAAAAAATTAAATTTTTGTCAAAAATTTATAGTTTCTCAAAAATCTAATTTTTTCAGAGTAATCTTTTTTCAAAAATGTTAATCTTTTTAACATAATAATTTTTGGTACGGAAAGTTCCAGCAATTTGCCTTAAGGCACGATGCCATACACCACTAGTTTGCGATTAACTTACCCTACGGAAGGTTAATAATTGAAATTTTTAAAAGTGAGTCGATTATTTACACGTATCGAAACGTTTATGCACTTGTCTTAAGGACGTGCCTCTTGCAACTGGTTGTGAATAATTAATTATAAATTTGAGTAATGGGCATACAACAGAACAATAGTGTATTGTCATTAAAATTTGTTTTTGACTAAATCAATGTTTGTTTTGCAGAGATCTTAATCGAACAGGTTCCATTCGATATTGTCGATATTTTTTTGATCGTCTAGACCAGAATGTTCGGCGTACCGTCGTGAACAGCAGCGTGACTCTCTTGTCCTGTCCATATACCATAGATGACCATAGACCATAGACCATAGGTCCCAAACTTGTTTGTGTCGTGGACCCCTTGCGATGTTTTCTATAAATAATAAATCAACCCACAAAAATGCTTGGAATTCATGGTTGAACTATTCCTCCAACCATCCTAAGATGGTGTGTTTTCAAAAATGCAAAATTCGATTTTGATGGAACTTGACACACATTGTTACTATACTTTACTAAATACTTGACAGAAAGGGTATGGGCGTGTTTCCATACAGAATTGCCCCCACCCTGGTATTTAAATAATTTTGATGCCATTTTATAGGTATTTTCGAGAAAATCCGATATACCGAATTTCAAATCCGTAGCTCATCATTTGGCCGAGATATCATTGAAAATGTGTGAAAGTGGCCCCTTTTTTCAAAGTTGTTTTTGTCGCAACGGTGTGAAGATATCAAAAACAAATAACGGGATTATATTCATATCGATGCCTACTATATTTCTAATAACAAATATTGTTTAATAATTATTTTAGTGCAAGAAAAAGTGAAATAATTTTTCGTTTTGAATTTTCGGATAGTGCGGTTGTTTGGACTAATTTTTAATTAGCATCATTAGAACGGCTATTCAATTTCTTTTTTAGTGTGCAAAATTTTGTTTTATTTCATGTGGTAGAACACATTCAAAATTAGAAAAAACCTGAGCAAGTACACGCTCGCGCTCATATAGCACCCGCGTAAGTCGTCTCTCATTCGCAAACGACTAGCAACCGCATTGCTCGCCGCGCATCGTGATAAATTAAAACATTTTTAATAAAATACAATATATATATACATTTATATTTTGAATAATTATATATTTATATGTATATGTATAATAATAACTATATTTTATATAATTAAATATATATTATTTATATATTGCACAAGTATATTATATGATTAATCATCATTAATAATTATTAATTAATTATTACTTATTAATTATTATTTTGATATTAATTATTAATACCACTAAATAAGTGAAATATAGATTGAAAAAAAATATACATAATAATAGTATATCGGTATATGATTACTATTCATGCTACAGCGCAATTTATACAAATGCAAGTATACTAAGTTAGTCATAAATATATTAAATATCTTGAAGTTTTTTTAAATAAATAATATATATGAATATATTGAATAGAATATCTCAACCTATAAATACTCATAATAATTATTGAACTATTGCACTATTGTGTATCATCCTTAACTAAAATATTTGAAATTTCGCGGCAGTATTATAATTATAATATTATTGTATTGTGGTGATAACTAAATTATATAAAAATTGAATTGACACTAAAAATAAGAAAAGTGCAAAATCAAACTGGTACAAAGGTGTAGAGCACACAAAAATTAAAAAGAGCATTATTTATTTAATAATTATCAAAAACTTTGTGATTAGTTAAATTCCAAAATTATATTAGTTTATGCTGTCTGTATTTGTTATGTTATGGTGGTTTTGCGGGCAAAATTTCAAATATTTTAATTAAGGATGATACACAATAGTGCAATAGTTCAATAATTATTATGAGATTTATAGGTTGAGATATTCTATTCAATATATTCATATATATTATTTAATTAAAAAAAACTTCAAGATATTTAATATATTTATGACTAACTTAGTATACTGGCATTTGTATAAATTGCGCTGTAGCATGAATAGTAATCATATACCGATATACTATTATTATGTATTTTTTTACAATCTATATTTCACTTATTTAGTGTATTAATAATTAATATCAATAAATAATAATTAATAATTAATTAATAAGTAATAATTAATTAATAAATTATTAATGATGATTAAATCATATAATATACTTGGCAATATATAAATAATATATATTAATTATAAAAAATCTAGTTATTATTATACATAACACTATAAATATATAATTATTCAAAATATAAATCGTATATGATTGTGTTTTATTAAAAATGTTTTAATTTATCACGATGCGCGGCGAGCAATGCTGTTGCTAGTCGTTGCGAATGAGAGACGACTTACGCGGGTGCTATATGAGCGCGAGCGTTGTACTTGCTCAGGTTTTTCTAATTTTGAATGTGTTCTACCACATGAAATAAAACAAAATTTTGCACACTAAAAGAAAATTGAATAGCCGTTCTAATAATGCTAATTAAAAATTAGTCCAAACAACCGCACTACCGAAAATTCAAAACGAAAAATTATTTT
>NW_020538040.1:185216460-185256864 GCF_003426905.1 Ctenocephalides felis
CTGAACATTTTGGCATACCTTAGAAAAAACTGGATGTATGTGTGTGTGTGCATGTGTGTATGTGTGTGTGTGCGGATACAAATTTTTGTCGACGATTTCATGAACACCGATCATCATGAAACCGATTTGAATAATTCAAAATTACATTCGGTTGTATTGATAAGGAGACGTGCTGATTAGTTTTGGCGAAGGCAGGTCTAGCCATTCGAAAATACGGGGCAAAAAGTGCCAAAAACGGTAACTCAGTTTTTAAGAGAACGGAGAATCCGATTTCAATAATTCAAAAAACATTTTACTTGTATTGACAAGATGAACAACTAATTGAATTTTCGTGAAGGCTGGTCTAGCGGTTTCGGAGATCTAGTAAAAAAAAGTTAGAAAAAAATATATGCACATAAAATTATCAGACATTTATAGAGATTTTAACAAAAAAATATAAATTTTGTTTACATTCCTATGAGTTCCGTACCAATGTTACCCATTAGACGGGGTGACGCGGAGCTCACGCGCTTCGATTTCGTCTCTATGCAGTTAAAGCAGTACTATGCTTTGAAAAAAAGTTGAGAACTTCCAAATATTTCAAAAAAAAAAGAAACATTTTTTTCAAAATTGGTAATCTTTTTAAATAAATAATATTTGGTACGGGAAGTTCCAGCAATTTGCCTTAAGGCACGATGCTATGCGCCCCACTAGTTCTATCTTATCGTCGATGACAATGTTTAAAGGCTTTCCCAAATACAAGTATTATCCAATTTTCTTATTCAATATGGCCGATTTTTGCTCATTTTCTATCGTATCTCCAAATTCGCTGGACCTTCCTTATCCAAATAGAACAATTTTTATATATTATATCGATTATCTGTTCGAGCAAAATGTGGCAATTCGCACATACATACATCCATTCACAAAAAACATTAATTTTTTCTAATGATAAGAAAGTCTTGAAATTTAAACATATTAAATATATTTCATTGTGATTTCAAGAATTACCCAGCGGGATATTTGTAATAGCAAAGTCATTAACTTAATTATGTAATGCAAATATAATTTTACAATTATTAAATATTAGCTATTAATCTCACAATGACATTCCTTGGTGAATATACTAATTTATCTTTTTTATGATTAAATGGAAAATAAGACAATTTATCAACACCGTGTCCAGAACTTCATAACACCGCGAATTTATTAGTAACATGCAGAACATTTAGTCTTATCTAACCAGTGGCTAATGAAGTCGTATATTTTTTTATTCAATCATATAAGAGGAAATAAATAAAAATGATATAAGTTATAAGTTTTAAGATGCATAATAGAAAATTTAAACATTTAAAAAAGGGTGTTTTAAAGTTATTTATCTTTTTTTGTTCAAATTCTTTTCATCATTGATAACAATTAAATTTTTATTGCACTATATATAGACTTGATTAATCGTCACATTTGTGAAAAAAAATGTTTATTTAATTTGAAAAATTAAATAAAAGTATTATTTAACCGAAAATAATATTGGCGGGATGTTTAAAAAATGAGTTAATTTCTTTAATTTAATATATTATTCTGTTCTATATTTTTATTATTATTATATAGTATTTTTACATCTGTCTTGAATGGACAACAAGTAAAACTGCAGAAAAAAATGACTTCAAAAATACAAAATCTTCTGACCATTGTCAGAAATATTGCAATTCGACATATTTTAATATAACATGAATTTCTTTTTAATGTTGCCCTGGTAACGTTGTGGTGTAGTTTTCTGGCAAGTGGGTTTGGATGATCCTCGAGGCAGCTTTTGTAATACTAATAAATAATTGTCTGAATGTGTTTGTATTTCATCGTTTATTGTGTTTATGATCGCATCTTTATGAATTAACCAATTCGGTATAACTTTGATGCATTCAAAATGTCTTTAAGAAATGTATTTTGGCATCATTGAATTTTTATCACGTTTGAGTAAGTTTTAATGAAGTCCTTTGTTCCTTATGTCTATTTAATGTATTTTTAAACAATTTGTGTGTTTCATACACTGAAGAAAGGTCAAATTGGTGTAGAAATTCATTAAAAATAAATTGAACATAGTCTAGTTTTTATTTAAAACGTATTTATAACTGGATTGATGCCTGTTAAAAAAACGTTTTTGTTTTTAATTGTTGAATGTGAAAACACTTTTTTATCTAATTGTAAGTGATCAAGTTATCTTTCACCACCTGAAAAATTATTACACACACACACACACACACACACATATATATATATATATATATATATATATATATATATATATATATATATATATATATATATTTGAATGTATGTATGTCAAATGTATAGGTGGCGATTTTAGATAGTAATCAGATAGAGAAAGTGCTTTACATAATATGTTAAAAACTCTGTAAAACGACGCTAGGCGAAAGATAACTTGATCAATTAGATAAAAAAGTATTTTAACATTCAATTTAGATTAATTATTTTTTGCTCCGATTATAAACATCACACATTTAGCACCAACATTCCTGTATTTATACATGCTTACGCAGAAATCGAAATGAATTGGAATTTCTTATTTCTTAGGCTCCATTCACAATGGTTTGAATTACTGTGCTGTAAATATTTAATAGCCGTTTATAACGAGTATTTAATAGATGTTATTATCAGTTTGTGGATTCTCAGTGTACTTGTTTGTAAATGTTTGGCTCCTCGACGTTTTCTTTTAATCGTCCGCTCTCGTGATACGGCGCGGAGAAAGTGTAATCGTGTGTCTGCGTATTGTGTAATACATTTGATATTAAGACCCATAATCTACCCGTCTTGGGTACGAAGGGTCAAGCAAGGCCTATGTTGGTCAACGTACCATTAAAAGCTTAATGGTACATGGAAGTCACGACATAAGCGATGTTATATATATATATATATATATATATATATACATGTATGTATGTATATCAGATTTTGATTTTTGTTGTTCGACGTTAAGACATATTCTTGAAATTTTAATTTGTAGCCAATCGTCGAAACAACAGAACAATAAATAATGATCTATTTATTTAGTACGTTTCGACAAGGTATGTGTGTCATTATTCCACAATGTCAAAAAAAAACAATATATAAAAGAATTTATTACAAAGTTTTAAATATTAAATTTAAAATATAGATTAAAAGAAATTAAACAAGTAAAAAATGGATACATACTACTCCAGGAAAAACACTCACAAAAAATTAAACCAACTTTATTTAAAAAATACAAAACATAAAATAAAACTAGTGGGGTGTATGGCATCGTGCCTTAAGGCAAATTGATGAAACTTCCCGTACCGTTAAGAAATGTTCGAAAAATATGGAATGTTTTCAAATAGATTATTATAATTATTGTAACATTGTCTAATATTTATAAGAATTATATCAACAGAATTGCAAAGTTGAAATTATTTGTTTAAAGTATATTAGAACTATAGTCAGAATTAAAAAATAAAATCTGAATTATTTTCGATATACAAAAAATTTACAAACACTGTTATATACTCTCGTACTATTATGTACACAAATACTATTACTTATTCTCGTACTATATTATATTTACAAACACTGTTATATGCTCTCGTACTATTATGTACACAAATACTATTACTCATTCACGTACTATTATATTTACAAATACTGTTATATACTCTCGTACTATTATCTACACAAATACTATTACTCATTCACGTACTATTATATTTACAAATACTGTTATATACTCTCGTACTATTATCTACACAAATACTATTACTCATTCACGTACTATTATATTTACAAACACTGTTATATACTCTCGTACTATTATCTACACAAATACTATTACTCATTCACGGACTATTATATTTACAAACACTGTTATATACTCTCGTATTATTATCTACACAAATACTATTACTCATTAACGTACTATTATATTTACAAACACTGTTATATACTCTCGTACTATTATCTACACAAATACTATTACTCATTCACGTACTATTATATTTACAAATACTGTTATATACTCTCGTACTATTATCTACACAAATACTATTACTCATTCACGTACTATTATATTTACAAATACTGTTATATACTCTCGTACTATTATCTACACAAATACTATTACTCATTCACGTACTATTATATTTACAAATACTGTTATATACTCTCGTACTATTATCTACACAAATACTATTACTCATTCACGTACTATTATATTTACAAATACTGTTATATACTCTCGTACTATTATCTACACAAATACTATTACTCATTCACGTACTATTATATTTACAAATACTGTTATATACTCTCGTACTATTATCTACACAAATACTATTACTCATTCACGTACTATTATATTTACAAATACTGTTATATACTCTCGTACTATTATCTACACAAATACTATTACTCATTCACGTACTATTATATTTACAAATACTGTTATATACTCTCGTACTATTATCTACACAAATACTATTACTCATTCACGTACTATTATATTTACAAATACTGTTTTATACTCTCGTACTATTATCTACACAAATACTATTACTCATTCACGTACTATTATATTTACAAATACTGTTATATATTCTCGTACTATTATCTACACAAATACTATTACTCATTCACGTACTATTATATTTACAAATACTGTTATATACTCTCGTACTATTATCTACACAAATACTATTACTCATTCACGTACTATTATATTTACAAATACTGTTATATACTCTCGTACTATTATCTACACAAATACTATTACTCATTCACGTACTATTATATTTACAAATACTGTTATATACTCTCGTACTATTATCTACACAAATACTATTACTCATTCACGTACTATTATATTTACAAACACTGTTATATACTCTCGTACTATTATCTACACAAATACTATTACTCATTCACGGACTATTATATTTACAAACACTGTTATATACTCTCGTATTATTATCTACACAAATACTATTACTCATTAACGTACTATTATATTTACAAACACTGTTATATACTCTCGTACTATTATCTACACAAATACTATTACTCATTCACGTACTATTATATTTACAAATACTGTTATATACTCTCGTACTATTATCTACACAAATACTATTACTCATTCACGGACTATTATATTTACAAACACTGTTATATACTCTCGTATTATTATCTACACAAATACTATTACTCATTAACGTACTATTATATTTACAAACACTGTTATATACTCTCGTACTATTATTTACACAAATACTATTACTCATTCTCGTACTATTATATTTACAAACACTGTTTATACGAGTTATATAATGGTTTACTATGTTCAAGACCAAGTACTCTATCATTATACCAAGTAAATAGTCTAATTTTAATTTTAACAAATGTTAAACTACTCATTTTCTCAAACTTTGATGAATTTTTAAAATCAAACTATTTGTTTGCAAGGCCGTCATATTTCAGTAAGTTCTATTATATAAGACCATGGCAGTTAATTACAAAAAAACGGCTCGGTAGATTTTCACCTAAAACTAATCAGTACCATTCCCAACTTATATCTTTCGAACAGTTTTTGATTTTTTAAAATCGGTTCGGTAGGATGAGCTTAAATGTGGACGAAAAGTTTAACACTTTTTTTTCAAATTACAAAGAAACGGCTTGGCAGATCGTCGCACAAAACTGACAAACGATAGTCCTCACCGAAATACATCAATGGCTTTTTTGCAAACTTTGACGAATTTTTAAAGCTAAACAAGTTGTCGTAGGGCCGTAATATTTTAGTATGATCTAGAAGACTGTGGTATCTACCTTCAAAAAAATAATCATGCAAATCGTCGAATTTTTTTTTAAACTTTATTACAAGAAAACGGCCCGGCCGATCTCTACCAAAAACTAATCAGCACGATTCCCAACCAATATCTTTCGAACGGTTTTTGCATTTTCAAAATCGATTCAGAGTTGCAGGCTAAAACGTAGACGAAAAATTTTTCACTTTTCTGCGATTTATAAAGAAACGGCTTGGCCTTGGCATCGTCGCACAAATCTGACAAACAGTAGTTCTCATCGAGAAAATATAAAATTAGCGAATCGGATTTTTTGATGAAAACATAAACTTCTCCTTCGGAAAGTTAAAAAAATGAATAAATAGTTACAGGTTGATCAAATTTTTGCCCTCCTTTGCTTATAGTTGTTTTATCTACCTAATGTAATATAATTCCTTAGTTCAATGTTATAAGTAAGTCGCGATATTATCTGTTTTTTATATAACACCGCAACGAGTTCTGATATAAATTATTTATCCATCTGTTACTCGATCTTTATATAGGTGCATTCCCGAGGTCTCAAATTCGGAATTTACCAAGATTTTGGCAATTACACTTGTGCCGGTTACCCAGGGGTCATTGGCCATATGCAGCAAGGTAAGAATATTTATTCTGTAGCATTGTTATAGAAAACAACGCAACACAGTAACTTTTTTACTATCTGGGTTACCAATTCGGCCATAAATAAAAATGCTTCTGGTCATCTTTTATCTTATGAAATTATGGAATCATACCGAGTTTCAAAGATGATTAATTATATTTCAGACGCAGAATCATTTGCTTCGTGGGATGTGGATTATGTGAAGTTAGATGGATGTTACTCTTTACCTACAGATATGGATCGTGGGTATCCAGAATTTGGATTTTATTTAAATAATACAGGAAAAGCTATGATCTATTCGTGCAGTTGGCCTGTTTATCAAATTTATGCCGGAATTCGAGTAAGATAACTGCATAATATTATAAATATAATGATAATTAATCCTCCGTCGGTCGGATATTTTTTCACCTTCGAACGGTCGGAGTGGTCTGGCTGGACCACCATTCATTTTACATGCATTTATATGGGATAAATGAGTATTTGGTGTCTTATATATTAACGATTATTAGCAGTAAATATTTACAGTTTAGATTTTTTTTTTACCGTCTTTTGCATGTGTTGAGCTTCCTTATAATAAAAAAAATTATATTTTATATTATATTATATAAAAAAATCAAAGAATATAATAATCGTTGCTTTTTTATTATTTTTATTTTTCTGTTTTATATCAATGTACAATATTTATTCTTTTTCGGCTCTTTCGAAATGAATGGGAAATTCAAATGAAAACGAAATGAGGTGCGTCGCCTTTGAAATGAGCTGTAAAATTCAAGTTGAAAATATAATTTCACTACAGGTTTGCCAAAAAAATTTCGAACGCAGTACGGGTAAAAAAATTGTTGATAATGTGCGCATTATTCATCCGATTTTCAATGTTTGCGATGACCAATAAGTTTGGTAGGTTTTCAAGGAACTCTCGTCGTGAAAATACTAACATTCATGTTACAACACATAGCAAAGAATATATAAAACGCAATTTGAATAGAAAATACCAGAAAAAAGACAAAATACTGGTTTACATATATCAAACAGCGTATATTTCATACAAAATGTATGGGTGGTCTAGACAGACCACTCCGACCGTTCGAAGTATAAAAAATTTAATATTCTTATAATTATCCTTCTGTACATTTTTTCGTCCTGATTTTTTCATTGATTGACAGCTCATGAAGTTTTAGGAAAAGTCAAGGAATTTCAAGTCGATAGGATTACTAGAAGTATTTTTTTTTAATTGAAGTCGAAAAAAGTCTAGCCAGACCACGCCGACCGACGGAGGGTTATCAGTATGCATAATGAACAATCGAAAATGAAAAACTGTTACTAAAGTACTAATGTTTTTGAATTTTGTCTACCTAAAACATTACCGTATTAATATTGCACGAAACTGTTTATACATTATTCTGGCTGTTATTTACCTAAATCATCAGAAATGTTTTTAGTTATTGTTCATCTCTTTCATTTTCTTTGAAATGTACATGAATCACATTAACAGCAATAATATTCTATATAATATTTTATCTCCAACTTATAAGTCATAAATTCTGTCGGTCATTCTAGCCTAACTATTCAGCTATAATAGAACATTGTAATTTATGGAGAAACTTTGATGACATTCAAGATAGCTGGCATTCCGTGGAGACTATTATCGACTATTACGGCGATAATCAAGACGATATAACTCCAAACGCGGGCCCAGGTCATTGGAACGATCCTGACATGGTTCGTTGCCTTGGATCTACACATTTCTTAATGTTGCCTTTTCATTTTGTTCGATCTTTTGTATAGTTGATCATTGGCAATTTTGGCTTGAGTTACGAGCAGAGCAAAACACAAATGGCACTTTGGGCGATCATGGCTGCTCCACTTCTAATGTCGGTTGACTTGAGGACTATTCGTCCGGAGTATAAAGCGATTTTGCAAAATCGAAAAATTATAGCTGTGGACCAAGATGTACTAGGCATTCAAGGTAGAAGAATATACAAGGTTCGTAATTATAGCTACAGTTAAAAAACTTAAAACAGAGAACTATAATTTTAATTAATAACAGTTGCTGTTGAAGTTGTCATTTAATTGGCCAAACTATAAGTTATAAGATAGGTGAAAGTTTACTTATTTATTGTTACAGAATAAAGGAATAGAGATCTGGTCGCGTCCGATCAGTCCAGTGTACCAGTCTTACTACTCTTATGCCGTCGCTTTCGTCAATCGTCGATCTGATGGTACACCGTCTGATGTTGCAGTCACACTCAGAGAATTAGGGCTTTCGGCTCCCAGCGGATATCGAGTCGAGGTAAAGTGAACGGCGAAATGATGTAATATAATATTGTTCGATTTTTTATATGTTTGTATTGCAGATTATTTATTCTAAATAGACAATTGTTGGTTTTAATTCTATAGTTTCTGCAAATAAGCCAGCGATTCCCAACATTCAGAACACGCCTCCTTAGGCAAACTAAAAAAGTTGAATTGATATAAAATGAGTAAATAAACTAGTGGGGCGCATGGCATCGTGCCTTAAGGCAAATTGCTGGAACTTCCCGGACCAAAAATTATTATTTTTTTAAAAACGATTAACATTTTTGAAAAAATTTTACTTCGAAAAAATTAGATTTTTTAGAAGTTAAGTATGTGATAAAAAATTACTTTTTTTGAAAAAAATGTTTTCTTTATTTTGACATATTTTGGAAATTCTGAACTTTTTTCAAAGCATTCATACTGCTTTAACTACATAGAGACGAACTGTCAAAGCGCGTAAGCGCCGCGTCGCCGTCTAACGGATGAACATTGGTACGGAATCCATAGGAATGTAAACAAAATTTATACTTATTGTTAAAATCTCTATAAAATATCTGATAATTTGATGTGCATATGTCTAATGATCAGTTTTGACCGCCAAATGGCAATTTTTTTACTTTTTTCATTAGAGCTTTATGAAAATTTGATCAATTATTCATCTTGTCAATACAAATAAAATGTTTTTTGAATTATTCAAATCGGGCGCTCCGTTCTCTTAAAAACTGAGTTACTGTTTTTGGCACTTTTTGCCCCGTATCTTCGGAACGGCTAGACCTGTCTTCGTTCGCACACCCACACGCACACACATATACACACACATACATCCATTTTTTCTAAAGTATGTCAAAATATTCAGAAACCTTTGAAACGTAAATATATATAAAAATTTTCATTATCCATTTTTTTGCGTTTACTATAAGTTGCTAATAATATTTTATTTTACATAATTATTTGATGCTCGTTATAAACTATATTAGTTGAATATTTATAAAATTGTAGAAAAAATAACGAAACGCTATAATAAAAAACGTGGACCGCGTTTTAGAAAGATTGTAAACCCCTGGATTAAGTCATTTTTTACTACTTTTCAGAGTATCGAGTTTAAATAAGTTATTAAAATCGCGTGTTTTAAAATAATATCGTAGATGACAAAATTATTTATCTTCAGCAGTAGTTTCCAACCTTTTAGTACAGCCCCCCAACCCCCGTATAAAATATTTTTTGCGCCTATCTTAATTTTTTTAACAATTTTATTTCATAATTACTCAATTGATATTATAATTAAATTATGGGACTACAAATTAATATGCAATACTATTGCGTAAAAATATACAGAGTAGATAATTATTAACTTTTCGTAGGGTAAGTTATTGTCCAAATAATCGTCCAAAAATCGAAATTGAAAATTTTTGCATTTCTTCATGTTTTGAAGGTTTCTGAACATTTTGGCATGCCTCAGAAAAAATTGATGTGTTTGTGTGTGTATGTATGGATACAATTTTTTGTCCACGTTTTCGGGCGCACGGATAAACCGATTTGAATGGTTTAAAAAACATTCGATTTCTATTGATAGGGAGATATGCTGATTAGTTTTAGGCAAAGGCAGGTCCAGCCGTTTCGGAAATACGGTGCAAAGAGTGCAGAAAATAGAAATCAAGTTTAAAAACATTCAATTCGTAATGACGGGGAGAAGTGGTGATTTGCTTTTGGCAAAGGCAGGTCCAGCCGTTTCCGAGATACCGAGCTAAATGTACGAAAATGACAGTTTTTGAGAGAAATAAGCATCCGATTTGAATGATTCAAAAAACTTGTGTTGACGAAACGATTGCTTTTGGGGAAAAAAATTGTTTTTAATTTTTTTGTTTTAATAAATATTATAATGTCATTTATTTTAAATTCGATTGATTAAGTTTTGTTTATTTAGTTTTCTGTAAACATATATAAGTTACAATATTTGAAAATATAATCTATTTGAAAACATTTAATATTCTTTGAATATTTCATTACGGTACGGGAAGTTCCAGCAATTTGCCTTAAGGCATGATGCCATACACCACTAGTTCAATATCATTTTAACATATTTAGTTTATTTTTGAAAATAGTATTTTGGAAACAGATACCCTTGGAATACTCTTGGGCCTCCCTAAGGAAGCACGCATAACAGGTTGTAAACCCCGGATCTACCGAGTCTGGATTAGTAAAACTTTCAATGGAGAGAAATTTGATTTAATTTTATTCTAACTTTTAATCTATTTTTATAGTATCATTTAAGAAATTTATAAATACTCTTTCTTATTTGTATTTTCATTCTTTAATTTAATTTTTTATCTTAGGATCTGTACGAAGACGTCGACTACGGAGTGCTTAGCTCTGATACGAAAATAAAAGTAAAAGTTAACCCATCAGGTAAGTACGCTAGTCTTGACTTGTGTCGCAAAAATAATTATATATTATCGCAATATTCCGTAACAGTACGGTAAAAAGCAGACTATTGACAAATGAAATATTTCATGTATTACTAGAATTGACATCTTACACAAATTATAATTGTTTCAGGTGTCGTCATTCTTAGAGCAGATGTACAAAAGATGTATAACAATCTCGGTAGATCATCATATAATCCACTAGGCGTTTTCCGGCTATAGAGGAAAATTAATTATTAAGAAATAAGATACAATTACTGATGTATAAAATATAGCAAGTAAATCATCATGGCCATTGTAATAAATGTAATATATTAAGATTAATATAAAGACTACTGTCTGGTGCCAGAGCAGATGTATATATATATATATATATATATATATATATATATATATATATATATATATTATGTCGTATAATGTTGTATATATGCAAATGTACGTTATTCATGTGCAATATTAGTTGTACTTGTACATAAACAAAATAATAATATATGAAAATGACACAAATATAACTCCTAAATTGTTTATGTTGATTTTCTATTAGTTTAATTTTAAAAAAAATGTTTGAAAAATAGAATAAGTTTTAAAATAAAAAATTGCTAAATTGAATTCTTTTTTATTGGTGTGGTGAAGCAGATAGATTGTTCTAAGCAGAGATAAGTTTTTTGTGATACTGTAATAATTTATAATAACTGTAATTAATTATTACTTAAAATTTTTATGATGTAAACGTACAAAATTTATATGCTTATTTATCTATAAAATGTATTTGATGTAATAATTTTTAAACCAACAATTTTTAAATTTACCGCCATCTTGCAATCTGCCGTAGTTCAGAAATATTCCGATAGGTGAAACTCCGATCTATATTTATTTATAATTCATAGCCTGTGTTAAACATTATGTTCTGTTGACATTTCGATATTATCATTCGAATAATAAATTTTTATGAAATTTTTAAAATTTTTATTGCAATGAAATAGTGAAAAATGAATTACCTTCATCAAATAACAGTTTACATGCTGCTAGCTACCTGAGTGATTTTTAATGCGATGTAGTTTTTCATTTAACAAAGTTTTATATAATAATTAAGTGAGTGATTACAGTTTTCTTTGTTTAATATTTGTTTTTGTAAATGATTTAATTTAACTGAGTATATGTATAAAAGTTATGTTAATTTTTGCTTTTTGTATGCTGTATGTGAATACATTTGAATAATAACTTGCAGGAAACTCACTAGATAGTTGTCAGTAGATGAATAAAATTGAATTTGTATACATTTTTGTGCAAGTGCAATATAATAATAATGTATAGTAATTTTAATTATTGATCTTTATGTCAACTACATTGTCATGTTTGGTTTTATTTATTTTAACTGAAATGTGTTATTTACAATTTGAAATGTTTTAGATGGAGAGATTTGATTTACAATCAGAAGAAACATTACTTATTCGAAATAGTTATCGAACGCATAGATCCAACAACTATAATGATTGCAGCTCAGGAATATCTGTTCCTACCGTCCATGTATGTGGTCAACAGTTTGCTAACAAGCACATTAATGGTTTTAATATTCGTATCAAGAGGTATTTATTAATGTGCATGGTGACACTGGCAATATTGCTATTGCTATATATACCAGTGTATCACCATATTATGCCGTCGAGGATAGGTGAGAATACCAAATCTGCATCATTGGATGTTGTAGGTATGCATTGCTTAGCTTTAGCTGTGCGGGTATCTTCCACTTAGATAAATTGAATAGGCCTTAAGTTGTGACTTGCATGATTACTAATAACACAACATTATTAATTTATTCATTTTGAACAACTTATTAACTCTTTGAAGGAGAAGTTTGAAGAAAATTCATAAATGGTAAAGATCACACAGGTTGTCTTTTCATAATTTAAAAAAAAATATTTAGTTTTAAACATTCTAGAACATTAGAAGTATATGAAAAGTGGTTTTATTATAAAAATTAATTCAACATTAAAGTAATGAGTTCCACTTATAAAATATACAAGCATGTAAGTTTTGCACTATAATTATGCATATTATGAGTTTGTTTGAGAGATATCAATTGGAAATTGCATTTTTTGGAAAACTTTATTTTTGAAATAAACAGTTAAAAATGTTATTGTAACAATTTTCAAAGTTGCTAAATCTCAGTTTTTGTTAAGTCAAATGCAATTAAGTTGATTGCAAAATGCCACTTATATTTCACAGAACTTGATATAGTTTTTTATCTTAATTTGCTATTTACAAACATTGTTTATCAATCCTATGATCATTTGTTTCTACTGTTTTATAATTTGCATCTTAATTCTACTGGGTTCTATCTTTTTTTGCTGTAGTCTTCAAAAGATATCATACTAGCCAGTTTCAAATCAATTTGATCGATTTTTGAACCAGGATTATGACATGTAACATCTTACTACATACAATGTTGTATATCAGCTGTTTCTACTACTCTTTTACCCATGTATTCTCGCAGCAGAAAATCTATGCGTCTGTGAAAATTTTGTCCAATTAAATCACTGAAAACTTTCTTGTGATTACTTTTAGTTCTATTTTTATTGATTACTTTTAGTACTTATACCTGGATATCTGTATCTTAAGTCTGCTACTGATATGTTTAAGAAAGTAATGAAATTATTTTTTAGTTGTTATATATAATTATTATTGTTGCATAAAAATATACTGTAGTTGGTTGGTGATGTGATGAATGATAAATATTCAGATTTTGAATTATTATTGTGGTATGATATTAGTATATTTTTTGCTTGAATATAAATTGTATATTATTTCTCTATTAGTAATAAAATTTATAACATAGGTTCTGAAATTGAATTAACAAATATAGAACATCTTTAGTACCTTTTTAAGTATTTACTATTTTGATCAAAACTTATTGTATGTCGAGTATCCTAGTATATTCTTTATCTCTCAACTATTATCTGCATTTTCAACTATGTAATGCATACATTTTTATCTTAATCATACATTTAGTAGGTTGTTGTGTAAATTCCTATATTCTGACTTGATTTTGTTTTTTTGTGGATTTTATAGATGTATTTATTTTATACCAAATTTTTTAATGAACAATTTAAACAATATGGTATTGCATGGTTATATTATTTAATTTAGCAATTTTTATAACATTACACCTTAAGTCGAAAATATGTAAATTTCTTTTTAATCATTTAAATATATTTCTAGCTTCAATACCTGGCTGGAGTTACAATACATCTCGTGAGCTGAGCACATATGTTAAACCAAATTTGACTGCTCTGCATGAACCTAATTCAGTCTGCACACAGCTTGTAGACAATGGGCCTATTTTTTTAATGATAGTTGTTTGTTCGGCAGTCAAAAACTTTGAGGAAAGAAAAGCCATAAGATCAACATGGGGAAATATAAACCAGTTGGATTATCCAGCTTATATTAAAAAAATAGCTGCTTTAAAGTTGCATAATATAAATGTAACTTCTGTGGCCAGTGATAATAATAGTACCGATAATATTTTTATTCCAAATGACTGGGGTACCTTATATAGGTATTATAGTAATATTTATCATGCAAGTAGTAAAAGAAATAGAAAAGATGAAATGACCCCTAAGGGCGTCAAGGATGCAGCTTTGAAAGATAAATGTGATGAATTAAATTCTAATTTAAGTGTTAATGTTAAAGTTTTATTTTTATTGGGCAAGCCACATATTGATAATGATACTGATTTTGAACTGCAACATCTAGTCGATATAGAAAGCGAACAATATCAAGATATCATACAAGAAAACTTCATTGATAGCTATAATAATCTCACATTGAAATCAGTCATGATGCTAAAATGGGTTTCTTCTCATTGCTCACATTCAGGTGAATCTGAGGTCTTAATAATAACTTAAGCAGACTTTAGTAGTAAATATTATTATGTACAAAGTAATTAGAAAAATTTTAATTCCAAGAAATAACTCTTACTAATTTAATTTAATATTATTTTTAGTTCAATACTTAATGAAAGTTGATGATGATATGTTTGTTAATGTTAATAAGTTAATTTATGAACTGAAATGCTTGAATCTGAAGAATACAAGTAACACCAATCTTGCCAGCAATTCTAGTTTTAATAGTAACAAAAATAATCATTTGTTGATGGGTAGTCTAATAAAAGGAGCCAAGCCGATTGCAGATAGTGCAAATAAATGGTTGGTATTTGTATTAGTAACGTTAGCTAAATTATTATTGTATTTACTATGTAATTATACTAATTTATTTTAAATTTTATTAGATTTTTATATCAATACTAATAATGATGCTTCCAGGTATTCTCCACAGTACATGTATAGTGGAAAGGTTTACCCACCGTATCTATCAGGAACAGGATATGTTATGTCTATTGAGACTGCAAACACTTTGTATAAAACAGCTCTTGTTACACCGATATTTCATTTAGAAGATATATACATTACAGGTAATATTCTATCAGTTTAGGATGTATCCAATAGTAAATTTATTAATTATTAATAGTAAATTTAATTTGTATTGGGCACCATTTGTTAGTAAAGTTATTTCATCATTGAATTATTATTAAATTATTTTTGTCTTTTAGGAATCTGTGCTTATAAAGCAAAAATTAAACCCCTGCATAGTCCACTATTTTCATACCAAAAAAGAGCATTCGAGTATTGTGAATATTTGAATTATATCACTTCACATCAGCTAACACCTTCCGAGTTATTTAAAGTACAAGAACTTTTTGTAAATCATACTGAGTCATCGCTCGATAAGTGTTTTAAGAAAACAACAAAAACTTGATTATAAATCTTGAAGGTAATAGATTTTAAATCTTTCAAACAAGTATTAAGTTAGAATGATTAGATCTCTGCACTGGATTTTTGTACGTTTTACAAGTAGTACATGATTATAATTAAATTATAATAGGTACAAAAATTTTAAATATCAATCGTTTTAAAAAAGTCCTATTTTAAAATTAATTCCAAGCAGTATTTTGTCATCAACAGTCAATTGTTTGTATCAGGTATTAGATTATTTTTTAGGACAAGATATTTTTGCAAGCTGTGTATGTAAAAGTTGCCTTAAGTTTCTAGTCCAAACTGAAGCGTCATATCTCCATCAATTACAAAATAGATCTCACAGCTAATAAATGGTAAATAAATTTAGATATGACATATTTGAGGTAGCTACCTGGATTATGAACTTAAATATAAGATTATAAACTTATAATATCGTTTTATTTGATTTGTAGATTACAGGTTTTGTTGTATTTTTTAAATCATTTTAGGAAGATGTGTACTTTTTGTAGGTAGAGAATTTGAAATAACTGAATTTTAAACATTCTATCATTCGCTATTAATTGATGAGCTATTCTCATCATATTGATTTTCAAATGGCAATAAGTTTCAAAATAACAATAGCCCTTCCCCGAGGCATTGCTTCATCAAATTTAAAATCATCACTATAAGGGAAAATTTAATAATAAAACACTTCAAATAGAATTAGACAAAGCATTGGGTTACCATATGAAGAGCCATGCAATCAAGAAAAATCATCACAACAGTTCGTACGACTTCTAAGTTCAGATTGCTGTTCAAAAAAATGAAAAATATTGATTTTCTTTCTTTTAAATATATTCTGCTAATTAGATTTCTGGGTCATGGATTCAAACTAAAATTGCATGCCATGGTGACCTTATTATTTGAGGGTATTTAGGTGGGATTTATATTTCTTTAAAAAGTGTAATATTAATACAAAGATATTTGTAATTGAACAAATGTAATATGTAAATTTTACAAAATGAAAGAAAAATTTTATATGGAGCGCTACCAGAATATTTAATATAATCTGCATATGTTATAATAAATGATCTGGTAGGATTCCAAAGGATATAAAGGTGACCAAAGTGAGAACAATGTCAAAAGCAAGTTTTTTTTATTAATATATAGTAATTTTTACACCTGTCCTAAAATGGACTTCAAGAATACAAACATTTCTGACTTTCCTGTCTTTTTCTCTTCGAAAATGAAGATAAAATAATAATACGAAGAAAAGGAACATTATTAGATAATTAGACAAATGCTATACAACCAACTATAAATAAGTATGTTTGAAAAGATGAATTAATGTGATTTAAATGTAATAAATATATTAACGTGATTAAAGTAGAATGAAATGCCTGAAGATTAGTTCTATTCGAATCAGAGGCATGAACTTTAAGAAAGAACGACAAAAAGTATTCGGAGAGTTTTGAAATATGGTGCTGAAGACAAATAGCGAAGATAAAGTGAACAGATAAAATAATACCAAATAAAAGTGCTGAGAAGAGTGAGCAACTAAAGAACTCTACTGAGCACAATCATTAAAAGGAAAGGAAACGGAAGATTACACCCATGTTTATTTATCTATGATTTGGACCCATTCTGCAAAAAGTGTACCTCCTACATGATTATGGGGGGTAAACTTAGAACACATCCGCTTTACACTGTATGCGTGTTTTCAGCATATCACAGATGGTGCTAGTGTGCTTCAAATTTAGCGTTTGTTTTAAAACACAGTCTCTCTAAATATAGTACATGCACATTAAACGTTTATACTTGTTGAAATATATATGTTTTTGACTTGACTTTTTTTTATACTTGTTTATCTAGAAGCAAATCAATAAAAACAAAAAATAAATTATAAAAACATGACTTTACAAGAAAAGATAAACAAGTCAATAGAAGTCAAATATATAAATACTAGAAGCCCAAATAAAACTAACAATAAAATATAGAAGAACCAAATACATCAGACAATCTGAAAAAGATAAATAACTATAGAAATAAGAATGATAAGGATATAGAAATTACATATATAAATATTAGAAGTCTTAGCAAAATATATAACAAATTGCCAAACGATATTCAGATGTCCAATGATGACCATAAAATTAAAAGAAAAATAAAGAAATACCATAAGGAAATTGAAGACAAAGAAGACTGAAGAGTTATATATAAAGATATTTTAATTATAATAGATATTATATTAATGAAATAGTCAAATGAAATGTATATATAAAATATGAAAACTGTTTTTCATAATCTCTCATACCAGGCACCTCTGTCTGACTGAGATATGAAAATAATGTATATATATATATATATATATATATATATATATATAAATATAATAAATATATATTTATATATATATATATATATATATATATATATATATATATATATAGTTCAAATTCAAGTCAGTTATCTATGTACATGGTGCAATCCCTAGACAATATAATATAATAATGGTGTAGTCGAAGGTAAAATAGAAGAACTAAAAAGAATACCAGGAAGAAAAATGCACATGATTAATGATTTACGCGAGAAGAAAAAATACAGGGAACTGAAAACTGAAGTACAGGACCAATAGTGAAAAAATACATAGAACTGAAAACTGAAGTACAGGACCAATAGTGAATAATGGTAATGAAATGGTAAATTGGCAGACAAATAACAATATATGTATATATATATAGTTCAAATTCAAGTCAGTTATCTATGTACATGGTGCAGTCTCTAGACAATATAATATAATAATGGTGTAGTCGAAGGTAAAATAGAAGAACTAAAAAGAATGCCAGAAAGAAAAATGCACATGATTGATGATTTACGCGAGAAGAAAAAATACATGGAACTGAAGTACAGGACCAATAGTGAATAATGGTTATGAAATGGCAAATTGGCAGAAAAATATCAATATAAACAAGGGAGGGAAAGGGAATTATTGATTTGGCGAAGATAAAGTGGACATATATAATAATACCAAATAAAATGGTGAGAAGAGTGATCGAAGAAAGAATTCTACTGAGCATGATCATTAAAAAGAAAGGACACAAAATTGAGACCCATGTTGTCTATGATTGGACGCATTCTGCGAAAAATGGGTAAACTAAGAACACATCCGCTTTACACTGTATGAGTGTTTTCAGCATATAACAGATGGTGCTAGTGTGCTTCAAATTCAGCGTTTGTTTTAAAACACAGTCTCTCTAAATATAGTAATGAACATTAAACGTTTATACTTGTTTATCTATGTATATTATGTAGTCAAAGGTAAAATAGAAGGACTAAAAGAACTGGCAAGAAGAAGAATGTACATGATTGATGATTTATTTAGAAAAAATACAGGGAACTGAAATCCGAAGTACAGTACAGGACAAAAAGTGAATAGTGGTAATGAATTAGCAAAATGACAGAAAAATATCAATATAAACAAGGGAGGGAAAGGGAAAGGGAATTATTTATTTGTGGCGCTCTCACTTCATGGACTTGCCTTCTGGCAGACTACTATTTTTTATTATATATTTGAATAAATGCAAATGTATGCACTATAGAGATATGCAATATATATTATTTTTAATAACAATTAAGAAAAAAAAAGTATAAAAGGCTCTAGTGCAAAACTGATACGTCCACAATATCTTCAAACCTAAATTCAAATTTCATGTGAACGTGTTGGCCTTATTATTTAATGTCATGGGAATTAACATCTAAATTGTCCTTAGTACGAAGTTTTTATTGCGAGACAAATGTTTTAAATACGAATTGATTCAATTATTAATTTTCATTTTTCAATTATCATATGAGATCAGCTGATTGGTATTTATCCGTTTTGGTTTTAAAAATGTGGCGCTAATGTAAATCCTCGCACGTGAAGCGATCATTGACACTGGCATGCACGGCACGGCGAACGAGCGATGTGAACGCACCCTGTGGCAGGTTAGTGAATTCAAGAAACACTGTGCATTATCAAAATGGCCGACAAGCGACAAGAATTTAAGTTAATGTGTTTTCTCGAATATTTTCTATGAAATTGTACACACCTCGATTTCAAATAACAACAAAACTATAGTTTAAAACATGATAGTTAAGTTTATCGTGTTTTGTTGGTGCCAGGATTGTTGCTAATGACTTGTAGTGAAGTGAAATCAAAATGTGCATTCTTCTGTAGTTTGGATATGGCCATTACTATCAGTGCATTTCTCAAGTGTTTGTTCTATGAATCCTCGTGTTATTTGTGAACTATATGTTTCGTACTATATTAGTGTATATTTCTCATGAGGATTAAACTAAAGTTTAGGTAAGTAATATGATTTTCTACTAGGCTTTGTCAGTGTGAACTTTACATCTCTGTGATGTCTTAAAGATCATATGTGTATAGTTATTTCTTGCAATATGAATGGAGATAGATTTGATATCGAATTCTTGTAAACCTACCAACTCGAAATTAATTTAAACACATTGACATTATGAATATTATTTCAAACATGACAGATTATATATAAGTATATATATAAATATTTGTATATATATATATATATATATATATATATATATCCGTGTATCTATATACATTTATTTCAAAGTTACCACTTTAAATAAACAATCAATAATATTTTAAGAATCTTCATATTTCCATTACATTTCCATAAGTTTCGATCTATACCTTCATGTCATCATCAATGGATAAAAACCATTGGTGTCTTCCATTACTACCTTAATTATACTGACATAGTTTGCACGAACATTTCTCACTAAATTTATTTCTTCAACATTAATATGTTTCGTGTATAAATATTATTTATAATGTATGTAATGTGCAAATAGTAAAATGTTTTAAGTATATTCGTATTTTCTAAACAACCGTCGCAGGATCAGTAAATGGATTACAGAATAACAATTTATAATTTCTGAGAAGTTTATTGACACATACAAAAATGGATATATACAAATTAGTAAAAATACATACTTTCAAAGTATAAAAATGTGATACCCCATGATTAATATTAATAAAATATGTTACAGCATACAAGTATATATATGTAGACATTTTAACATTCATATAAATATTGCATTATTATAACATTTATATAGTCATTGCATGATTTTATATATTTCAACATTAAAATTGACTTAACATGCTTTCATCATTTTTCAACATCAAAATTTACTAAGCTTGATGAATTTGAGTATGAACGTTTTAATATATGTTAACATATATAATATTAAATGTCAAAAATGTCAACAATGTCTCTATTGAATTTTAAGAATATTTAAACAAAAAAAGAATATCAATATGCCTTTAAAATCTTTAATCAACGCAACAAATTTTGATGTCCAAAAACAGTCCTCTATAATTTACACATTGAACTTTAAATTACACTTTTTTTATCAAGACGTTTTTGACATTTTCAATCAAAGCAAAAAATTTTGATGTCATGAAAACAAGCAAGAAAAGCAACAAATTTTGATGTCATAAAAACGAGCAAGAAAAGCAACAAATTTTGATGTCATAAAAATATCCTCTATAATTACACGTTGAACATTAAATTTACACACTTCTTCATCAACGTTTTTGAAATTTTCAAAGCATCAAATTTTGATGTCATAAGAAAAGCAACAAATTTCGATGTCATAAAAACAAGTAAAAAAAGCAACAAATGTTGGTGTCATAAAAAATTCCTTTATAATTACACGTTGAACATCAAATTACACATTTTTTTTATCAAGACGTGTTTAAAGCAACATGTCGAAAAAAATTTCTTTAATTTACACCTTGAACTTTTTACTCATTTTTTTATCATGAGGTTTTTGACATTTTCAATCGAGGCAGCAGCTTTTGATGTCATAAAAACAAGCCAGAAAAGCAACAAATTTTGTTGTCATAAAAAATCATCTCTAATTTATACATTGTACATTATATTTACACACTTTTTTTATCGACGTTTTTGAAATTTTTAATCAAGCAACAAATTTTGATGTCAAAAAATGCTTCTTTAACTTACACCTTTTTACACAGTTTTTATCATGACGTTTTTGACATTTTCGATCAAAGCAACAAATTTTAATGCCATAAAAACAAGCAAGAAAAGCAACAAATTTTGATATCATAAAAAAATATCTAATTTACACATTAAACATTAAATTACACATTTTTACCAACGTTTTTGAAATCTTCAATCAAAACAACAAGAAGAAAAACAAGAAAGAAAAGTAACAAATATTGATGTCATAAAAACAAGCAAGAAAAGCAACAACTTTTGATGTCATAAAAACAAGCAAATAAAGTAACATGGTAGTTTTAAAGATAGCTTCTACAACAAGTAACAGTTATAATTAAATAATTAACTAGATCAAAATGTTGTTGATGAGAATGTATTTTTGAAGGTGTGCTTGTTATTATTAAATTTGTGAAATTGTTAAATGAAAATTTTCGGCATGATCTTCTTACATGTTTGATTTTGAGATCCTGACGGTTTGAGAATTTTGCACAAATATACAAGGTGTCCCAGAACTTAACGCCAAGACAAACAGGGCGACAGCATGACTATCCTAAAAAAATTAAAAAACAAAATGTATCTCAGATTGTTTTGGAAATTTTCAGCTTTTAAGGTTCGACCTACAGCTTTAGTGAAATTATGACCATTTTTCGGTTATTGTATTTAATTTTTATCCAAAAATCCTTAAAAATCTATCACCTGATTAATGCACGGCCCCTTTATGAGAATGTTGTTTTACATTGTCCATTGGATTAAATCAAATAGTAATAATAACAAAATAATGATTAAAGGTGGATCTATTAAAATGATTTAAGTAATATTATGTGTTTGGGATCGTTCAAGTATTACGTAAGCTGATTTATTACAATTATTTACCCCCCCCCCCATCCCCCTTGTCAGCAAAAGTAAGCAAAGCTCTTACCCCTTACCCTCATGCTTACGTAAACCTTTACATTATTTAGCACATCTGCCTTGTAAGACATTGTAAGACTAATTGATAGAATTTGTTGACCATCTCTAATTCATTTGTTTATAATTATTTAATTTATTGTACGATATTTAGAAATTTATGACTTAGACTTTGGTATCTTTTTTAGCATTTTTTACAAATAAATTATTATATTTTGGACGTTATTTTCAAATCTGGACTTCCCTCGTCATCATAATATACATCTACAGTTGAACTTCGAAACATATTGTCTCTCTCTTGCATAATACGCTTTCTCGCATAATACGCTTTCTCGCATAATACGCTTTCTCGCATAATACGCTTTCTCGCATAATACGCTTTCTCGCATAAAAAACTGTGTGGTCCGGTTTCTGGTAAATCTTGATTTTATTATCAGCTAATTATCGCTATATTAATCCCTTTTTACCTAATATCAATTTTGTTTAGTAGTTCCTAGTATCAAGGCTTTGAAGAATTGAATTTTAAAAATAGATTAATTTGTTGCAGATGACGACAGCACGATGGATCAGCAAAATGATGCAGAAAAAGTCATGTCTAATGAATTATAGGTATGATATTTAGATTGAATTTTATTTTTGATTATCAGATTGAAGCAGCGTGAATTGTTTATTTTCGTTTGTATTTTAAGACTATTTATGAGATCAGAGCGAAAAGATTCAAATCTCACCATTTATTTATTTTAGTTCATATTCTTTTGCTTTATTTCTCACCATAATATTTATCGAAACTGATACATTCATTAGCTTGGAGCTTGTGAGTTTGTTTTTTTGGAATTGGTTCTCCTAAATCATAGGTTTCTAAACTTTTTTGTGTCGTGGTGGAGGACCCCATTGAGCTTTGCCATGAACCTTCTGTTTACCTGATCTATTTTTTTATATAAATTTATAACTGTACTAAAGTTTATTATAAAATATTTAAAGCAAAAATACATGTTAATTATATACATTCATTAATTGAATTTAAACTAGTGGTGCATGGCATCGTGCCTTAGGGCAAATTGCTGGAACTTCCTGTACCGTAATTTATTCGAGGAAAATTAAATGTTTTCAAATAGATTATTATAAATACTGTAACTTATATATCTTTACAGAAAGCTAAATAAACAAAACTCAATCCATCAAATTTAAAATGAAGGACATTGTCTAATATTTATAAGAATTATATAAACTGAATAGCAAAGTTAATATTTATTTATTTATTTATTTAATTATTTATTATTTATTTGAAGTATATTAGTGAGCTTTAGAACTTTAGCCAGAATTAAAATTAAAATACGAACTATTTTCGATGTTCAAAGAAATTTTTTTTTGGAAATTAAAAAAAAAATGAAAAAGCTTTCTCTAAAAGCAATAGTTTCGTCAGCACAAGCAAAAAGTTTTTTGAATCATTCAAGTTGGATGCTTTGTTCTCTGGAAAACTGCTATTTTTTGCACATTTTGCTCGGTATCTTTGAAACGGCTGAACCTGCCTTTCTGCTTGTTTTTGCCTTTGTCAAAAACTAATTAGCACATCTTCTGTCAATGAGAATCGAATGTTTTTTAAACCATTGAAATCGGTTGATGTATCCATACATACATTCACACACATCCGTTTTTATTTAATATTGCCCAGCCTTTCAATAGTCAGCAAATGGGTTCTTTACAAGCTCAACCATATTGCGATCACGAATCGAATATTTTCTACTTATAAAAAAAACAATATTTTTATTTCTATTTATAAATATTGTACATGACTTTTTGTTGTACATAGTATAATATAAGTAAATAGATATTATGGTGGTGTAATATAATCCACTACCGTTGATGAATTTACGTTTCGACATCTCATAATTTTTTTTCGTTGAGGTGTGGTGAACCCCCTGAAGGTTGTTATGGATTCCTGGCGGTCCATATTGACACTTTGAGAACCACTGGCTTAGATGGTCCAACTGTTGAATCCATTTCTTCTTATTTGTTTTGGTGTAAAGCTCAAAATCAAATACAAGTATAGGATCGTCTTGTTTAGTGTTCAGTTTGTTCTCAAACTTCAACTAATGTGGAGATCAGGCTGAAAGTGTACATGTAAGCTAGTTAGGAATAGTCTGCTGTACTCCAAAAGTAGATAGACGTAGTGGCACCGTTTGTGAGGCCAGGATCTTTTAACCCTATCCTCGTATGTTGAGATTGAAGCTTGAATGATAATATAATGGCTCTTCTCCGGCGAAGTTGCATTAATAAATATTACAGAAATTGTAATTATAGCCCGGTCAATTTACTTATTCAAGGTTACAATAATTCATAATAGGCTGTAACTTAGCAAAACTGTTTAATATGCAAATATAAAAGAAATTCCAAAAGTTCTCATCGTTCCGATGCGAGCTAAAAACTAGTGGGGCGCATGGCATCGTGCCTTAAGGCAAATTGCTGGAACTTTCCGTACCAAATTTTTTTTTTTTTTAAAGATTAACATTTTTGAAAAAAATTTACTCTGAAAAAATTAGATTTTTGAGAAACTATAAATTTTTGACAAAAACTTACTTTTTTTTGAAAAAAAGACTTTTTGAAGAAAAATTTATTTTGAAATATTTTGGAAATTCTGAACTTTTTTCAAAGCAATCGTACTGCTTTAACATAGAGAAACTATACATAGAGACAAAAAATCGAAGCGCGTAAGCGCCGCGTCGCCGTCGTACGGATAAACATTGGTACGGAACCCATAGGAATGTAAACAAAATTTATAATTATTGTTAAAATCTCTATAAAATATCTGAAACTTTGATGTACATATGTCTAATGATTGTTTTTGACCGCCAAATGGCTTTTTTTTACTTTTTTTAACTAGATCTCCGAAACCGCTAGACCTACCTTCATGAAAATTTGACTAGTTCTTCATCTTGTTAACACAAGTAAAATGTTTTTTGAATTATTCAAATCGGACGATCTCTTAAAAACTGAGTTACCGTTTTTGGCTTTTTTTGCCCCATATTTCCGGAACGGCTAGTTCTGCCTTTGCCAAAAACTAATCAGCACGTCTCCTTATCAATACGAATCGAATGTTTTTTGAATTATTCAAATCGCTTCATCCGTGTTCCCGAAATCGTCGACGAAAATTTGTATCCGAACACACACACATACATCCATTTTTTCTAAGGTATGCCAAAATTTTCAGAAGGATTTGAAACATAAAGATATATAAAAATTTTCAGTTTCGATTTTTTTGAGATTACTATAACTTGCTGTTAAAAATGGCGCAAGGTCAAAGGCCTACTTTTTGCGATTTTCAGCTAAATGGTCAGTTTTATCGCAAAATTATCTACAAAAATGCATCAATACTTTTTTTTCTCAGAGCCACCGTTTTAAAGATATAACCCTTTGAAATAATACATTTAAACGCCGCCTACGAGGTTTTTTAGGTGGTTTTTCCAGTAGGCCTATTTCACGGGTATGTTGTGATTCTGTTTGTTTCGGAACTATTGCTAAATAACATTTGTAAATTTGGGATTGGTAAAACTGAAGACGGTAATTATGAAAAAGCAGCTAAATCTATTCCTGGGAGTCATAATTTTCAAATGTTCCTACTTCCTATTTTTCTTATAATAAATAAATTTATCACATAGACATTTTTTATGTGTTTCTTTTAATACATTCATCTTATAGTTTTATATCAGATATTTAAGATTGCACAAATGATACAAATGACAATTATTGTAATACTGTTACTTGGTACAATACTTCGAGTTTGTTTTCATCTGAAATCGATGCTCATCAAGAATGTGTTTGGCGAATGAGTTGAGATTGCAGTTCTTATTATATATAAGGTCATGGCTATAACTTATTATATATTTTTTTATTACAATCGTATATGATTCTTACTCCCAAAATGTCTAAAAAGTGCCTTTTTCAGATTTTTTTCAAGTAAATTAAGAGTGTTGTCAGGGGCGCCCATTAATCACGTAATCAGTGTTTATGCAAGAAGATAAATATTTTATCTAAAACTTTTCGCTGGAGAATTTATGTTTCGCCAGAAAATCTTGACTTTGTTTTTCCGATGCATTTAGAAATTTTGATTTGTTTGAAATTAGTACTTATGTGTGTTTGTGAATAGAAAAACAACTTTACTCTACGTTTAAAAAAAGATATGAAAAATATGAGTCTGACGCTAAAGATCGGTCGAACCATTTTTTGACCAGAATTCGTTACGTCCTTCCACGTAATTATTAAAGTTGCGGTCATTTAATTCCCGGATTTTTTTCCTTTTTGAAGTATTGCTCATGTTATGATAAATTATTTTGTCCGATGGATAGTACGCCTGTGTATCATTTTTTCTCAGAAATTTCTGAGTTCACTATGTGGCCTTGTCTACCGACCTCTGCTTCCGGTTTCGATACCCACTTCGGACAACTTGATATCAAGCGACGATGAATATCTCAAATGTCATATCAAGTGAAAAAATCCTTTCGAAGCCTTGCTGAATATATAATATTAATTCAGATCACTATTAGAAATATATTTAATATGATCAAAAAGGGAATGTCGGGGATTAGCAGTTCAATAATGCCCTAACCTAGTATTTCTAGAAGAAAACCCTTCTCTTTCTGATGAGATTATATTAGACATAATTCTAATAGTGAATGAATATATATTAAAGCAATGGCCCGAAAGGCTATTTTTACTTGATACCGTATTTAAGATTTATAATCTGAAATGAAAATTTGATATCACTGCAGTTTGGAATTAAGTTAATTCACATTTTTACAATAGTGCCAGCTCTGACTTGTATAAGAAGTTCCAGGTTCGATACTCGCCTCGGACAGCCTGATGTCAAACAATGATGACATCGATTTTCACTTGGAAATATATTTTGAGAGAACGGATCGTCCAATTTGAATGATTCAAAAAACATTGCCCTTGTATTGACTGAATGAAGAATAATTAATGAACTGATAATATTTGGGAGGAATGGGAATCTTTTCAACAGCTAGTGGGGCGCATGGCATCGTGCCTTAAAGCAAATTGCTGGAACTTCCCGTACCAAATTTTTTTTTTTTAAAAGATTAACATTTTAAAAAAAAAATTACTCTGAAAAATTAGATTTTTGAGAAACTATAAATTTTTGACAAAAATTGACTTTTTTTGAAAAAAAAGGCTTTTTCAAGAAAAGTGTATTTTCAGAAATTCTGAACTTTTTTTAAAAGCAATCGTACTGCTTTAACTGCATAGAGATGAAATATAAAAGCGCGTAAGCGCCGCGCCGCCGTCTAACGAATAAGCATTGGTATGGAACCCATAGCAATGTATACAAAATTTATACTTATTGTTAAAATCTCTATAAAACATCTGATAATTTCTTGTACATATGTCTAATGATCATATTTGACCGCCAGATGGCAGTTTTTTTACTTTTTTTACTAGATCTCCGAAACCGCTAGACCTACCTTCATGAAAATTCTTCTCAGTCAGTTCTTCATCTTGAAAATACAAGTAAAATGTTTTTTGAATTATTCAAATCGGACGCTCCGTTCTCTTAAAAACTGAGTTACCGTTTTTGGTACTTTTTGCCCCATATCTTCGGAACGGCTAGACCTGCCTTCGCCAAAAACTAATCAGCACGTCTCCTTATCGATACGAATCGAATGTTTTTTGAATTCTTTAAAGCGCTTCATCCTTGTTCCCGAAATCGTCGACGAAAATTTGTATCCGAACACACACACATACATCCATTTTTTCTAAGGTATGCCAAAATGTTCAGAAACCTTTGAAACGTAAAGATATATAAAAATTTTCATTTTCGATTATTTTGCGATTACTATAACTTGCCCTACGGGAAGCTAAAAAAACTCAAAAAAAACTATTTTTTCTTGTTCTTTAAAAAAAACTATTTTTTTTTTCAAAATTTTCAAAAATTCGGAAGCTTTTAAATTTTTTAAATTACAGTATGGGAAGTTCTAGCAATTTGCCTTAAGTCTCGATACCATATCCACCACTAGTTATTATTAACATCCCCTAGGTTAAGTATAGTAATTGCAAAAAAATCGAAAATGAAAATTTTTATATATCTTCACGTTTCAGAGGTTTCTGAACATTTTGGCATATCTTTTGGGAATACGGTTCAACTGATTTGGATGATTAAAAAAAATGATTCCCATTGATAGGAAGATATGCTTATTAGTTTTTGGTAAAGACAGGTCTAGCCGTTTGGGAGATACGGGGCAAAAAGTGGAAAAAATGGTATTTCAGCTTTTGAGTTAACGGAGCGTTCAATTTGAATAATTCAAAAAACATTTTACTTGTATTGACAAGATGAAGAATTGATCAAATTTTCATGAGGGCAGGCCTAGCGGTTTCGGAGATCTAACGAAAAAAGTAAAAAAAAAATGCCATTTGGCGGTCAAAAATGATCATTAGACATATGCACATCAAATTATTAGATATTTTATAGAGATTTTAACAATAAGTATGAATTTTGTTTACATTCCTATGAGTTCCGTACCTATGTTTATCCGTTAGACAGCGACGCGGCGCTTACGCGCTTTATATTTTGTCTCTATGCAGTGAAAGCAGTACGATTGCTTTGAAAAAAAAGTTCAGATCTTCCAAAATATGTCAAAATAAAGAAAAAAAATTTTTTCAAAAAAAAAAATTTTTTTTCAAAAAAAAGTAATTTTTTTCCAATTTATAGTTTCTCAAAAATCTAATTTTTTCGAAGTAATTTTTTTTTCAAAAATGTTTTTCGTTTTTAAAAAAATAATAATTATTGATACGGGAAGTTCCAGCAATTTGCCTTAAGGCACGATGCCATGCACCACTAGTTGATTTTGGTCTCATGTCTTAAATAATTGCATTTGTGAGTAGCAATTGTTTGATATTGCTCTTCACTATGGTACCTTCTTACATGGCAAACCAGATGTGTCATTGCACTCCAGTGGCATATTACTGGGTACACTACCAATACAAAATTACACATTACTTACTAAAGCTAAAGCAAAAGCAAAGCGCAATACAAGTCTCGGCTACGATTCCCATCATTGTGCACACCGCATTGCCTTTATATAATAAATGTGTCATATTTAGTGACTATTTTATTATTAATAAGAATATTTTATGGGCCGGTTGGAAGCCGCGGGGGGCGCGCTGCAAAATGAATACTTCGATCGAGGTCTAATTAATTCTTTTTGGTCCATACATGCACGAAGAATAAACATTCGAAATTGGTAATTATTAAAAGAACTTTTATACTTGTTCAAAAAATATGGTCGTTTTTGTTTTTTTATTTTTTATTTTTTAGGAATCAATTATAGTCTCAATATATTTCTATAAATTAATACTCAATATGTTACTAGTTGGTGAAATCGCCAGACGCGTGTTCATCATTTGCTTCATGAGAAGAATGTAAAAAGAACAAATGATTTTTTGTGTTTTCATGAAGAGAAAAAAATTTTAGTCTTCCCAATGTTTTGGTTAGAAAATACACCTAAGTCTGTTTTTAAACGGAGATTGGTTCCAGAAGAAGCCGTGTAAAAAAAGACATTGATCTTATACAAAAATGGGTGATTTGTCCTACTCTCTAAAACCTATTAAAATTAGTGAAAAACAAGAATTTTCAAGAACAAGAATTCATGTTTATTTTAATAATAATTCCCCTAAATTAGTGCTATTCACATTTGCTTTGACCAGTAAAAATTGTTTGTACGCGCTAAAGGGGAATTTACTTAAATCTTTAAGCTAGTGTTCGCAAACTATCGATACTATCGATGGTTTCAGACTTTTTTCTTTCATAAGTACTTTTTTGTGATATGAACATACATCGCAAAAATTAAATTTGACAAAAAAAAATAAGTACATAAAATTTCAAATCGTGCTAAATGGAATAAAATCGTGTAAAAAAATTAAAAATATTCAATTTTCAAACCGTGTTATATCAAAACCGTGTACAAAAAGACCGTATAAAAACAGACTTAGGTGTACTTAATATTTGCATATGATATCGACTTTATCTTCTATATATTTTTAAATCATAACTCCACGTAGGGTAAGTTTTAGTAATTGCAAAAAAATAGAAAATTAAAGTTTTTGCATATCTTTTTAACATTTCAAAGGTGTCTGAACATTTTTACAAAGAGAAAATGGATCTATGTGTGCGTGCGTGTGTGTTTGGATACAAATTTTCATCTACGACTTCGGGAACACGGTTCAACCGATTTGAATGATTCAAAAAACATTCGATTCCTATTGATAAGGATATGTACTGATTTGTTTTTGGCGAAGGTAGGTCCAGCCGTTTCGAAGATTCGGGGCGAAAAGTGTCAAAAATTGTAATTCAGTTTTTGAGAGAAAGGAGCGTCTGATTTTAATAATTTAAAAAACATTTTACTCGTATTGATAAAACAAAGAACTGGTTAAATTTTGTTTACATTTCTGTAGGTCCAATGTTTATCCGTGAGACTGCGACGCGGCGTTTGCGCGCTTCGATATTTCGTTTTTAAAACAGCCATGCAGCACTTTACCAAATTTCAAAATAAAATCAAAATAAAATATAAATATTTTTCAAAAAAGTCATTTTTTTTAAATTGTCGAATATCTCATTTTTTTTAGGTTTTGAAATTGATTTATTTATTTGAAATTAGTTTTGAAATTGTTGATAATTTTTGAACTTCATTGCTAATTTCGAAAATTTTGAAAAATTATACAAATGAATTATTTACTTGAAAAGTTAGCTACGCAACACCGAAAATTGTATACAATGTCAATTGTCATGAAAGATCAAGAATTTTAGTCTTATAGTAAAAATGGTTTATCGACAATTTTATAAGCGAACCCGACGAACTCCGTTTCGCCACCAGATGGTTTCGTGAGAAAGATGAAGAAATTTTTTGTTTGTTTTATATTTGAAAAGGAAAAATTCGATTTTATTATACAACAGTAATGAATTTATTTCGATTACAAAAATGAAGTGTTTTTTAGTTGAATTTCTCTAAGTAAATGAAAGTGAATCCGCAAATTATCCGTTTCATTGTAGTGCTCTTTGGTAAACCACATTTTTTGTTTTTTTGTCTGACGTTAACACAAACAAAGCGGATGGTTTTCCAACTCGTGAACAGGCAACGTATAACTGCCCATGTGAAAAACAATGATTTTCTAAATAATCTATTTGAAATTTATCCCGCAAACACTAAGCGATTGTCCTTGCGACTTGTTATTGCGAACGCGACTTGTTATTGGCGAACTGGAAATTGCAATCGTTTGAAGTCAAACGGAAGACGAGTCGGAATCATTGGTATGTCACCAAATCGCCAGCAATTTTTGATTGAATGGTGAAATTCAGTGCGTGTACATCATTATTGTTTGCGGCAAGAATTGCTTGTTGACTTAACCAAGCATAATTCTGATAATTCTCACTAATGTCATTACTCGAATTTTTAATTACGGTGCGTGAAGTTCCAGCAATTTGCATTAGGGCACGATGCCATGCACCACTACTTTCCTTAGCTATAAACCTTGCGGAGCCCGAGACCTTTCCAAAGAATGCAAAATTGTCGAAATCGGTTCGTGCATTCTGGAGTTATTTCGTCAGGAAAGAAAACCCAACTTATTTTTATATATATAGAAGATTATAAAATCTTTTGCGTGTTGGTACTGAAAATAAGTTGGATAAAAGGCAAACATTTAAACTTTCTGAACAAAATAGAAAATATTCACTTGAAACATTAAAATCATTTATTTGGAGCTTAAATTTTCGGTCTGTCCAAAAGGCAGGTCTAAGTTGTCTTACTCTTCTTTTTTTACCACTATCGTGCGAAGTGGTGTTTGTCTTCTGTTATCACTCGTACTATTTTTTTTTATTTATTACCATATCTGTATATTTTATTCATCCATTTCTGCAGCATTATATTTAAAAACTCTTCCAAGTAGTCAAGACATTATCCGCCTTTCTTATAGTCCATGTCTTTCATCCGCACAGATTTATGCTTCGTGTGTAGTATTTATTTAAGTATGGATTTCTTGATTTCGAAATTCAATGGTTGATTGTTTTAATCGTAAACTTTTAATATCAACTTCGTTAGCTGATAATAGCGTGACGTCATTTGGTGAAAGGTTATGCGAGTTGATATGACCTGATGATGTGCGCCGCTTTAAGGTCGTTCGGCAGAACAGCATTGAGCCGTCGTGGACCGACAACTGACGACCGACCATTCACTCTTTGTAAATGATGTAAATGATAAACTCTGCGTTATTTTGTCAATACCTGTTGCCTCGCTAGATTTTTAAACCGAATCATTTTAATGAAACCATTAATCTTGCAGCATACCTGACATTATCATTTTTTCTACTAGTCGACATATGAATAATAAATGAATGCAAGTATTGCATTTGGAATTTGAGTTTCTTCATAAGGAGTCGTCATAAATAAAAGTTATCCACGGATTTTTTTTTTAATTATATTATTATTTTGTTCTTGGGAAACTTTAATTTAAGCATTAGTATGTTTGATATATGCTATTATTTCTATACCAGTAATGTTGAATTCTTGTAAACAATGATAAATAATTTCTTAAATATGGCTCCGCTTGAAGGTACACGCCCTTTGATTTTGAAAATATAGAACATAGTTTGAATGCTTTTTATATTATACAATATGCTATATGCTATATTGTACAAGCATTTTAAAAAGATATGGAATGTGATTACTAAGTCAATTTTATTTTGCAGATAATTGATGAAAGCAAAATGCGGAGGCGGGTCCTTCTTCATTAAGTGGCTTCTTCAGCGATCGATGTGCTGAAGTTGAGATCACATGTTGAAAAAATAAGGAATATAAAAGTTTAAATATGGACTTTGACATTCTGAGATGCTGCTGCATCACATTTGTGCTGTCCGCCTGGGTCACCCCTGCCAGTTTTTCCTCGTTTGAGACGAATGCCGGGTCCAGCATTTACGTGGACAAAATTGGTCTCGAACAAAGCATCGCTGCAGTGCTGCATAAAGTGGCTTATGGTTCCACTACGACCAAGCGAAGCATACCAGATGGCATGTCAGCTACTGGTTCCGGCGTTACGACTGTTACGACACCTCTGCTTACCACGTTTCGTTATCGTGAGCGAGATCATGACCTGGAACGACCTCATGAACCACCGAATGGCCCAGCTGGTTTCGAATTGGATCTTGAAAAGGATCATGCGCTACCTACGTCCGCACCAAATGCTGATATATTAAAAAGTCACGGTAGCTCTTCGTATCCAAATCCTAATCGTCATCATAATGGTGATAGAGGTACGGGCCATCAAAAACACAATCCTCTAGGAAACATGGACGGCCCTTCTCGAAAATTGGCTGTGCCACCAACACAGTGGATGTATTCACGCGATGTTCCGTCCTATGCTCCACCATCTCGATCGTATAATACGCCTCCATTGCCGCCGGATTATTTTCAGTTTGCTGACAAACCCACATTGCGTAATTCAAATTCGGAAGGCATTCTCGGTAGCAATGGGGGCGTTTCTACTAGTTACGCTAGTCGTCGTCCGTTGCCGCCACCGAGTCTTATGCCTAATCATGAAAGAATTCCTGTCAGGCCTCCAAACTTAGCATCAGGAGTGCTGGCACCCGATGCTATGCCGCCACAAGAGCCATCGACGGAAGGCAGAAAAAAGACTCTAAATACGCCCTACAACCGCGCGACACAAATAGACACATCGCACAATCAACTTCCGGTAAATGGTCCTGATGTAGGTCGAGTGGATCCAAATGGTAATTTGACCGATTTCATGCCGAATGGAAGTTTCTTACATTACCCTAGTATTTCGCGCATTCTGTCTGGATCAAATGGCCGCAAGGAAGAAATACCAGCTGTTTTACTCAGAACAGTAACTGCTGGACCGAGCATCATATTACCTCCACTATCATCTCCCGCACCACCAGAAGATAAAATTCACGAATCATGGAATATACCAAAAGAATCTGAAAGAAAATTAGTAGAAGCGGAATTATTACCATCTGACGTTGATGATTCTAAATCGCAGCTTGATGACGCAAATAATATCAAAAACCAAGATACAACAGATCAAGTTTTTCCTATGGAATATTCTACTGAAATAATACAACTTGCAAATGTGAACAATGATCGAAATTTATATTCCTCTACATCACGACCGTCAGAAAGAGGACCCTATAGTCCACCCTACACAACCTGGACAGTAGCTTGGAACTTGCATATATATCTTGTTGCAATTTTGTTCACAATACTCGCAGTTTACTCTATATTCAAAATAATATGCTATGACAAATTGACACATCTGTTTAGTCAATCATATTTTGTATGTTTGCATTTGACATTGATATTAATTTGTTTGGCAAGAATATTTTATTTGTGTTATGATCCATACAATATCCACTCAAGTTTTCATATATTTATATCAGAAATATTACTAAATTTACCAGCAGCATTCTTAACAGTATCATTTGCAATACTGATATTGTTTCTTCTTAGACGTACTATTAACTTGAAGAACAATCGGTATTCTGCTTTGGTTCGACCGCTAACTGTTATTATTGGAAGTAGTGTACATGTTGGTCTATGCATTACATTACATTATGTTGAAAGTCATAGTCACGGACATGGAAATAACCAGGAACCTCGGATTCTTGGTTTAATATGCCAGATTATATACATATTTGTATGCTTGAGTTTGGGGTTGTTGTATCTTTACATTTATCGTATACTTAAACGTATTTTGCGAAATAAATCTCAAAATTATATACATGGCTATCAAAATCTATCATATGCAATTCATATTAGTATTGCTACGGCTTTGCTGTTTATATTACTAGCAGCTTTACAAGTATATGGTGTTGTGGATATGACTACATCTCCACGATTAGCGTTATCTGAATTTGATTGGTTGCAATGGGGTTATCAGTTTTCTTTGAGACTGATAGAAGTGGCTGTTATTACACTTATGTCTTGGGTTGCCGGACTAAGAACTGGCTCATCAAAGTCATTACAAAGAGAGAAAGGAATGGAACCACATAATGTTTCCGGTTTTGCTCTATTTCCGTGTACTTCTAGCTCTAGCCAAGAACATTTTGAAACTGACTACCCAGCCATATGCAATGCCAATACTAATCTACATACATATACTTTACGAACCGGTAAGCCGATATATGATGACAGCTTTGCTTTAAATTCATTAGGGACTGAAGTGCCAACTGCTCCTCAATCAAGACCGATTGATTACCAAATGAGTGTTGGCCCTGATACAGGCCGTTCAATAGAAACTGATAGTGCTTGTTCTTCAGCGCACAATGGTAATCTATTAGTGCAAAATGAATTTACATCAGTGCCTAAAGATTATTTGAACAACAGCAGTGCTGTACCAGATCATTATGAGAATCCAGACTTTGAATTTCGCGGTACACCGCGAAATACAACGCCCATTCCAAGCAATTGTTACTCTGAACCAGTAGATATGAAGGAACACGGCCATTACAACCACTCAGTCCAGAATCTGGATTTCAAAAATTTTGAAAGACCGCATTTCGATAAACCTGCCTCGCGTACTGAATTTCGAGCTTCGAAGAATATGAAAAACGTGAAGAATGGTTGTGGCGTTCAGCATTCTGAACGTGATTATGAGCAATCAGCGCACAATGTATACGGTTCTGGACGTCACAGTTCGTTTGATCGAAGGGGGGTACGAAAAAGCGGCACAATGAGCAATATCGGTGGTGTGCACACCAGCGGCATTCGGTCCAGCGGCGGTAGCAGATCATCGGGGGTGCAGACACTGAGCTCTTCTAGAGCGGAACGTGAACGATCCTCCACGCGATAAAAAAACATCACGCTGTTCCTGATCATCACATGTACGATGAGGAATATAAAATAGATCCCGGTTACCCCGAACGGCCGCAGTTCGACCGTAGACAACATTCCCGCATGTCTGATCAGAAGGCAGAGCAAGATGCCGAAATCAACGAAAGCATGCTCGTGGCCGAGCACGGCTTCGTCAGATTCCGCGCTTTAGACGCGGTCCCTCCCATTTCGGTCCAGAGGGCCAGCAAAGGCAAAGAGAAACGCTATAATACGTAGTGCCGACGTTTCGAAAGCCTTATTATCCTTACATAATTGGATTGCCAGTGCGACTTAATTTGTACATAAAGTTAGGTATTAACAATTATCCTTATATAGTATTTTATGCGCAGCTACATACTTGTATCCAAATTCATGCACTAGTTGTCAATATTAAAATTGTGATCAATATATCAATAGAGTCGTATATTGGAGCAACAATCATAATTTACATTACATTGATTCACATATGCTCATAAACTCATTTCACATGTGATGCACCTGATATTTTTTTATATTTATTTGTACACCATCTGCAAAAAAGCATTTTAAAACTTACATACAAGACTCTACATGTTCGTGTTACTAAAACATTGTTAATTATTTCAAACATAACACATTATATATTCTAGTGTATATTGTTATAAACAATATGATAAAATGTTTTTAGACATCGAACCAATAATAATACAAATTGGTGAAGAAGAATGACTTCATTAAAATTCCAAACGTTTCGAGTCTGGACTTGACTCATCCTTGGTGCTTACAAATATTTCAAACAGAAATACTTAAAAGATGAAACTTAGTTATAAAACTGAAAAAATATATAAATCTGGAGTTTTGATAGTCATTTTTCTTCACATTTTTTTCATTATTGTATGGATGCCTGAAAGCGTTTTAATATATATCTTCCACCATCTGAAAAGCCATATTCATATATATATATATACATACATATATATATATATATATATATATATATATATATATATAATATGTATAATATGTACGCTAGAATATTTACATAAAATCTTAGAGGTATGGTATTTTCTCATGCGTAATTAAAATTGCTATAAATAGTGTTAATAGTGTACAGTTCAAATAACTTTGCCACATTTAAGTAACTAATCTATGGAACATGCATTTTAATCTTTCATTACTAGTACAATACATGTCTAAATATTAGCCTAATTAGTTTCATTTAGTAATATCTTTTTTGTGCTATTGTAAAGTACTAATGCTTTTAATGGTGGACTTTGTAATTCTCATTTGTACATATATATTTATAAGAAATGATTACACATATATAAATATTTTAGCATTCTAATGGTATTGTACATAAAATAATGCACATTTAGAAGATAAGATTTACTTTTTATGAGATCTTTGCCTTTGCTCATTCGGTTTTCAGTCTAGACTAACTATTCTTAAAATTAAGATACTAATCATGATAGGTGTTCTGAATACTGAATTCACAATTCCGAATAAAAATTTTTCCAAAAATTTTTACTTATCCATTTTTAAATTAGTTGTAATATTCGACTGAAGTCATTAAAGATTCAGCTTTATTTTCTCCGGCAGGGATGAATTCAATTTTCATATATATCCCTCATGACAAATACAAATAATACTGCATTTATAGCAACACATGACAAATTTAGTAGGTTAGAATCAGATTAATAAAAATTAAGATAAAAAGCATATTATTACATTGCTGTTATAGATACTTGCCTCAGATAACTTTTTAATGTCAATGGAGATTTATTATTTATTGTACTATTCCTTAAACTAGTTAGTTTATATTTATGAATATTGGTTTAAACTTCAAAATAATGAGCTTTATTACATATTTTATTGATATAAAAAGCATTGCATAACATTAACATTAGAATACATTTTACAATATATCAACTACATTATATATTGCCATATCTCTTTTATATTTATAACTTGTATAATCGTTTTTGTACTGGATGGGCATTTTTACTTAAACACAATTAAAGCATTCTAATTATTATTTTTTTTTTAATGCTGACTTATGACTTTTATATATCGAGTGGCAATATTTTAAAATTGACTTCAGTGTTTTTTTTACTATAAAATAGTTGAAGTTTAATTGACTGATGCGAGATCTGCCTAGGTTAAATATGTCTTAATGTTCATGTATTTGGTACATCTGCAGAACAATATTAAATTACTTTTTCTTTAATTTCGACATATTGTGACTATTAACATGCTTTCACTTACATTGCTTTTTGTATAAAAGACCTAATACAATTTAATATATATATATATATATATATATATATATATATATATATAAATTCTTGAAAGAGATAACATGAAGTAAAAAAGGAGGATTGTAAATGCTTTAACATACAATTCTATTTCATCATCAGCGGATATGAATATTATGAATAATAGTCAAAAAACGTTAGTTTGCAAAATGTAATTTGTATTTTAACAAATGTAAAACACAACACTGCCAGTAATAAATTTTAAAATCATTTTTGAAGAATACAGATCTGTATTTACAACATAGAAAATTTTATACCCATTGAAGATGACATAGAATTGCTTTTTTACTTGGTTTTTAAAAAATTTAATCATATAATTTAACTTCAAAATCAACTATTTATAATATACATATATATATATATATATATATATATATATATATATATATATAAAAAAACTGTTTTTTATTAATGTTATGCCCGATTACTAGACTCTGTTAATACATATGTCAACATCAAATTCAGAATTGTTATATATATATATATATATATATATATATATATTGTATGATTCTGAATTTGATGTTGACATATGTATTAACAAAGTCTAATAATCGGGCATAACATCAATAAAAAACATGAATTTCTTTCAAAAATTTATTTTAAATCAATACGTTTCGGCTATAATCCTAGCCTTCATTCAGTGGAAAAATTAGTTGATCTTACATTTACATCTTCAACCAGTCTACGAATAACACACTATCCATTTGTGATTTTTTCAAATCAGTATTTTGTGAAAATATTGTGTAATTTCAAGTTAATGTTTATAATATATAGTGTAGTGCATTACCATATCCTAATACCATGGATTATTAAAATTTCCAATTTAACACTAAGATCAACTAATTTTTCCACTGAATGAAGGCTAGGATTATAGCCGAAAACGTATGGATTTAAAATAAATTTTTGAAAGAAATTCATGTTTTTATTGATGTTTGCCCGATTATTAGACTTTGTTAATATATATATATATATATATATATATAATATATATATAATTTTTTCATGCTTTGAGATTAATATTTACCATGATTTTATTCTTTGTATAGATATATTTAAGACTGATACAGATTATTTCAATGCAGTGTCCTTACAGTATTACTCGAGACAATTTCAGTATTTTCTTTTTATTTATTGTTAGTGATATTATTATTCTTTGGTTTAGACTTTAAATTATATTTATTTTGTAACGATATGTTATATGTTGGATGAAAATTTTATTAAAAATAGTACTAAGAGGTTATTTGTTAATTATATTATACCTCTTTTGCTTTTGGGAATAATTGAAAAAACGCCTGGTACAAATTGATATTTTATCTA
>NW_020538040.1:185257864-185299813 GCF_003426905.1 Ctenocephalides felis
AATGTATAGTAATTTTAATTATTGATCTTTGTGTCAACTACATTGTCATGTTTGGTTTTATTTATTTTAACTGAAATGTGTTATTTACAATTTAAAATGTTTTAGATGGAGAGATTTGATTTACAATCAGAAGACACATTACTCATTCGCAATAGTTATCGAACTCATAGATCCAACAACTATAATGATTGCAGCTCAGGAATATCTGTTCCTACTGTCCATGTATGTGGTCAACAGTTTGCTAACAAGCACATTAATGGTTTCAATATTCGTATCAAGAGGTATTTATTAATGTGCATGGTGACACTGGCAATATTGCTATTGCTATATATACCAGTGTATCACCATATTATGCCGTCGAGGATAGGTGAGAATACCAAATCTGCATCATTGGATGTTGTAGGTATGCATTGCTTAGCTTTAGCTGTGCGGGTTCTTCGACTTAGTTAAATTGAATAGGCCTTAAGTTGTGACTTGCATGATTACTAACAACACAACATTATTAATTTATTCATTTTGAACAACTCTTTGAAGGAGAAGTTTGAAGAAAATTCATAAATGGTAAAGATCACACAGGTTGTCTTTTCATAATTTAAAAAAAAATATTTTGTTTTAAACATTCTAGAACATTAGAAGTATATGAAAAGTGGTTTAATTATAAAAATTAATTCGACATCAGAGTAATGAGTTCCACTTATAAAATATACAAGCATGTAAGTTTTGCACTATAATTATGGATATTATGAGTTTGTTTGTGAGATATCAATTGGAAATTGCATTTTTTGGAAAACTTTATTTTTGAAATAAACAGTTAAAAATGTTATTGTAACAATTTTCAAAGTTGCTAATACTCAGTTTTTGTTAAGTCGAATGCAATTAAGTTGATTGCAAAATGCCACTTATATTTCACAGAACTTGATATAGTTTTTTTATCTTAATTTGCTATTTACAAACATTGTTTATCAATCCTATGATCATTTGTTTCTACTGTTTTATAATTTGCATCTTAATTCTACTGTGTTCTATCTTTTTTTCTGTAGTCTTCAAAAGATATACTAGCCAGTTTCAAATCAATTTGGTCGATTTTTGAACCAGGATTACGACATGTAACATCTTACTACATACAATGTTGTATATCAGCTGTTTCTACCCATGTATTCTCGCAGCAGAAAATCTATGCGTCTGTGAAAATTTTGTCCAATTAAATCACTGAAAACTTTCTTGTGATTACTTTTAGTTCTATTTTTATTGATTACTTTTAGTACTTATACCTGGATATCTGTATCTTAAGTCTGCTACTTATATGTTTAAGAAAGTAATGAAATTGTTTAGTTGGCAAAAAATTGTTTATATTGTTGCATAAAATTATACTGTAGTTGGTTGGTGATGTGATGAATGCTAAATATTCAGATTTTGAATCATTATTGTGGTATGATATTAGTATATTTTTTGCTTGAATATAAATTGTATATTATTTCTCTATTGGTAATAAAATTTATAATATTGGTTCTGAAATTGAATCAACAAATATAGAACGTCTTTAGTACCTTTTCAAGTATTTACTATTTTGATCAAAACTTATTGTATGTTGAGTATCCTAGTATATTCTTTATCTCTCAACTATTTTCTGCATTTTCAACTATGTAATGCATACATTTTTATCTTAATCATACATATAGTAGGTTGTTGTGTAAATTCCTATATTCTGACTTGATTCCGTTTTTTGTGGATTTTATAGATGTATTTATTTTATACCAAAATTTTTAATGAACTATATAAAACAATATGGTGTTGCATGGTTATATTATTTAATTTAGCAATTTTTATAACATTACACCTTAAGTCCAAAATATGTAAATTTCTTTTTAATAATTTAAATATATTTCTAGCTTCAATACCTGGCTGGAGTTACAATACATCTCGTGAGCTGAGCACATATGTTAAACCAAATTTGACTGCTCTGCATGAACCTATTTCAGTCTGCACACAGCTTGTAGACAATGGGCCTATTTTTTTAATGATAGTTGTTTGTTCGGCAGTCAAAAACTTTGAGGAAAGAAAAGCCATAAGATCAACATGGGGAAATATAAACCAGTTGGATTATCCAGCTTATATTAAAAAAATAGCTGCTTTAAAGTTGCATAATATAAATGTAACTTCTGTGGCCAGTGATAATAATAGTACCGATAATATTTTTATTCCAAATGACTGGGGTACCTTATATAGGTATTATAGTAATATTTATCATGCAAGTAGTAAAAGAAATAGAAAAGATGAAATGACCCCTAAGGGCGTCAAGGATGCAGCTTTGAAAGATAAATGTGATGAATTAAATTCTAATTTAAGTGTTAATGTTAAAGTTTTATTTTTATTGGGCAAACCACATATTGATAATGATACTGATTTTGAATTGCAACATCTAGTCGATATAGAAAGCGAACAATATCAAGATATCATACAAGAAAACTTCATTGATAGCTATAATAATCTCACGTTGAAATCAGTCATGATGTTAAAATGGGTGTCTTCTCATTGTTCACATGCAGGTGAATCTGAGGTCTTAATAATAATATAAGTAAACTTAAGTAGTAGTAAATATTAAGATTATGAAATTATCAAAAGTATATGTACAAAGTAATTAAAAAAAAATTTAATTCCAAGAACTAACTCTTACTAATCAATTTAATATTATTTTTAGTTCAATACTTAATGAAGGTTGATGATGATATGTTTGTTAATGTTAATAAGTTAATTTATGAACTGAAATGCTTGAATTTGAAGAATACAAGTAACACCAATCTTGCCAGCAATTCTAGTTTTAATAGTAACAAAAGTAATCATTTGCTGATGGGTAGTCTAATAAAAGGAGCCAAGCCGATTGCAGATAGTGCAAATAAATGGTTGGTATTTGTACTAGTAACGTTAGCTAAATTATTATTGTATAGATTTTTATATCAATACTAATAATGATGCTTCCAGGTATTCTCCACAGTACATGTATAGTGGAAAGGTTTACCCACCGTATCTATCAGGAACAGGTTATGTTATGTCTATTGAGACTGCAAACACTTTGTATAAAACAGCTCTTGTTACACCGATATTTCATTTAGAAGATATATACATTACAGGTAAATATTCTATCAATTTAGGACATATCCAATAGTAAATTTATTAATTATTAATAGTAAATTTAATCATATTGAGTACCGTTTGTTAGTAATTCACCATTGACTTATAATTAAATTATTGTTGTCTTTTAGGAATCTGTGCTTATAAAGCAAAAATTAAACCCCTGCATAGTCCACTATTTTCGTACCAAAAAAGAGCATTCGAGTATTGTGAATATTTGAATTATATCACTTCACATCAGCTGACACCTTCCGAGTTATTTAAAGTACAAGAACTTTTTGTAAATCATACTGAGTCATCGCTTGATAAGTGTTTTAAGAAAACAACAAAAACTTGATTATAAATCTTGAAGGTAATAGATTTTAAATCTTTCAAACAAGTATTAAGTTAGAATGATTAGATCTCTGCACTGGATTTTTGTACGTTTTACAAGTAGTACATGATTATAATTAAATTATAATAGATACAAAAATTTTAAATATCAATCGTTGCATTTGATATAAATTTGTGAGAAACATGTATTGTTTAAAAAAGTCCTTATTTAAAATTAATTCCAAGCAGTATTTGGTCATCCACAGTCAATTGTTTGTATCAGGTATTAGATTATTTTTTAGGACAAGATATTTTTGCAAGCTGTGTATGTAAAAGTTGCCTTAAGTTTCTAGTCCAAACTGAAGCGTCATATCTCCATCAATCACAAAATAGATCTCACAGCTAATAAACGGTAAATAAATTTAGATATGACATATTTGAGGTAGCTACCTGGATTATGAACTTAAATATAAGATTATAAACTTATAATATCGTTTTATTTGATTTGTAGATTACAGGTTTTGTTGTATTTTTTAAATCATTTTAGGAAGATGTGCACTTTTTGTAGGTAGAGAATTTGAAATAACTGAATTTCAAACATTCTGTCATTCGCTATTAATTGATGAGCTATTCTCATCATATTGATTTTCAAATGGCAATAAGTTTCAAAATAACAATAGCCCTTCCCCGAGGCATTGCTGCATCAAATTTAAAATCATCACTATTAGAGAAAATTTAACAATAAAACACTTCAAATAGTTCAAATAGAAATTAGACAAAGCATTGGGTTACCATATGAAGAGCCATGCAATCAAGAAAAATCATCACAACAGTTCGTACGACTTCTAAGTTCAGATTGCTGTTTAAAAAAATGAAAAATATTGATTTTCTGTCTTTTAAATATATTCTTCTCATTAGATTTCTGGGTCATGGATTCAAACTAAAATTGCATGCCATGGTGACCTTATTATTTGAGGGTATTTAGGTGGGATTTATATTTCTTTAAAAAGTGTAATTAATACAAAGATATTTGTAATTGAACAAATGCTTATATGTAAATTTCACAAAATGAAAGAAAAATTTTATATGGAGTGCTACCAGAATATTTAATATAATCTGCATATATTATAATAAATGATCTGGTAGGATTCCAAAGGATATAAAGATGACCAAACTGAGAACAATGTCAAAGAAAAGATTTTTTCTTTTAATATACAGTAATTTTTACACCTGTCCTGAAATGGGCAAGTAAAAAACTGTAGGAAAAAATGACTTAAAAAATACAAAAACTTCTGACTTTCCTGTCGTTTTTCTTTTTTCAAAAATAAAGATAAAATAATAATATGAAGAAAATGAAGATTATTAGATAATTGGATGATTTAGACAAATGTTATACAACGAACTATACATTTGAATGTTTGAAAAGATAAATGAATATGATCAAAGAGATAAATATATTAATCTAGTTAAAGTAGAATAAAATGTATATACAGTCTGGAGATTAGTTGTGTTTGAATCAGAGACATGAACTCTAAGAAAAGCCGAAACAATCTGGAGAGTTTTGAAATGTGGTGCTGAAGACAATACCAAATGAAATGATGAGAAGAGTGATCGAAGAAAGATCTCTACTGAGTACGATCATTAAAAAGAAAGGACACAAAATTTAGGCCCATGTTTATTTATCTATGATTGGACCCAATCTGCAAAAAGTGTACCTCCTACATGATCATGGGGGTAAACTTAAAACAAATCCACTTTGAGTGTTTTCAGCATATAACTAGTATTCAGATGGTGCTAGTGTGCTTCAAATTTAGCGTTTGTTTTAAAACACAATCTCTCTAAATATGGTACATGTACATTAAACGTTTATATTTGTTGAAATATATATGTTTTTGACTTGACTTTTTTATACTTGTTTATCTATGTGCATGGTGTAGTCCCTAGACAATATAATGTAATAATGGTGGAGTCGAAGGTAAAATAGAAGGACTAAAAGGACTGGCAAGAAAAAGAATGCACACGATTGATGATTTATGCGAGATGAAAAAGTACAGGGAACTGAAAACCGAAGCACAGGACCAAAAGTGAATAATGGCAATGAAATGGCAAAATGGGAGAAAAATGGCAATATAAACAAGGGAGGGAAAGGGAATTATTGATTTGGCGAAGATAAAGTGGACATATATAATAATACCAAATGAAATGGTGAGAAGAGTGATCGAAGAAAGAATTCTACTGAGCAAGATCATTAAAAAGAAAGGACACAAAATTTAGACCCATGTTTATTTGTCTATGATTGGACGCATTCTGCGAAAAATGGGTAAAGTTAGAACACATCCGCTTTACACTGTATGAGTGTTTTCAGCATATAACAGATGGTGCTAGTGTGCTTCAAATTCAGCGTTTGTTTTAAAACACAGTCTCTCTAAATATAGTAATGACCATTAAACGTTTATACTTGTTAATTATGTACATCATGTAGTCGAAGGTAAAATAGAAGGACTAAAAGAACTGGCAAGAAGAAGAATGTACATGATTGATGATTTATTTAGAAAAAATACAGGGAACTAAAATCCGAAGTACCTACAGGACAAAAAGTGAATAGTGGTAATGAAATAGCAAAATGACAGAAAAATATCAATATAAACAAGGGAGGGAAAGGGAAAGGGAATTATTTATTTGTGGCGCTCTCACTTCATGGACTTGCCTTCTGGCAGACTACTATTTTTTATTATATATTTGAATAAATGCAAATGTATGCACTATAGAGATATGCAATATATATTATTTTTAATAACAATTAAGAAAAAAAAAGTATAAAAGGCTCTAGTGCAAAACTGATACGTCCACAATATCTTCAAACCTAAATTCAAATTTCATGTGAACGTGTTGGCCTTATTATTTAATGTCATGGGAATTAACATCTAAATTGTCCTTAGTACGAAGTTTTTATTGCGAGACAAATGTTTTAAATACGAATTGATTAAATAATTAATTTTCATTTTTCAATTATCATATGAGACCAGCTGATTGGTATTTATCCGTTTTGGTTTTAAAAATGTGGCGCTAATGTAAATCCTCGCACGTGAAGCGATCATTGACACTGGCATGCACGGCACGGCGAACGAGCGATGTGAACGCACCCTGTGGCAGGTTAGTGAATTCAAGAAACACTGTGCATTATCAAAATGGCCGACAAGCGACAAGAATTTAAGTTAATGTGTTTTCTCGAATATTTTGTATGAAATTGTACACACCTCGATCCAAAATAACAACAAAACTATAGTTTAAAACATGATAGTTATGTTTATCGTGTTTTGTTGGTGCCAGGATTGTTGCTAATGACCTGTAGTGAAGTGAAATCAAAATGTGCATTCTTCTGTAGTTTGGATATGGCCATTACTATCAGTGCATTTCTCAAGTGTTTGTTCTATGAATCCTCGTGTTATTTGTGAACTATATGTTTCGTACTATATTAGTGTATATTTCTCATGAGGATTAAACTAAAGTTTAGGTAAGTAATATGATTTTCTACTAGGCTTTGTCAGTGTGAACTTTACATCTCTGTGATGTCTTAAAGATCATATGTGTATAGTTATTTCTTGCAATATGAATGGAGATAGATTTGATATCGAATTCTTGTAAACCTACCAACTCGAAATTAATTTAAACACATTGACATTATGAATATTATTTCAAACATGACAGATTATATATAAGTATATATATAAATATTTGTATATATATATATATATATATATATATATATATCCGTGTATCTATATACATTTATTTCAAAGTTACCACTTTAAATAAACAATCAATAATATTTTAAGAATCTTCATATTTCCATTACATTTCCATAAGTTTCGATCTATACCTTCATGTCATCATCAATGGATAAAAACCATTGGTGTCTTCCATTACTACCTTAATTATACTGACATAGTTTGCACGAACATTTCTCACTAAATTTATTTCTTCAACATTAAATATGTTTCGTGTATAAATATTATTTATAATGTATGTAATGTGCAAATAGTAAAATGTTTTAAGTATATTCGTATTTTCTAAACAACCGTCGCAGGATCAGTCAATGCATTACAGAATAACAATTTATAATTCCTGAGAAGTTTAATGACACATACAAAAATGGATTTATACAAATTAGTAAAAATACATACTTTCAAATCATAAAAATGTGATACCCCATGATTAATATTAATAAAATATGTTACAGCATACAAGTACATATATGTAGACATTTTAACGTTTATGTAGATATTGCATTATTATAACATTTATATAGTCATTGCATAATTTCACATATTTCAACATTAAAATTGACTTAACATGTTTTCATCATTTTTCAACATCAAAATTTACTAAGCTTGATGAATTTGAGTATGAACGTTTTAATATATGTTAACATATATAATATTAAATGTCAAAAATGTCAACAATGTCTCTATTGAATTTTAAGAATATTTAAACAAAAAAAGAATATCAATATGTCTTTGAAATCTTTAATCAAAGCCTGTTGTTGATGTCATAAAACAGTCCTCTATAATTTACAAATTGAACATTAAATTTACATATTTTTTTTATCAAGACGTTTTTGACATTTCTAATTAAAGCAACAAATTTTGATTTTATAAAAACAAGCAAGAAAAGCAACAAATTTTGATGTCATAAGAAAAGCAACAAATTTTGATGTCATAAGAAAAGCAACAAATTTTGATGTCATAAAAAAATCCTCTATAATTACACGTTGAACATTAAATTTACACACTTCATCAACGTTTTTGAAATTTTCAAAGCATCAAATTTTGATGTCATAAGAAAAGCAACAAATTTCGATGTCATAAAAACAAGTAAGAAAAGCAACAAATGTTGATGTCATAAAAAATTCCTTTATAATTACACGTTGAACTTCAAATTACACATTTTTTTATCAAGACGTGTTTAAAGCAACATGTCGAAAAAATTTTCTTTAATTTACACCTTGAACTTTTTACTCATTTTTTTATCATGAGATTTTTGACATTTTCAATCGAGGCAGCAGCTTTTGATGTCATAAAAACAAGCCAGAAAAGCAACAAATTTTGATATCATAAAAACAAGCAAGAAAAGCAACAACTTTTGATGTCATAAAAACAAGCAAGAAAAACAACGGCTTTTGATGTCATAAAAACAAGCAGGAAAAGCAACAACTTTTGATGTCATAAAAAATCATCTCTAATTTATACATTGTACATTATATTTACACACTTTTTTTATCGACGTTTTTGAAATTTTTAATCAAGCAACAAATTTTGATGTCAAAAAATGCTTCTTTAACTTACACCTTTTTACACAGTTTTTATCATGACGTTTTTGACATTTTCGATCAAAGCAACAAATTTTAATGCCATAAAAACAAGCAAGAAAAGCAACAAATTTTGATATCATAAAAAAATATCTAATTTACACATTAAACATTAAATTACACATTTTTACCAACGTTTTTGAAATCTTCAATCAAAACAACAAGAAGAAAAACAAGAAAGAAAAGTAACAAATATTGATGTCATAAAAACAAGCAAGAAAAGCAACAACTTTTGATGTCATAAAAACAAGCAAATAAAGTAGTTTTAAAGATAGCTTCTACAACAAGTAACAGTTATAATTAAATAATTAACTAGATCAAAATGTTGTTGATGAGAATGTATTTTTGAAGGTGTGCTTGTTATTATTAAATTTGTGAAATTGTTAAATGAAAATTTTCGGCATGATCTTCTTACATGTTTAATTTTGAGATCCTGACGGTTTGAGAATTTTGCACAAATATACAAGGTGTCCCAGAACTTAACGCCAAGACAAAACAGGGCGACAGCATTGACTATCCTAAAAAAATTAAAAAACAAAATGTATCTCAGATTGTTTTGGAAATTTTCAGCTTTTAAGGTTCGACCTACAGCTTTAGTGAAATTATGACCATTTTTCGGTTATTGTATTTAATTTTTATCCAAAAATCCTTAAAAATCTATCACCTGATTAATGCACGGCCCCTTTATGAGAATGTTGTTTTACATTGTCCATTGGATTAAATCAAATAGTAATAATAACAAAATAATGATTAAAGGTGGATCTATTAAAATGATTTAAGTAATATTATGTGTTTGGGATCGTTCAAGTATTACGTAAGCTGATTTATTACAATTATTTACCCCCCCCCCCCCATCCCCCTTGTCAGCAAAAGTAAGCAAAGCTCTTACCCCTTACCCTCATGCTTACGTAAACCTTTACATTATTTAGCACATCTGCCTTGTAAGACATTGTAAGACTAATTGATAGAATTTGTTGACCATCTCTAATTCATTTGTTTATAATTATTTAATTTATTGTACGATATTTAGAAATTTATGACTTAGACTTTGGTATCTTTTTTAGCATTTTTTACAAATAAATTATTATATTTTGGACGTTATTTTCAAATCTGGACTTCCCTCGTCATCATAATATACATCTACAGTTGAACTTCGAAACATATTGTCTCTCTCTCGCATAATACGCTTTCTCGCATAAAAAACTGTGTGGTCCGGTTTCTGGTAAATCTTGATTTTATTATCAGCTAATTATCGCTATATTAATCCCTTTTTACCTAATATCAATTTTGTTTAGTAGTTTCTAGTATCAAGGCTTTCAAGAGTTGAATTTTATGAATTGATTATTTTGTTGCAGGTGACGACAGCACGATGGATCAGCAAAATGATGCAGAAAAAGTCATATCTAATGAATTATAGGTATGATATTTAGATTAAATTTTATTTTTGATTATCAGATTAAAGCAGCGTCAATGGTTATGAGATCAAGGCGAAAAGATTCACATCTGACCAACATATTTATATTTTAGTTTATATGTTTATTGCTTTATTTCTCAACATAATATTTATCGAAACTGATACTTTTATCAGCTTGGGCTTGTGAGTTTGTTTCTTTGGAGTTGGTTCTCCAAAACGATAGGTTTCTAAACTTTTTTGCATTGTGGTGGACCCCATTGGGCTTTGCCATGAACCTCCTGTGTACCTGATCTCACTTTTTTATATAAATTTACTAGCAAACCCGACGAACTCCGTTTCGCCATCAGATGGTTTCGTGAGAAAGATAAAGGAAATTTTTTGTTTGTTTTATATTTGAAAAGGAAAAATTTGATTTTATTACACAACAGTAATGAATTTATTTCGATTACACAAAATAAAGTGTTTTTAGTTGAACTTCTCTAAGTAAATAAAAGTGAATCCGCAAATTATCCGTTTCATTGAAGTGCTCTTTGGTAAACCACATTTTTTGTTTTTTGGTCTGACGTTAACACAAACAAAGCGGATGGTTTTCCAACTCGTGAACAGACAACGTATAACTGCCCATGTGAAAAACAATGATTTTCTAAATACTCTATTTGAAATTTAACTCGCAAGCACTAAGCGATTGGTCTTGCGACTTGTTATTGCGACCGCAAGGCGAACTGGAATTGCAATCGTTTGAAGTCAAACGGAAGACCAGTCGGAATCATTGGTATGTCACCAAATCGCCAGCAATTTTTGATTGAATTTATGTGTTATATGAATTGTATGCTAATTATATACATTTATTAATTGCTGGAACTTCCCGTACCGTAATGAAATATTCGAGGAAAATTAAATGTTTTCAAATAGATTATTATAAATACTGTAACTTATATATCTTTACATAAAATTATATAAACAAAACTCAATCAACCAAAATTAAAATGAAGGACATTGTCTAATATTTATAAGAATTATATAAACTGAATAGCAAAGTTAATATTTATTTATTTATTTATTTAATTATTTATTATTTATTTGAAGTATATTAGTGAGCTTTAGAACTTTAGCCAGAATTAAAATTAAAATACGAACTATTTTCGATGTTCAAAGAAATTTTTTTTTGGAAATTAAAAAAAAAATGAAAAAGCTTTCTCTAAAAGCAATAGTTTCGTCAGCACAAGCAAAAAGTTTTTTGAATCATTCAAGTTGGATGCTTTGTTCTCTGGAAAACTGCTATTTTTTGCACATTTTGCTCGGTATCTTTGAAACGGCTGAACCTGCCTTTCTGCTTGTTTTTGCCTTTGTCAAAAACTAATTAGCACATCTTCTGTCAATGAGAATCGAATGTTTTTTAAACCATTGAAATCGGTTGATGTATCCATACATACATTCACACACATCCGTTTTTATTTAATATTGCCCAGCCTTTCAATAGTCAGCAAATGGGTTCTTTACAAGCTCAACCATATTGCGATCACGAATCGAATATTTTCTACTTATAAAAAAAACAATATTTTTATTTCTATTTATAAATATTGTACATGACTTTTTGTTGTACATATTTATTTATTTATTTATTTATTTATTTATTCATAAGCAAGCCGTAATCAATAATAATAGATATTATTTCAGGCTCTTGTCAAGCTTATTCATAGTTAATATTAAAAGGATAGTAATTTTATAATAATCATAGTAGCTGCACAAATTTCGCTTCTGAAAAAAAGAGCTGAAAAAAAAAGCATTCGAACATTAAATACAACGTTCATCATCAAGTTCATCATATTGAAGTCTATTTGACCACCAGTCAAGCTCAAAATTCTTGCACAAGTTTGAAAGTTATACTCATTAAAAACCGTGAAAAATTTAAATTAATAAAATAGCAATAAAAAAATAAAAAATATATATGGTTGTACAGGCGATCAAATGGTCAGACTACATAGATAAAGGATAAGGATTATGCAAGAAAATAGTTATTGAAATCAAATTGAGAAAATTCAGTAATGTCATAAAAAGCTAAGTCTTTAAAAAGTTTAACTAGGGAAGCATGAAATTTTTTGCTGTCTAGGTTTCGGATATTGAGTGGAAGTTTATTCATAAGCTGAATACCTAGACCGTCGATCGAATTGAAAGACCTGGCTAATTTATATGTGCGCGCCTTAATAAGTTTGTGTCTAGTGTTGTAGTTTGAGGAGGACGAAGCCATATCAAAAAGTTTCGAATTGTTTTTGATGAAAGTTAATGTTACCAGCAGAAAAATGCATGGGACAGTTAGAATATTGTATTTTTTAAATATGGGTCTGCAGGAGGCTTTACTAGGCAAGGAAAAAATTATTCGAATAGCTCTTTTCTGAAGCTTAAATATTTTAATTAGTTCGGATGAAAAACCCCAGAATTGAATGCCGTATGAAACGTGAGAATAAAAGTTGCTATAATAAACTGAAAGTAAGCAATTTAAACCAAGTTTGGGTTTTAGGGTGCGCAACATGAAACATGTTCTAGATAAAGTTGGTGATAGTGAGATAGAGATATGATCAGACCACTTTAAATTATTATTAATATGGATACCAAGAAATTTTGATACTTGCGAAAAATTATATGCTGAATTATTGATAGTTAAAGAAGTAATATTATTGGATAAACGATTTTTTGTACAAAAAGATATGATTTGGGTCTTATCATTATTGAGGACTAGATTATTTTCACAAAACCATTTCGTTATTTCTGACATAACCACGCTTAATTTATGTTGTAATTCATTAAGAGATTTGGCCTTGATGATAACGCTGGTATCATCCGCAAAAAGAATAAAATCACAAAGATTTGTACAATGAGGTAAATCATTAATATATATGAGAAATAAGAGAGGCCCTAAAATTGATCCTTGGGGCACTCCCAATGTACTTGTCAATTTATCCGAAATTATTTGCTCGTGATCGTTATTTAAGTAAACGCTTTGTGTTCGATTAGACAGGTAAGATTTAAATAGTTTGAGCGAACGTCCGCGAATACCACAATTTTCTAATTTGTCAAGAAGTCTTTGATGAGAAATACTATCGAAAGCTTTGGACAGATCGCAAAATATCGCAGTACAATATGTGGCTTCTTCGAAGGAGTCAATGATGTTATGAACTAAATTATAAATTGAGTGGGAAGTGGAATGGTTCTTTCGGAAACCATGCTGATTCTTGAACAAAATATTATATTTATTGAGAAAAGACGTTAATCTAGTATGCAAGATTTTTTCAATTATTTTATCGAAAGAGTTCAAGAGGGAAATGGGACGGTAATTATTTATATCGTCTTTATTATTTTTCTTATGAAGTGGAAAAATCTTTGAATGCTTGAGGTGCGATGGAAATATTCCTTCATCGAAGCATTTATTTAAACATAACATAAATTTATCTATGAAAAAGGGATAGAATTCTTTAAGAATAAGACTAGGTATCTGATCCGGACCCGCTGAACTAGTAACTTTTATCGATAGAAAGGTTTGCTTTAGTTCTTCTAAATTTACAGGATAAAGAACGAATGTAGAATTATTTCGCGCGGATAAAGATTTAGTCGAATTAGTGGTGGTCGAGTTGATTGCGCTTGTTAATTTAGACGCTTCGGTGACAAAAAAGTGATTAAATTTATTAGATATGACTACCTTATCAATAATCTTGTCGCCGTTAATTGTAAGACAATCAATCTGTGAAGATTTAGTTTTCGTGTTGATTTCCGAGTTAATTAAGGACCAAATTGTTTTCTGTTTATTAGCTGAATTAAAAATCAAGTTTTCGTTATATTTGATCTTCGCTAAATTGATTAGATCATTTAAAGTTGCCCTATATTTCAAAAAATAAATTATAAAAGCCATGTTATCATTATGTACCGATAATCTCTCAAGAAATGCTAATCTTTTAAGTGAAATTCTCAACCCTTTAGTTAGCCAAGGAGTTGAAGTATTATTTTTTGGGCAAACGGTTTTCTTAATGAGAGGAAAAGCTTGATTAAAGTTGAATAAAAATGTAGAAATAAAGTTGTCGAACATTGTATTTGAGTCTTTCGACTTGTTAAGCAAGGTCCATGATTCCTTTTCCAAAAGACATTTGAAAATCAATTTATTTGATTCATCAAAATAACGTTTGTGTAAGATAAAGGTAGATTTAGAAGTTGAAAAATTACAAAAATTTAATATTATGCCTCGATGGTCTGAAAGAGTGGTATTTATAACACGCGAATCAAAGTCTTTTAAATTGGTGAAGAAATTATCAATGCAAGAAGAAGATTGATGCGAAAACCGAGTAGGTTCATGTATAGTACGCGTTAAACCAAAAGACTGCATATTCAAATTGAATTCAATGGATGGCTTCGATTGCTTATCAAAGTGTATATTAAAATCGCCGCAAACAATGATTTTGGAATATTTATCAAAAAGGTTATGAATCAATTCGTACATCAGCGAGATGAACATATCAACATTCTGGTCAGGTGATCGATAAACGCATATAAGACACACGACGTCATTTGAGAGATTAATTTCAACAGCACAATATTCAAAAAGTTTTTCTACTTGAAGAGTATTAGTATAAACGGGTTTAGAACGAATGAAATCACTTACAAAAATGCACACACCTCCGTGGCCGTATTGAGTTCGACAGAAATGAGAAGATAAATTATAACCTTTAATTTTAATTAATTCAAGATCCGACTTATTTAACCAGTGTTCAGCAAAACATAATATTTGGGGTTTATAATTATCTATAACTACTTCTAATTGATTAAGTTTATTGGATAGTTTTTGTATATTTTGAAATAAAATTGAAAATTTTGTATCAGCTTTAGGCACGAAAGGAATTAGAAACGGAAGGTTTCATTCCCGCCACAGCCTTGACACTCAACAACTCGTTAGCTAAAACCCTACATAATTTTCTTTTCCCGTTGAAAAGAAAATGTAAGCCATGCCTGGTGTAATCGGATAAACCAACATGCCTGTTGACATCAAGAATCCGAAGATTACTGAACTTTCCTCGACCGTAGTCTCGGTTGATCCAGCAATTGGCATCGGAAATCAGCCCGTTGCAACGCACGTCATCGTATCTGTACGGAATTGTCATCAGACAAAGGTTTGTCTTTTGACATGAACGACGAGCCTTTTCCAAAGCACTACGAATAGCGTAATTGGACGAATCGTCATTCGTTCCAGCCAGAACAACAACATGGTCACCCGGACCAAAGTCAGACACCAGACTCTCGATATCCCCAACCACGTCAGCAAATCCGGCCCCCGGCTTGACTATGCTGAATATATCAAATTTTCGTCCAAGCAATTCTCTCAAGCATTCTGACCACCCTCTGCCGTGGCTATCGGAAAGGAACAAAATTTTACTGTTCTTAATAGAACTTAACAAATCATTATTAACGCGTTGCTCGAGGTGCTTTGCTTTGGACTCTAATTTGGTAAATTCATCCCTAAGCTGTTTCAAATCTATGTTCCGTTTTTTTATTAAACTAGATAACTCATTACAGAGTTTAGAAAAAGAACGTGAAAATGTGGACGACTCTTTGAAAACTGAACCTGAAGAGCTCATATTCCCTAATACGGAACTAACACCAGTAATCCTGAGCTGAAGATACTGGTTCCCTAACTTAACCTCAGACAATTCTTTTGTCAGCCTATCAATTTTAATATCTCTTTCGTGAACAAGAGATTGTAAATGAAAACAATTTGAGCAAAGAACAGTAGAATTTAAATCGATTGAGTCGTCCAAAACTGAGACACTTGTATCTAAGGACTGACTTGGCACTTGGCTCCGTGTAACAACCATTTTGAAATATTTAATAAGAAATAAGTAAACTAGAAAATGAAACTAAATAAATTGAGTAATTAACTATTTAAAAAATTAGAATAAAAAGATAAAACGATATAAAATATTTAAATAAATTCACAAATCACAAATTTAATAAAACTGAACATAGTATAATATAAGTAAATAGATATTATGGTGGTGTAATATAATCCACTACCGTTGATGAATTTACGTTTCGACATCTCATAATTTTTTTTCGTTGAGGTGTGGTGAACTCCCTGAAGGTTGTTATGGATTCCTGGCGGTCCATATTGACACTTTGAGAACCACTGGCTTAGATGGTCCAACTGTTGAATCCATTTCTTCTTATTTGTTTTGGTGTAAAGCTCAAAATCAAATACAAGTATAGGATCGTCTTGTTTAGTGTTCAGTTTGTTCTCAAACTTCAACTAATGTGGAGATCAGGCTGAAAGTGTACATGTAAGCTAGTTAGGAATAGTCTGCTGTACTCCAAAAGTAGATAGACGTAGTGGCACCGTTTGTGAGGCCAGGATCTTTTAACCCTATCCTCGTATGTTGAGATTGAAGCTTGAATGATAATATAATGGCTCTTCTCCGGCGAAGTTGCATTAATAAATATTACAGAAATTGTAATTATAGCCCGGTCAATTTACTTATTCAAGGTTACAATAATTCATAATAGGCTGTAACTTAGCAAAACTGTTTAATATGCAAATATAAAAGAAATTCCAAAAGTTCTCATCGTTCCGATGCGAGCTAAAAACTAGTGGGGCGCATGGCATCGTGCCTTAAGGCAAATTGCTGGAACTTTCCGTACCAAATTTTTTTTTTTTTTTAAAGATTAACATTTTTGAAAAAAATTTACTCTGAAAAAATTAGATTTTTGAGAAACTATAAATTTTTGACAAAAACTTACTTTTTTTTGAAAAAAAGACTTTTTGAAGAAAAATTTATTTTGAAATATTTTGGAAATTCTGAACTTTTTTTCAAAGCAATCGTACTGCTTTAACATAGAGAAACTATACATAGAGACAAAAAATCGAAGCGCGTAAGCGCCGCGTCGCCGTCGTACGTATAAACATTGGTACGGAACCCATAGGAATGTAAACAAAATTTATAATTATTGTTAAAATCTCTATAAAATATCTGAAACTTTGATGTACATATGTCTAATGATTGTTTTTGACCGCCAAATGGCTTTTTTTTACTTTTTTTAACTAGATCTCCGAAACCGCTAGACCTACCTTCATGAAAATTTGACTAGTTCTTCATCTTGTTAACACAAGTAAAATGTTTTTTGAATTATTCAAATCGGACGATCTCTTAAAAACTGAGTTACCGTTTTTGGCTTTTTTTGCCCCATATTTCCGGAACGGCTAGTTCTGCCTTTGCCAAAAACTAATCAGCACGTCTCCTTATCAATACGAATCGAATGTTTTTTGAATTATTCAAATCGCTTCATCCGTGTTCCCGAAATCGTCGACGAAAATTTGTATCCGAACACACACACATACATCCATTTTTTCTAAGGTATGCCAAAATTTTCAGAAGGATTTGAAACATAAAGATATATAAAAATTTTCAGTTTCGATTTTTTTGAGATTACTATAACTTGCTGTTAAAAATGGCGCAAGGTCAAAGGCCTACTTTTTGCGATTTTCAGCTAAATGGTCAGTTTTATCGCAAAATTATCTACAAAAATGCATCAATACTTTTTTTTCTCAGAGCCACCGTTTTAAAGATATAACCCTTTGAAATAATACATTTAAACGCCGCCTACGAGGTTTTTTTAGGTGGTTTTTCCAGTAGGCCTATTTCACGGGTATGTTGTGATTCTGTTTGTTTCGGAACTATTGCTAAATAACATTTGTAAATTTGGGATGGTAAAACTGAAGACGGTAATTATGAAAAAGCAGCTAAATCTATTCCTGGGAGTCATAATTTTCAAATGTTCCTACTTCCTATTTTTCTTATAATAAATAAATTTATCACATAAAGACATTTTTTTATGTGTTTCTTTTAATACATTCATCTTATAGTTTTATATCAGATATTTAAGATTGCACAAATGATACAAATGACAATTATTGTAATACTGTTACTTGGTACAATACTTCGAGTTTGTTTTCATCTGAAATCGATGCTCATCAAGAATGTGTTTGGCGAATGAGTTGAGATTGCAGTTCTTATTATATATAAGGTCATGGCTATAACTTATTATATATTTTTTTATTACAATCGTATATGATTCTTACTCCCAAAATGTCTAAAAAGTGCCTTTTTCAGATTTTTTTCAAGTAAATTAAGAGTGTTGTCAGGGGCGCCCATTAATCACGTAATCAGTGTTTATGCAAGAAGATAAATATTTTATCTAAAACTTTTCGCTGGAGAATTTATGTTTCGCCAGAAAATCTTGACTTTGTTTTTCCGATGCATTTAGAAATTTTGATTTGTTTGAAATTAGTACTTATGTGTGTTAAAACAACTTTACTCTACGTTTAAAAAAAGATATGAAAAATATGAGTCTGACGCTAAAGATCGGTCGAACCATTTTTTGACCAGAATTCGTTACGTCCTTCCACGTAATTATTAAAGTTGCGGTCATTTAATTCCCATTTTTTTTTCCTTTTGCTCATGTTATGATAAATTATTTTATCCGATGGATAGTACGACTGTGTATCATTCTTTTCTCAGAAATTTCTGAGTTCACTATGTGGCCTTGTGATCTACCAATCAATGCTTCCGGTTTCGATACCCACTTCGGACAACTTGATATCAAGCGATGATAATATAATATTAATTCAGATCACTATTAGAAATATATTTAATATAATCTTATCAGAAAGGGAATGGTGGGGGGCACTTTATTGGTTCTATTTTTTAAAAAAATGAAGCTGCATATTTCCACTGATTTCGGTCTTAAATGAGGTCAAAATTTGAAAATTGGCATGATGATTTTTTTCGAACAGATATTTGATTTTTTTATATATTTGAATAGCAATTAGAACTATGCGTTTAATAAGGCTGTTGTGCCTTAACCTAGAAGGAAACCAAGTGGTCAACCATTCTCTTTTTGATAAGATCTTCAAATAAGCAATGGTCCAAAAGACTATTTTTAGAAAAAAGTGATTTCCATTGATAGGGAGACGTGCTTATTAGTTTTTGGCAAAGACAGGTCTAGCCGTTTGGGAGATACGGGGCAAAAAGTGGCAAAAATGGTACTTTAGTTTTTGAGTTAAGGGAGCGGTTAACGAAATGAACAATTGGTGAAATTTTTGTAAAAGCAGGTCCAGCGTCTCCGGAGATCCAATAAAAAAGAGAAAAACAATGCCATTTGGCGGTCAAAACTGAACATTAGACATATGTACATCGCATTATCAGATATTTTATGAAGATTATAATAAGTACAAATTGTATGTACATTTATATGGGTTCCGTACCAATGTTTACCCGTTAGACGGCTACGCGGCGCTTACGCGCTTTGATATTATAATCAGCTGTGCAGTGCGATTGCTTAAAAAAATGTGCAAAATTTAAAAAAAAAATCAAAATACAAAAAATATCAAAATATAAAAAAGTCAAATTTTTCAAAAAAGTCAATTTTTAACTTCCCGTAGGGCAAATTATAGTAATCGCAAAAAAATCGAAAATGAAAATTTTTATATATCTTTACGTTTCAAAACTTTCTGAACATACTGGCATACCTTAGAAAAAATGGATGTATGTGTGTGTGTGTGTGTGTGTGTGTGCGCGCACGTGTGTGTGTGTGTGTTCGGATACAAATTTTCGTCGACGATTTCGGGAACACGAATGAAGCGATTTGAATAATTCAAAAAAACATCCGATTCGTATTGATAAGGAGACGTGCTGATTAGTTTTTAGCGAAGGCAGGTCTAGCCGTTCCGAAGATATGGGCTATAAAGTGCCAAAAACGGTAACTCAGTTTTTAAGGGAGCGGAGCGTCCGATTTGAATAATTCAAAAAACATTTTACTTGTATTAACAAGATGAAGAACTGATCAAATTTTCATGAAGGCAGGTCTAGCGGTTTCGGAGATCTAGTAAAAATAGTAGAAAAAAATGCCATTTAGCGGTCAAAAATGATCATTAGACATATGCACATCAAATTATCAGATATTTTATAGAGATTTTAACAATAAGTATAAATTTTGTTTACATCCCTATGGGTTCCGTAACAATGTTTATCCGTTAGACGGCGACGCGGCGCTTACGCGCTTCGATATTTCGTCTCTATGCAGTTAAAGCAGTACGATTGCTTTGAAAAAAAAATCAGAATTTCCAAAATATTTCAAAATAATTTTTTCTTCAAAAAGTCTTTTTTTTTTTAAGAAAAAGTAAGTTTTTGTCAAAAATTTATAGTTTCTCAAAAATCTAATTTTTTCAGAGTAAATTTTTTTCAAAAATTTTAATTTTTTTAAAAAAAATAATTTTTGGTATGGGAAGTTCCAGCAATTTGCCTTAAGGCACGATGCCATGCGCTCCAGTAGTTTGACTTTTACATCAGCTATGCAGTGCGATCGCTTAAAACATGTTCAAAAATTTAAAAAAAAATCAAAATACAAAAAATATCAAAATATAAAAAAGTCAAATTTTTCAAAAAAGTAATTTTTTTACAAATATTTCAAAATTTCTCAAATATCTAATTTTTTCAAAGTTTTCTTTAATAATTTAGTTTTCGGTACGGGAAGTTGCAGCAATTTGCCTTAAGTCTCGATACCCACTACTAGTTATTATTAATTTTGGTCTCATGTCTTAAATAATTGCATTTGTGAGGAGCAATTGTTTGATATTGCTCTTCACTATGGTACCTTCTTACATGGCAAACCCGATGTGTCATTGCACTCCAGTGGCATATTACTGGGTACACTACCAATACAAAATTACACATTACTTACTAAAGCTAAAGCAAAAGCAAAGCGCAATACAAGTCTCGGCTACGATTCCCATCATTGTGCACACCGCATTGCCTTTATATAATAAATGTGTCATATTTAGTGACTATTTTATTATTAATAAGAATATTTTATGGGCCGGTTGGAAGCCGCGGGGGGCGCGCTGCAAAATGAATACTTCGATCGAGGTCTAATTAATTCTTTTTGGTCCATACATGCACGAAGAATAAACATTCGAAATTGGTAATTATTAAAAGAACTTTTATACTTGTTCAAAAAATATGGTCGTTTTTGTTTTTTTATTTTTTATTTTTTAGGAATCAATTATAGTCTCAATATATTTCTATAAATTAATACTCAATATGTTACTAGTTGGTGAAATCGCCAGACGCGTGTTCATCATTTGCTTCATGAGAAGAATGTAAAAAGAACAAATAATTTTTTGTGTTTTCATGAAGAGAAAAAAATTTTAGTCTTCCCAATGTTTTGGTTAGAAAATACACCTAAGTCTGTTTTTAAACGGAGATTGGTTCCAGAAGAAGCCGTGTAAAAAAAGACATTGATCTTATACAAAAATGGGTGATTTGTCCTACTCTCTAAAACCTATTAAAATTAGTGAAAAACAAGAATTTTCAAGAACAAGAATTCATGTTTATTTTAATAATAATTCCCCTAAATTAGTGCTATTCACATTTGCTTTGACCAGTAAAAATTGTTTGTACGCGCTAAAGGGGAATTTACTTAAATCTTTAAGCTAGTGTTCGCAAACTATCGATACTATCGATGGTTTCAGACTTTTTTCTTTCATAAGTACTTTTTTGTGATATGAACATACATCGCAAAAATTAAATTTGACAAAAAAAAAATAAGTACATAAAATTTCAAATCGTGCTAAATGGAATAAAATCGTGTAAAAAAATTAAAAATATTCAATTTTCAAACCGTGTTATATCAAAACCGTGTACAAAAAGACCGTATAAAAACAGACTTAGGTGTACTTAATATTTGCATATGATATCGACTTTATCTTCTATATGTTTTTTACTCATAACTCCACGTAGGGTAAGTTTTAGTAATTACAAAAAAAATAGAAAATTAAAGTTTTTGCATATCTTTTTTACATTTCAAAGGTGTTTGAACATTTTGGCATACCTTACAAAGAGAAAATGGATCTGTGTGTGCGTGCGTGTGTGTTTGGATACAAATTTTCATCTACGACTTCGGGAACACGGTTCAACCGATTTGAATGATTCAAAAAACATTCGATTCCTATTGATAAGGATATGTACTGATTTGTTTTTGGCGAAGGTAGGTCCAGCCGTTTCGAAGATTCGGGGCGAAAAGTGTCAAAAATGGTAATTCAGTTTTTGAGAGAAAGGAGCGTCTGATTTTAATAATTTAAAAAACATTTTACTCGTATTGATAAAAGAAAGAACTGGTTAAATTTTCTGTACATTTCTGTAGGTTCAATGTTTATTCGTGAGACTGCGACGCGGCGTTTGCGCGCTTCGATATTTCTTTTTTAAAACAGTCATGCAGCACTTTACCAAATTTCAAAATAAAATCGAAGTAAATATTTTTCAAAAAAGTCTTTTTTTTAAAAAAAAAATGTCGAATATCTCATTTTTTTAGGTTTTAAAATTGATTTATTTATTTTAAATTAGTTTTGAAATTGTTGATAATTTTTGAACTACAAAATACAAATGAATTATTTACTTGAAAAGTTAGCTACGCAACACCGAAAATTGTATACAATGTCAATTGTCATAAAAGATCAAGAATTTTAGTCTTATAGTAAAAATGGTTTATCGACAATTTTATAAGCGAACCCGACGAACTCCGTTTCGCCACCAGATGGTTTCGTGAGAAAGATGAAGAAATGTTTTTGTTTGTTTTATATTTGAAAAGGAAAAATTTGATTTTATTATACAACAGCAATGAATTTATTTCGATTACAAAAATGAAGTGTTTTTTAGTTGAACTTCTCTAAGTAAATGAAAGTGAATCCGCAAATTATCCGTTTCATTGAAGTGCTCTTTGGTAAACCACATTTTTTCTTTTTTGGTCTGACGTTAACACAAGCAAAGCGGATGGTTTTCCAACTCGTGAACAGGCAACGTATAACTGCCCATGTGAAAAACAATGATTTTCTAAATAATCTATTTGAAATTTATCCCGCAAACACTAAGCGATTGGCCTTGCGACTTGTTATTGCGAACGCGACTTGTTATTGGCGAACTGGAAATTGCAATCGTTTGAAGTCAAACGGAAGACGAGTCGGAATCATTGGTATGTCACCAAATCGCCAGCAATTTTTGATTGAATGGTGAAATTCAGTGCGTGTACATCATTATTCTTTGCGGCAAGAATTGCTCGTTGACTTAACCAAGCATAATTCTGATAATTCTCACTAATGTCATTACTGGAATTTTTAATTACGGTGCGTGAAGTTCCAGCAATTTGCATTAGGGCACGATGCCATATGCACCACTACTTTCCTTAGCTATAAACCTTGCGGAGCCCGAGACCTTTCCAATGAATGCAAAATTGTCGAAATCGGTTCGTGCATTCTGGAGTTATTTCGTCAGGAAGGAAAACCCGACTTATTTTTATATATATATAAAAGATTATAAAAGTTAGATAAAAGGCAAACATTTAAACTTTCTGAACAAAATAGAAAAGATTCACTTGAAACATTAAAATCATTTATTTGGAGCTTAAATTTTCGGTCTGTCCAAAAGGCAGGTCTAAGTTGTCTTACTCTTCTTTTTTTACCACTATCGTGCGAAGTGGTGTTTGTCTTCTGTTATCACTCGTACTACTTTTTTATTTATTACCATATCTGTATATTTTATTCATCCATTTCTGCAGCATTACATTTAAAAACTCTTCCAGGTAGTCAAGACATTATCCCCCTTTCTTATAGTCCATGTCTCTCATCCGCACAGATTTATGCTTCGTGTGTAGTATTTATTTAAGTATGGATTTCTTGATTTCGAAATTCAATAGTTGATTGTTTTAATCGTAAGCTTTTAATATCAACTTCGTTAGCTGATAATAGTGTGACGTCATTTGGTGAAAGGTTATGCGAGTTGATATGACCTGATGATGTGCGCCGCTTTAAGGTCGTTCGGCAGAACAGCATTGAGCCGTCGTGGACCGACGAACGACGACCGACCATTCACTCTTTGTAAATGATGTAAATGATAAACTCTGCGTTATTTTGTCAATACCTGTTGCCTCGCTAGATTTTTAAACCGAATCATTTTAATGAAACCATTAATCTTGCAGCATACCTGACATTATCATTTTTTCAACTAGTCGACATATGAATAATAAATGAATGCAAGTATTGCATTTGGAATTTGAGTTTCTTCATAAGGAGTCGTCATAAATAAAAGTTATCCACGGATTTATATTTTTTTAAATTATATTATTATTTTGTTCTTGGGAAACTTTAATTTAGGCATAAGTATGTTTGATATATGCTATTATTTTTATACCAGTAATGTTGAATTCTTGTAAACAATGATAATTAATTTCTTAAATATGGCTCCGCTTGAAGGTACACGCCCTTTGATTTTGAAAATATAGAACATAGTTTGAATGCTTTTTATATTATACAATATGCTATATGCTATATTGTACAAGCACTTTAAAAAGATATGGAATGTGATTACTAAGTCAATTTTATTTTGCAGATAATTGATGAAAGCAAAATGCGGAGGCGGGTCCTTCTTCATTAAGTGGCTTCTTCAGCGATCGATGTGCTGAAGTTGAGATCACATGTTGAAAAAATAAGGAATATAAAAGTTTAAATATGGACTTTGACATTCTGAGATGCTGCTGCATCACATTTGTGCTGTCCGCCTGGGTCACCCCTGCCAGTTTTTCCTCGTTTGAGACGAATGCCGGGTCCAGCATTTACGTGGACAAAATTGGTCTCGAACAAAGCATCGCTGCAGTGCTGCATAAAGTGGCTTATGGTTCTACTACGACCAAGCGAAGCATACCAGATGGCATGTCAGCTACTGGTTCCGGCGTTACGACTGTTACGACACCTCTGCTTACCACGTTTCGTTATCGTGAGCGAGATCATGACCTGGAACGACCTCATGAACCACCGAATGGCCCAGCTGGTTTCGAATTGGATCTTGAAAAGGATCATGCGCTACCTACGTCCGCACCAAATGCTGATATATTAAAAAGTCACGGTAGCTCTTCGTATCCAAATCCTAATCGTCATCATAATGGTGATAGAGGTACGGGCCATCAAAAACACAATCCTCTAGGAAACATGGACGGCCCTTCTCGTAAATTGGCTGTACCACCAACACAGTGGATGTATTCACGCGATGTTCCGTCCTATGCTCCACCATCTCGATCGTATAATACGCCTCCATTGCCGCCGGATTATTTTCAGTTTGCTGACAAACCCACATTGCGTAATTCAAATTCGGAAGGCATTCTCGGTAGCAATGGGGGCGTTTCTACTAGTTACGCTAGTCGTCGTCCGTTGCCGCCACCGAGTCTTATGCCTAATCATGAAAGAATTCCTGTCAGGCCTCCAAACTTAGCATCAGGAGTGCTGGCACCCGATGCTATGCCGCCACAAGAGCCATCGACGGAAGGCAGAAAAAAGACTCTAAATACGCCCTACAACCGCGCGACACAAATAGACACATCGCACAATCAACTTCCGGTAAATGGTCCTGATGTAGGTCGAGTGGATCCAAATGGTAATTTGACCGATTTCATGCCGAATGGAAGTTTCTTACATTACCCTAGTATTTCGCGCATTCTGTCTGGATCAAATGGCCGCAAGGAAGAAATACCAGCTGTTTTACTCAGAACAGTAACTGCTGGACCGAGCATCATATTACCTCCACTATCATCTCCCGCACCACCAGAAGATAAAATTCACGAATCATGGAATATACCAAAAGAATCTGAAAGAAAATTAGTAGAAGCGGAATTATTACCATCTGACGTTGATGATTCTAAATCGCAGCTTGATGACGCAAATAATATCAAAAACCAAGATACAACAGATCAAGTTTTTCCTATGGAATATTCTACTGAAATAATACAACTTGCAAATGTGAACAATGATCGAAATTTATATTCCTCTACATCACGACCGTCAGAAAGAGGACCCTATAGTCCACCCTACACAACCTGGACAGTAGCTTGGAACTTGCATATATATCTTGTTGCAATTTTGTTCACAATACTCGCAGTTTACTCTATATTCAAAATAATATGCTATGACAAATTGACACATCTTTTAGTCAATCATATTTTGTATGTTTGCATTTGACATTGATATTAATTTGTTTGGCAAGAATATTTTATTTGTGTTATGATCCATACAATATCCACTCAAGTTTTCATATATTTATATCAGAAATATTACTAAATTTACCAGCAGCATTCTTAACAGTATCATTTGCAATACTGATATTGTTTCTTCTTAGACGTACTATTAACTTGAAGAACAATCGGTATTCTGCTTTGGTTCGACCGCTAACTGTTATTATTGGAAGTAGTGTACATGTTGGTCTATGCATTACATTACATTATGTTGAAAGTCATAGTCACGGACATGGAAATAACCAGGAACCTCGGATTCTTGGTTTAATATGCCAGATTATATACATATTTGTATGCTTGAGTTTGGGGTTGTTGTATCTTTACATTTATCGGATACTTAAACGTATTTTGCGAAATAAATCTCAAAATTATATACATGGCTATCAAAATCTATCATATGCAATTCATATTAGTATTGCTACGGCTTTGCTGTTTATATTACTAGCAGCTTTACAAGTATATGGTGTTGTGGATATGACTACATCTCCACGATTAGCGTTATCTGAATTTGATTGGTTGCAATGGGGTTATCAGTTTTCTTTGAGACTGATAGAAGTGGCTGTTATTACACTTATGTCTTGGGTTGCCGGACTAAGAACTGGCTCATCAAAGTCATTACAAAGAGAGAAAGGAATGGAACCACATAATGTTTCCGGTTTTGCTCTATTTCCGTGTACTTCTAGCTCTAGCCAAGAACATTTTGAAACTGACTACCCAGCCATATGCAATGCCAATACTAATCTACATACATATACTTTACGAACCGGTAAGCCGATATATGATGACAGCTTTGCTTTAAATTCATTAGGGACTGAAGTGCCAACTGCTCCTCAATCAAGACCAATTGATTACCAAATGAGTGTTGGCCCTGATACAGGCCGTTCAATAGAAACTGATAGTGCTTGTTCTTCAGCGCACAATGGTAATCTATTAGTGCAAAATGAATTTACATCAGTGCCTAAAGATTATTTGAACAACAGCAGTGCTGTACCAGATCATTATGAGAATCCAGACTTTGAATTTCGCGGTACACCGCGAAATACAACGCCCATTCCAAGCAATTGTTACTCTGAACCAGTAGATATGAAGGAACACGGCCATTACAACCACTCAGTCCAGAATCTGGATTTCAAAAATTTTGAAAGACCGCATTTCGATAAACCTGCCTCGCGTACTGAATTTCGAGCTTCGAAGAATATGAAAAACGTGAAGAATGGTTGTGGCGTTCAGCATTCTGAACGTGATTATGAGCAATCAGCGCACAATGTATACGGTTCTGGACGTCACAGTTCGTTTGATCGAAGGGGGGTACGAAAAAGCGGCACAATGAGCAATATCGGTGGTGTGCACACCAGCGGCATTCGGTCCAGCGGCGGTAGCAGATCATCGGGGGTGCAGACACTGAGCTCTTCTAGAGCGGAACGTGAACGATCCTCCACGCGATCGAAAAAACATCACGCTGTTCCTGATCATCACATGTACGATGAGGAATATAAAATAGATCCCGGTTACCCCGAACGGCCGCAGTTCGACCGTAGACAACATTCCCGCATGTCTGATCAGAAGGCAGAGCAAGATGCCGAAATCAACGAAAGCATGCTCGTGGCCGAGCACGGCTTCGTCAGATTCCGCGCTCTAGACGCGGTCCCTCCCATTTCGGTCCAGAGGGCCAGCAAAGGCAAAGAGAAACGCTATAATACGTAGTGCCGACGTTTCGAAAGCCTTATTATCCTTACATAATTGGATTGCCAGTGCGACTTAATTTGTACATAAAGTTAGGTATTAAAAATTATCCTTACATAGTATTTTATGCGCAGCTACATACTTGTATCCAAATTCATGCACTAGTTGTCAATATTAAAATTGTGATCAATATATCAATAGAGTCTTATATTGGAGCAACAATCATAATTTACATTTCATTGATTCACATATGCTCATGAACTCATTTCACATGTGATGCACCTGATATTTTTTCATATTTATTTGTACACCATCTGCAAAAAAGCATTTTAAAACTTACATACAAGACTCTACATGTTCGTGTTACTGAAACATTGTTAATTTTTTCAAACATAACACATTACATATTCTAGTGTATATTGTTATATACAATATGATAAAATGTTTTTAGACATCTAACCAATAATAATAGAAATTGGTGAAGAAGAATGACTTTATTAAAATTCCAAACGTTTCGAGTCTGGACTTGACTCATCCTTGGTGCTTACAAATATTTCAAACAGAAATACTTAAAAGATGAAACATAGTTATAAAACTGAAAAAATTATATAAATCTGGAGTTTTGATAGTCATTTTTCTTCACATTTTTTTCATTATTGTATGGATGCCTAAAAACGTTTTAATATATATCTTCCACCATCTGAAAAGCCATATTCATATATATATATATATATATATATATATATATATATATATATATATATATATTCAATAGATAAGTCCTGGATTTTTTCAATATATTGATTGTTTCTTTTCCTAACAGTAAATCCAATAATAAAAAACAATTTGTTTTTCGAAGATGTTTAATATTAACATAATATGTATAATATGTACACTAGAATATTTACATAAAATCTTAGAGGTATGGTATGTTCTCATACGTAATTAAAATTGCTATAAATAGTGTTAATAGTGTACAGTTCAAATAACTTTGCCACATTTAAGTAACTAATCTATGGAACATGCATTTTAATCTTTCATTACTAGTACAATACATGTCTAAATATTAGCCTAATTAGTTTCATTTAGTAATATCTTTTTTGTGCTATTGTAAAGTACTAATGCTTTTAATGGTGGACTTTGTAATTCTCATTTGTACATATATATTTATAAGAAATGATTACACATATATAAATATTTTAGCATTCTAATAGTATTGTACATAAAATAATGCACATTTAGAAGATAAGATTTACTTTTTATGAGATCTTTGCCTTTGCTCATTCGGTTTTCAGTCTAGACTAACTATTCTTAAAATTAAGATACTAATCATGATAGGTGTTCTGAATACTGAATTCACAATTCCGAATAAAAATTTTTCCAATAATTTTTACTTATCCCTTTTTAAATTAGTTGTAATATTCGAATGAAGTCATTAAAAGATTCAGCTTTATTTTCTCCGGCAGGGATGAATTCAATTTTCATATATATCCCTCATGACAAATACAAATAATACATGCATTTATAGCAAGACATGACAAATTTTAGTAGGTTAGAACCAGATTAATAAAAATTAAGATAAAAAGCATATTATTACATTGCTGTTATAGATACTTGCCTCAGATAATTTTTAATGTCAATGGAGATTTATTATTTATTGTACTATTCCTTAAACTAGTTAGTTTATATCTATGAATATCGGTTTAAACTTCAAAATAATGAGCTTTATTACATATTTTATTGATATACAAAGCATTGCATAACATTAACATTAGAATACATTTTACTACATTATATATTGCCATATCTTTTTTATATTTATAACTTGTATAATCGTTTTTGTGCTGGATGGGCATTTTTACTTAAACACAATTAAAGCATTCTAATTATTATTTTTTTTTTTAATGCTGACTTATGACTTTTATATATCGAGTGGCAATATTTTAAAATTGACTTCAGTGTTTTTTTTTACTATAAAATAGTTGAAGTTAAGTTGACTGATGCGAGATCTGCCTAGGTTAAATATGTCTTAATGTTCATGTATTTGGTTACATCTGCAGAACAATATTAAATTACTTTTTCTTTAATTTCGACATATTGTGATTATTAACATGCTTTCACTTACACTGCTTTTTGTATAAAAGACCTAATACAATTTTAATATATATATATATATATATATATATATATATAAATTTTTGAAAAAGATAACATGAAGTAAAAAAGGAGGATTGCAAATGCTTTAACGTACAATTCTATTTCATCATCAGCGGATATGAATATTATGAATAATAGTCAAAAATCGTTAGTTTGCAAAATGTAATTTGTATTTTAACAAATGTAAATATTTGCATAAAACACAACACTGCCAGTAATAACTTTTAAAATCATTTTTGAAGAATACAGATCTGTATTTACAACATAGAAAATTTTATAGCCATTGAAGATGACATAGAATTGATTTTTTACTTGGTTTTTAAAAAATTTAATCATATAATTCAACTTCAAAATCAACTATTCATAATATACATATTTATATATATATATATATATATATATATATATATATATATATAATAAAAAACTGTTTTTTATTAATGTTATGCCCGATTACTGGACTCTGTTAATACATATGTCAACATCAAATTCAGAATCATATATTTATATATATATATATATATATATATATATAATATAATTTTTTCATGCTTTGAGATTAATATTTACCATGATTTTATTCTTTGTATAGATATATTTAAGACTGATACAGATTATTTCAATGCAGTGTCCTTACAGTATTACTCGAGACAATTTCAGTATTTTCTTTTTATTTATTGTTAGTGATATTATTATTCTTTGGTTTTAGACTTTAAATTATATTTATTTTGTAACGATATGTTATATGTTGGATGAAAATTTTATTAACAATAGTACTAAGAGGTTATTTGTTAATTATATTATACCTCTTTTGCTTTTTGAATAATTTTGAAAACGCCTGGTACAAATTGATATTTTATCTAATTTGGCACTTTATGTATTTAATTTATTGTGAAGTAAATTTACCTGAATATCATCAGTGCCTAAATAATGCATGTGGTGCTACTTTTAAATTTGTTTTTAACGCATTTTCTGGCGTATAGATTTAAGTTGGAACTTCAAAACAATTTATTATAATTGATGTATTTAAAAAAATTATATACTTTGAAGTTTTTATTTCAACTTCTTGTGGTTTTATAGGGTTTTAATAATCTTTGAATGAACAAAAATATATATGAAATTATAAGTATTCTTTCATAGTTCTATTTTATTATGTATCTACAGAAAAATTCAAGCATTAGCATTGATAAACGATTTCAATACCTTCTAGTAATAATTTTTTGTATAAATGACATTAAAAAAATTATAGTCCATATAAACTATATGCATTTCTAACAATAACAGTATTGTAGGAAAATGTTGAAGATAAAAATTAAACCCAACATTTTATTATAATATGCTTACAAGATATCCAGCAGTATATAATTGATAATTATATTCAAAGATTTCGCTATTTTATAGCATCTACCTTAATATTAGTCTAAATCACCTCAATGTATATATTTCGTATAAATAAGTAGATTAAAAAAATATTTGTAAAATTAATTCAATCTCTCTATCTCTTTAGAAAATAATATAATTTCTTGACGAAATGTATGGCTTTGTTCTACATTCGAAGAAGGTATATGTAATTTAAATAATTTAATCTCTTAATATAAGCGACGATTCTTAATTTAATTAAAATAATTTTTGTAAATGTACAATTTAAAATGTGTATATTAAAAAGTATATAAATCCATTATTTGTTTCTTTATGAATATTTTTGTATAACAGTAACAGTGCTTTGAACTTGTAGATTTATACAAAAATAATCTACACTAAATTTGTGTGTAAGATATTGTGTGTGTATCATCTGAATTAAATAATAGTAATTATATTACTAAAATTATGAAATTTTGTTGAGATTTCTTTTTGAAGAACTCAATAAGTGTATGTTTGTTCATTTGCTAATTATTGTGAACTATAGAAATTTTAGTAATGATTAAGGTCTCTGCATACATAAACAAGTATAAATGGGTCTCTGTACATTTTTGCATATTTTAGAAAAAATTGATGTATGTTTATATGTACGTGTTTAGTATGTAAGTATGTAGCTGATACAAATTCTTGTCAATGATTTCGAGAGCGCAAGTCATTCGTATTGATGGAGAAAACATTCGATTCCTATTGATGGAGAAACGTGCTTATTAGTTTTTGGCAAAAAATGACAATTTAGCTTTTAAGAGAACGGATCGTCCGATTTGAATGATTCAAAAAACATTTTACTTGTATTTGCGGAATGAAAAATTGGTTACATTTTTGGAAAGGCGGGTCTGTTTCGGAGATCCAGAAAAAAATTTAAGAAAACCGTTTGGCGGTCCAAAATGAACATTATAGGCATATGCATATCAAATTATCAAATATTTTATGTAGATTTTAACAAGTATAATATTTGTTTAAATTTCACTTATATAGTTAAAACAAATGCCCTCGAAATTTTCGACAGTGTGGTTTAACCGACTTCTATGGGTTTCAAAAATTTCAAAAAAGTCTTTTTTTCCAAATTTCCAAAAAAAAATCAATTTCAAATTTTTCAAAAAAATTTAAATTACGGTTTGGAAGGTTTCAGCGTTTCAGCAATTTGCCTTAAGGCAGGATGTCAAGCCCCACTAATCGAAAATTTCAACCGTATAGTTCAACCGACTTCTATGGGTTTCAAAATTTTCAGAAAAAAATTAATTAACATCAAATTTTCCAAAAAAGTGGAATTTTTCAAAAATTCTCAAAAATCTTTCAAAGTTTTCAAAAAAAATTTAATTACGGCTGATGCCATGCTCCACTAATCGAAAATTTAGACAGTGTAGTTGTTCCACAGACTTCTATGGGTTTCCAAATTTTCAAAAAAGTTTTTTTTTTCAAAATTTTCAAAAAAAAAATATTCATTTTAAAATTTTTCAAAAAAAGTGGATTTTTTCAAAAATTCTCAAAAAGCTTTCAAAGTTTTTCAGCCATTCATCCATGTTCCAACAATTTCCCTTAAGGCACGATGTCATGTGCACCACTAGTTTATTAACTTCCCGTAGGGTAAGTTATTGTAATGGGCCGAAAATCGGAATTGAAAATTTTTACATTTCTCGACGTTTTGAAGGTTTCTGAACATTTTGGCATACCTCAGAAAAAATGGATGTGTGTGTGAGTGTGTGTGTGTCCAGTCACGTTTTCGGGCGCACGGATCAACCGATTTGAATGGTTCAAAAAACATTCGATTCCTATTGATAGGGAAAAGAGCTGATTAGTTTTTGGCAAAGGCAGGTCCAGCCGTTTCGGAGATACGGAGCAAAGAGTGCAGAAAATAGAAATCAAATTTTTGAGAGAACGGAGTATCCGATTTGAATGATCTAAAAAACATTCAATTAGTAATGATTGGGAGAAGTGTTTATTAGATTTTGGTAAAGGCAGGCCCAGCCATTTCGAAGATAAGGAGCTAAATATGTAAAAAATGGCAGTTTTTGAGAGAACTAAGCGTCCGATTTGAATGATTCAAAGAACCTTCTGCTTGTCTTAACAAAATAATTGATTCTGAAAAAAAAATTTTTTGTATCAATTTTTTTTTTTTTTTTTTTTTTTTGTGTATCGAAAATAATTCAGATTTTATTTTCAATTCTGACTATAGTTCTAATATACTTTAAACAAATAATTTCAACTTTGCAATTCAGTTTATATAACTCTTATAAATATTAGACAATGTTACAATATTTATAATAATCTATTTGAAAACATTCAGTATTTCTCGAACATTTCGTTACGGTACGGGAAGTTCCAGCAATTTGCCTTAAGGCACGATGCCATACACCCCACTAGTTTTTTTCAATTTCGAGATGACAGAAACATATTTCTCGTGGACCCTAGACAATATAATAATCGTCGTGGACATTGTGAATGGAAGGAAGCATTTTACCCGTATGTGTTCCGCTTTATGCAAAAAAACAAATGAAGGTTACGCGATATAATTAAGGCTTGTCGGTAATTAATGCACATGTCATTATATATTGATATTGGATTAATTTAATTTGAATTGTATTAATTCAAATGATTCGAGATATAGTTATGAAGTTGTGAAGTAATTATCGTGAGTATGATATGTTTATCTCTCGCGTACCATTGCCATTGCCATTAATGTTTAATATGCACAACGCATGTGCGACCAGCGGCTTTGCGGCTGTGTGACATGCCACTAACATTTGGTCATTGTTTGAGACGCAGTATCTTTTACACTATTTTGGCAATACTGAGAGTCTAGCGAAATGCAAATGTCATGTTTAGTTTGTTTTAATTTGCTATATAATTGTTTTAATTGATCGGTCGCTTTCGAAAATCATAATATTGCGTTACAAAATCTTATCGTCCGTGTTGGTATGTTACCTTTTAGACATTCAGTAGTTAAACGTTTGCTCGGTTGGAAAAAAAGTTCAGAAAGCAACACTTCTTTTGCCGAAGACAAATGGTCGGAAAAGGCTGTCAAGAGTTTGGTGAAGAAATTAAAAAAGACCGGCTTTTTGGAAGAGCTTGAAAAAGCCTTATCCACACAAAGTCCAAACACGAAATGCATTACTATTCCCAGGTACGTTCATTTTATGTGATATACCTGCTTGCTATCTTATGAGGTATCTGTTTTTAAGTAATGATATATCATTGTTATTTCTAGTGAAGCGCATAAGGCTCAAATAGCTCATACGTTTTAAAATTAAGTAACTCAAAATCAAAAACATTATCCAAATGTGAGCATATATTAGCTTATAATTATTGACATACAGTCTTACCATTTTCTTGAAAAAAAAAAAGTGTTTTTACATAGTATTCATTACTTTCAATTATGATATTATCTTGTTTTTTAGAATACGTCCTATAAACGGAGATTCTGGAGGAATAGCAACACATCGCAAAGGGCTACCACATGTTGTGTATTGCCGTTTGTGGCGATGGCCTGATCTTCAAGTTAGTTCAAACTTTCGTAAAATAACATATAGAAACCATTCTAATTATATACATTTTCAGAGCCAGCATGAATTAAAACCATTGGAACACTGTGAATTTGCATATCATTCAAGAAAGGATGAAATTTGTATAAATCCTTATCATTATATCAAAATAGAAAACCCAGCACTGCCTGCTATATTAGTTCCACGCCATTCACTTACCTCAGAAGAATCTGCTAGTCTAAAATTAATATCTCCTTACTCGCTCGATGAGCAAAGTAATACTGTACCAGAAAACATGCATTATTCTACTGCATTAGGGTAAGTAATAATTGAAATGTGAATCTTTAGACTTTGATATAATGATAATTGTTTTTTATATTCTGTTCAAATATATAACACTTAAATTACTGGCAATTATTCTGTAATTAAAATTAAGAGTTACTATAGAACTCATAGAGAATATACACCTAAGTCTAAGAAAAAGCTGTGTAAAAAAAACGTGTAAAAAAAGACATTGATCTTATACAAAAATGGGTGATTTGTTCCTAATCTCTAAAACCTATTAAAATTGGTGAAAAACAAGAATTTTTAAGAACAAGAATTTATGTTTATTTTATTAAATCAAATATATAATGCTTATTTTCACAAGCATAGTAATTAATGATAAAAAAGATATGCACTCTAATCTTAAAAGTAATATAAATTAAATACTAGATACTATCGATGGTTTCAGACTTTTTTATTTCATAAATACTTTTTTGTGATATGAACATACTTCGCAAATATTAAATTTGACAAAAAAAATTTAAGTACATAAAATTTCAAATCGTGCTAAATGGAATAAAATCGTGTAAAAAAATTAAAAATATTCAATTTTCAAACCGTGTTATATCAAAACCATGTACAAAAAGACCGTGTAAAAACAGACTTAGCTGTAATTACCAGTTTCATTACACTAAAGATCTTAAGATTTTGTCGTTATTCAGTAATCTATTGTTATAATGTTACTGTTTTAATTGATCATAGCCAAAATAATTTAGAAATTCTATTAGTTAACTTTCATAAAATTTACCTAATTTTATATGATAGGCTTCATATGCAGCAAGGTTGTATGGCTAGTAATACTTACATAGAAGCAACATTAACACAACAAATTCCCTGCAACGCTACTATAATGGAGTCTGGACCAGTTGTGGCTAGCACAGAGTCACCGCCACCAGGATATATATCTGAAGACGGAGATCCTATGGACATAAATGATAACCTTAGTAAGTCTTTAGTACACCTAAGTCTATTTTTACACGGTAGATTGGTTCCAGAAGAAGCCGTGTAAAAAATGTGTAAAAAAAGACATTGATCTTATTCAAAAATGGGTGATTTGTTCCTAATCTCTAAAACCTATTAAAATTAGTGAAAAACAAGAATTTTTAAGAAAAAGAATTCATGTTTATTTTATTAAATCAAATATATAATGCTTATTTTCACAAACATAGTAATTAATGATAAAAAAGATATGCACTCTAATCTTAAAAGTAATATAAATTAAATGTATGGCAAGTTCAGGAACTAAAAAACTATGTTGTGAACGAAAAGAATAGGTTATTCAATTTTTAAGGTAAAAAATAAAATAAAATAGAATGATTGATAATCATAAATACAAAGAATCTCAAAGTCTCTATGATTGCTCTGACCAGTAAATTTTATTGTATGCACATAAAGGGAATTCCCCTAAATTAGTGCTATTCACATTTGCAGTGCACAGTAAAAATTGTTTGTACGCGCTAAAGGGGAATTCACTTAAGGGGGGCGATACATGTAACAAGAAAAAAAAAATCGATTTTTTTTTTTCATAAATCGTTACAATAACATCTCAAAAATATGCCTGTAAATATTCAAAACAAAATTATCATTATTTATACAATAAAAACTCATTTAAGTGCCACGCCTCAACTCGACGCTTGACTGCTATTTATTTACTCTTATCTGTTTCTATGTGTCAAAACTTTAAACGCGTTTTTCTCAAAACGACATTTTTGAAATTTGCGGGCGGGATAACTCAAAAAGTTCTCAACCGATTCCAATGAAATTTTGCACATATCTACTTTACAGTAATAGCTTCTAGTTAAACCTCAAACATTCCAAAAAAATTTTCAAAAATTAACCCTTTTACCAAAAAAAAACATTGAAAAAAAGGTGAAAAATCGAACTTTTTTTTCTGAGGTGTGCCAATTTACGATTTTGTGACTTTTTTAATTTTTTTTTGGTTTAACTAGAAGATATATGTTTTATGAACACGTACAAACTAATTTTTTTGATTTCAAATCACCGTACGAAAAGTGAGAACGCCCGCAAATTGATGGCGTTTTCCGAGAGGGTCTTGGCAGATTTATTTTTACGGCAGCCATTTTTAAAAAAAAAATTAAAAAAAATTTTGTTTTGTGTATTTTAATATATAATAAATAACCCTAAAAAAGTTCAAAAAGATTCAGTCATTCCTTCCCAGTTTAAAAAGTCTTCAAAAAATGGTAAAAATTAAGGCGATTACATGTATCGCCCCCCTTAAATCTTTAAGCTAGTGTTCGCAAACTATCGATACTATCGATGGTTTCAGACTTTTTTATTTCATAAATACTTTTTTGTGATATGAACATACTTCGCAAAAATTAAATTTGATAAAAAAAAATTAAGTACATAAAATTTCAAATCGTGCTAAATGAAATAAAATAGTGTAAAAAAATTAAAAATATTCAATTTTCAAACTGTGTTATATCAAAACCGTGTACAAAAAGACCGTGTAAAAACAGACTTAGGTGTACTTAATAGATGACCAAAACCGTGATCTTTATTCAATAAATATATTTAATCTTGTTATAATACAATGAAGTCTTGCAAAGACTAACTAAAGAGTAATTTCCATAGAACTCAACTATCATTTATCCTCTGGACTATTTATTTTCCATTAGATCAGTCTCGTCTAAGCCCAAGTCCCTTGCAAGATGCACAACCTGTGATGTATTACGAGCCTGCATTTTGGTGTTCCATAAGTTACTATGAATTAAATATTAGAGTCGGGGAAACTTTCCATGCTAGTCAACCATCCATTACTGTTGATGGATTTACAGATCCCAGTAATTCAGAACGGTATATTATATTACTACTTAAATGTGTACACTTATTTGCACATAAGCCAATATTTATTTGTTTGTCAGCTTTTGTCTTGGCCTGCTTTCAAATGTCAACCGTAACGAAGTTGTGGAACAAACTCGACGCCATATTGGTAAAGGTGTTCGGCTTTATTATATAGGTGGGGAAGTATTTGCTGAGTGTTTGAGTGATTCAAGTATATTTGTCCAGAGTCCTAATTGTAATCAAAGGTATGGCTGGCACCCTGCAACAGTTTGTAAAATACCGCCAGGTAAAAACATTTGATGATAATAAATTATATAAATGGTCTAATATTGATTTGAATGCACACATTTTTAAGGTTGCAATTTAAAAATATTTAACAATCAAGAGTTTGCTGCATTATTATCTCAATCTGTTTCCCAAGGATTTGAAGCAGTGTACCATTTAACTAGAATGTGTACTATCAGAATGTCCTTTGTAAAGGGTTGGGGTGCTGAGTATAGGTATCTTGAATTCAGGATTTAATATGTCCAATTATTATTACTACATTTCTAATATGTCACCTTTATTAGGCGGCAAACTGTTACTTCTACCCCATGCTGGATAGAGTTGCATTTAAATGGACCTCTTCAATGGTTAGATCGTGTGTTGACGCAGATGGGCTCTCCAAGATTACCTTGCAGTTCTGTTTCTTAAATTAGTAGAAACAATACTTATTTAAGTAATGCTAGATATTCATGTTCAGGTATAGTTTATAGTTGATATACTAGTAATATCTATTGGAGGTTGGATTCAAATTCACTTATTTCATGTGATGTTGTTTTACACTTTTGGCTCATCGATACTTAAACAACCTTACATTGATTGCTTTGAGGAAGTTTTAATCTTTTGACAAAAAAAAATTGATTTATTTTTATCAAGTCATATATGTGTTATATTTAATGGGAAGTACAGCTCTAAGGCAGGTCCATCAGCTGTGTTAAACTCCTACATGATTCTGGGAAGAATGACCAGAGAGATTTCCTATTGCCATTTCACACTGCAGTGCCAGAACCGAGTTTATCATGCAGTAGTGATATCAGATTTTACTTGAAAATATAGATCAAAAATGTTTGAAGATAGCCGATTTTGAGCACTACGGTATGAAGTGGCAATGGGAAATTTTCCTCGGCATTCTTTCCTGAATCGAGTTGATTTATCTGATGAACCTTCCCTAGAGTAGTACTACCCATTACATGAAGCACATATGTGTGCATGTATTACTTTTGTTTTAATTATTTTCTTTTACATTTGAGTTGGTTTTTATAAAGTTACCATATATGTGGTATTGAGTAATATTTTTATCTGTGAAGACGAATGTTTTTTTGTGATTTTTAATGTAAAATTAATGTTATTTAAATCATAATATTTAAGCATCTATACTGAATTTAATTTCTTAGCAGTCTTGAAATATTACTAAAAGACTGCTGAAAGTCTATCACTTTTGATCTTGTCAATCAAGTTTCGATATTACTGTAGCAACAGGAACATGTCTTTATCGAATTATTTCTTTATAGAAGTTTTTACATGTAATTCTTCAATCTAAAGTGAATTTTTATGCAAAACGATACAAATTTTGTCAAAATTTGTCTTTTTTTTAAGAGATTATATTTGGAAAATCAATTTATCATATAATGAGAAATAATTGTTATTTATTTTTATAACATTTTTTGGAATCAATATTTTACTACTGATAAAAAAAAAATATATATATATAGTTATTTTTGTTATTTTTTAAATTAGGATTTAGGAAATTTTCAAATCATCCAAATTATTTGAAACTTGAAACTCGCACGCATCCTCAATAATTAGTATTGATTTAATATTAGTATCTTTATATATAATTTATATCATAATAGATTATTAAGAAAATTTTACTTGATTTGAAATAAAATATGTAAACGCAATTATAGTTCATGTTGCACATGGTTAATAACATAATATATATGCATGTATGTACGTATGTATATATGTTAGCCATAAATAAGGCAGATACATTATTTGTAACAAAGATATGTTAGAAGGTTCTAAATAAATGATAAAATCATTAATTGAACAAAAATTACACATTAGTTTTCTTAAAACATTTTTACAATGATATTTATTTTACAGATCTTCAATAAATATTGGCAAAGGCTTTGAATTTAGAATTCATAGTCTTAGCTTAGTAATATATACTAAACTTTTTTATTTGCATATATTATTTACAAAATTTTTATAGTACATTGAATTAAAACTAATACAAATATCAAGTAAAAAAAAAACAAGCATGTTAATATGTAAAAGTACACAAATATTTAAAACAAATATGATAAATAGCACGCAGTCGTTAAATAGTGGTACAATTATAACCAGAACATGTACCACTCCCATGTTCTTGATTGTTTGTTAAATGTAAACGACCTGCAGAAAGCTCTTCCCATAAACCAGGAGTCTGGATAATTTTATGAACTAACTCTTCAAAAGCACATTGTACGCCCGTACATGTTTTTGCACTTGCTTCAATGAATAATGTTTTGTGTCTTCGTGCAAACTTCAAACCTTCTTCACGAGACACTTCCCTGGGCTCTTTATCAATTTTGTTCCCCACTAACATTTTGACAAGATTGGGTCTCGTACTATAGGTATCCAGTTCGCTCAACCATTCTTGCATTTTGTTGAATGAATTCTTATTGGAAACATCATATACTAATATAGCTCCCTGCGCATCTCTGTAATAGCTAGGTGTAAGTGTTCTGAAACGTTCCTGTCCTGCAGTGTCCCATATAGCTAATTTTATGACAGATCCGTCAATAGTGATTTTTTTCGTTTTGAAATCTACGCCAATTGTTAAGGATTGATCTTCATCGAAATTGTCTTCGGTAAACCTAAGCAATAGGCTAGATTTTCCTACTCCACTTTCGCCAATAATCAGAATCTTCAGTGTTGTTAAAATTTCGTCTTCAGACATTGCGATTGTGAACTATTTTCGTTATATAATTTTATTTTGGGAATTAACACGTATTTATACTTTGCATCATTAATTGGAAGTTCTGACATATGATCGCCATGGGTATGTGAATGGCAATACAAAAGGTAATTACAAAAAAATTCAAATAGCTGTCGATTACTTGTCTGTAAATCACATTTGGTTATAAAATGTAACTCGAATAAATGCGCATCATTTAAATGACAGATGACTCAGCTCTCAGCTGCCCTAAGCAAAACTATACGAGTGTACTTATGTTTCTCAACATGTGTAGATTCAATGATAGCGATTTTTATGTCTTATTTGATTGCGCAACGTTTTTATTTTAAAAAATATCTATTTATTTATATTTTTTAATTTAATTTTTATATTTTTATTTATTTATTAACCCTTTTCACTCGCTAATTCCGAGATTTATATTATATGCGGCATCCGAGTGGAAAGGGCTAACTATAACGAGGATAACAATATTATAACAAGTTACGAATGATGAATATAAATTACAAGAATTTAATTGATTATAATATAATATCGTATTTTGCGCAACGAATTATATATCACATAAATTATATTCATTTTTTTGGTTTTTGATTCTTTTATATTTAAACTGCATGTTTAGTTTTTTCTACTGAATCATGTCAATTATTATATTGTCTAAGGGGTAAGTTATAGTAATCACAAAAAAACGAAAATGAAATTTTTTATATATCTT
>NW_020538040.1:185300813-185316582 GCF_003426905.1 Ctenocephalides felis
ATAAAATGTTATGCCTGGAGCACAGCCCTGTACGGATCAGAGACATGCACTCTAACAATCTGAGAGTTTAAAATTGCAGTGCTGAGCTGGAGAGGAATAGGAAAGATAATGTGGACAGATAAGATAACCAATGAAGAAGTACTGAAAAGAGTGGGCAAACAAGAACTTTAACACAATTATTAAAACTAAACTTAGTTAACAATTATTAAAACTAATATTAAGAAAGGCACTGGATCGGATCCTTTGTACAAAAAATCCTCCTACATGACGTCATCGAAGGTGAAGGTAAAATAAAAAGACTAAAAACGATTGTGAAGAAGCGAAAAGTGAAACTGCAGAAAACTGATAGCTGAAGCGCAGGGCCAGGGAGCATGGGAACACAAGTTTGGAAAAGAAAATGCATAAAAGTGTATAAAAAGTGAATATTCTATCGATTTTATTATTATTATTATTATTATTATAATGGTTACGTACGACAGCTATAGTCCCGCGTAAGTCCGCCCCGCGGCCGAACCTGCACGCCAATAATGGCCTCCATAGGCACCTCCGTACGAGGGATGCTGACTGCATGAGGAGGCAAATATATCGCCTGCAGGTTCCCGAATTGACAATCCGATCCAGTGACACACGACAACCGCCATGCACCTGAAAATTAGAAATACGTTTTAGAAAATTATTTATGAATGTAATTTTTAACATGTAGTTCTTTCTTTTCTTTTATTTAAATTTTGGGTTCATCATTAGTGACAAGTTTTTTTTTCAATTTCAATAAATAATTATTAAAAGCAAAAATAATAATAAATTATATAATGATTATAATAGAATATAGAATATTTGTCCAAAACATAAATAATATCGAAGTCAATTTACGGTATATTAATTTCTATTTTCACTGGTTTTGAACTAGATTATTTGTAGTAATTGATATCAAGTAACTTTTTGTTTGGGTTAAAAAATTTGAAGATAATGTTAATTGTTTTTTTATGATAATGCTGGACTATTTTTTAAATAATATTTAATAGTTTATTATTTATTATTTGAACCATTGGCATTAATTGAAAGATGTAACACCAACATGGAATCGATTTTGTACGACTGATATCCTTTATCAACTGGTTAATATATATTATATATAAAATAAAAATAAAATAACTGATTAAACACATATAATCACATTATCACAATATTATCTTTGACAAACTAGTAATTTAAACGCCGAACCAAGAAAAATATCTTGCACAGTAAAAATCCAAGACACAGTAATGCAATAAAATTTAAATTTAAAATAAATATGTAATACAATAAAATTTAAGCACTTAAATTAATTTGCAACTTTCAAAAATCCGATTGCAACTCTATTTTTATTTATAATCGTTATCTACGACAGTTTTTTACACTTATGTAATTGATAATTGACCGATAAGTTTATTTAAATCACTGACTCAAAGTTATTTTATTTTTCAATTTTTACACTTTCTAGGTAAATTATTTTATATTCCCCAAAAAAGAAAATAATATTATCACAATATATAATTTTCAAATAATCATTTTCAACTTTAATGAATCAAGGACAAGCTAATTTAAAATTTATTTTATTTATCTGATGAAGTTGAACATCCCCGAAACGTTGAATAAAATAATTGAAAGAAAATTTTTCCAAAGGAAAAAAGGCTATTAGTACAGAAATTAAAAAATCATTAAATATGTATTTATTATATTATATTAAAAATGTATTATATACAATGTAATATATTTTTACTTCCCGTAGGGTAATCGCAAAAAAAAAATCTACAATAAAAAATGTTATATATATTCACATTTCAAAGTCCTTTGAACATTTTGGCAAATTGATGTATGTGTGTGTGTATGTATGTATGCATGTATGTATATGAATGCGCGGATACAATTTTTCATTGACCATTTCGATTTTTATTGAAAGGAATATGTGCTGATTAGTTTTTGGCAAAGGCAGGTCCAACTGTTTCGAAGATACGCGACAAAAAGTGCCAGAAGTGGTTTTTCAGTTTTTGAGGTAACGGAGCGTCCGATTTGAATGATTCAAAAAACATTTCACTTGTATTGACGGAATAAAAAACTGATTAAATTTTTGATCCAGCGATTTTGGAGTTCCAATAATAAAAGTAACTAGTGGAGTGTATGGCATTGTGCCTTAAGGCAAATTGCTGGAACTTTCCATACCGTAACGAAATGTTCGAGGAATACTGAATGTTTTCAAATAAATTATTATTAATATTGTAACATTGTCTAATATTTATAAGAATTATATAAACTAAATTGCAAAGTTAAAATTATTTGTTTAAAGTATATTAGAACCATAGTCAGAAAAAAATAAATCTGAATTATTTTCGATATACAAAAAAATATTAGAAAAAAAAAAGTTGAAACAATTTTTTTTTCCAAAATCAATTATTTTGTTAAGACAAGCAGAAAGTTCTTTAAATCATTTAAGTCGGACGCTTAGTTCTTTCAAAAACTAACATTTTTTACACATTTAGCTCAGTATCTTCGAAATGGCTGGGCCTGCCTTTGCCAATAAACACTTCTCCCAATCATTCAAATCGGATGCTTCGTTCTCTCTCAAAACTCGATTTCCATTTTCTGCACTATTTGCTCTTTATCTCCGTAACTGCCGCCGGACCTGCCTTTGCCAAAAACTAATCAGCACATCCTCCTATCAATAGGAATCGAATGTTTTTTGAGCCATTCAAATCGGTTGATCCGTGCGCCCGAAAACGTGACTGAAAATTTGTATCCATACATACATACACACACACACATCCATTTTTTCTGAGGTATGCCAAAATGTTCTGAAACCTTCAAAACGTCGAGAAATATAAAAATTTTTAATTTCAATTTTCGCCCATTACAATAACTTACCCTACGAGAAGTTAAAAAAGCCCTTTGGCGGTCAAAAATGATCATTATATATGCACATCAAAATATCAGATATTTTATTAGGCTCTTTGATATTTCGCTACGCAGCGCGATTGCTTAAAAAAAATTAAAGTTTCCAGAATATTTCGAAAAATAAAAAATACAATATTTTCAAAAAAGTTCTTTTTTTTCAATAATTTAAAAATTCTCAAAACTCTATTCAGTTTTCAAAAAAAAAAATTACCGTACGAAAAGTTTCAGCAATTTGCTTCAAGGCACTATGCCATGCACCACTAGTTATACTACATTTACCATCCATGTGTTTGTACAAAAAAAAAAAATCTAATCCGTCGTATAATTGTAATTCGTAATTTACACAGGACGCGTGCTCGACGTCCTAGTTATTTTTTCCATAACGCGTAGAAAAATCTGATCGTGAGAGTAGAAATGCAGAAATGCAGAATTGGAGAAATGCATGAGCATGAAGCACTTAAGCTATAGCATTGAAATTGAAACAAACATTATTCACACTGGGATTCCACTCTATTTCTAGTGTAATTCCACAATGTGCTTCGCATTTGGGCGGACGGTTCGGCACATCTAAGCGTTGATTTTAAAGAGGCCACACAGAAAATCAATATTGTCTTACAATGTGTATAGTCAACGAATTATTGCATAACGGTCATAAAAATGCAAAAACACTCAACTGACGCGACTAATACAATACACAATAGTTCTTATCGAAATGTTTCGACGGCAACAACCCTACTGTTGTTACAATCTTTAACTTAACACTATACTCTCTTTATAATTGCGATTGCGAGTGCGAGTTATATGTATGGAGCTACTATAATCGGTGAAGGTTGATAAACATCACCACATGTTATATTTATTATACATATATAATTTTTATTTTCAATTTTGTTACAATGGTTAATGAAACATCAAGTAACATTAGACCATTTTTATTGAAATACAATAAAAAATAAGGAATAGTGTTTCCACTAAAACGATAAATTTGAAAATGTATCAAAAAAAATCGCAACCCACATATATCAATAAAAATAATAATAGCAACAATAATTATAATAAAAACTAGTTGGTATTGGTATTTTGCCTTGAGGCAAACTCCCGATATGTGTAAATAATCAACTTAATCAATAAAAAATAAACAAATCATTTTTATAAATATTTGAAAACGAACGAACACGTTAACTCGGAGTATTTTCTTAAAGAAAATTTTCAAAAATCAATACTTTCTATATTTGAACCAGTTTCCGTAGAAATTTAATGATTTAGTATGTTCATTAAGACCAAGAACTCTATCGTTATACCAAGTAAATCGTCTAATTTTAATTTTAACAAACGTCAAAAAAACTACTCATTTTCTCAAACTTTGATGAATTTTAAAAATTAAACTACTTGTCGCAAAGCCGTAATTTCAGTAAGTTCTATAAGACCATGATATATATTGCCAAAAAAAGTTCCTTAAAAATCGTCTTAAATTTTTTTCAAAAGTCAATCACAAGAAAATGGCTCAGTAGATTTTCACCTAAAACTAATCAGTATCATTCTCAACTAATATCTTTCAAACAGTTTTTGATTTTTTAAAATTGATCTCAGTAGTATGAGCTTAAATGTGAACAAAAATTTAGCACTTTTTTCCAAATTACAAAAAAACGGCTCGGCCGATCGTCGCATGAAACTGAGAAACGATAATTCTTATCGAGATACAACAAATGGCTTTTGAATTTTTGAAATCGGTTCAGCCGTTTTTGAGAAAACGCCGATTTACGGCAGAAAATCTGTTCACACACACACACACATATATTTTCCAAATTTGGTTTCATTCAGAATGGCTTAAAACGTTGAGAAAACATGAAATATAATAAGTAAATAATAATAAAATAAATATAAACTTATTTTTCGAAAAGTTATTAATAATAAAAATAGTAATGGTAATTACAAAAAATATGAACTATACAAGTAAATGAAGAAGCCAAAACCAAATAATAAAAAAAATATTATTATATATAAATAATTTAAAGAAACTAAATTAATAGGTAAAAATATAGTGTACGAAGAGGACACTGACAAAATTAATGATAATTTAAAAATTATACAACAAAAATTATATATTTTATGAAAAATAAATTAACTATAAGTATAAAAAACTAAATATGTACATTAATTAAAAATAAAAAAAGACAGAATTAAAAAAATTAATCAGTAATATTGAAATAAAAGAAGTAAAAAAGATGATCGAAATAAATGATAATTTAAAATGGCGTGATCAAGTTGAAAAAACTTGTTGAAAGTGGCATTTAGCCTTAAGGCAAGTCGTATGAAAACAAAATGTGCAAGAATTTACTTAATCAATCAAAATTGAAAATTAGATATTTAGATAAAATTTTCAACTGGTCATTTCAAAAATAAAGTTATGGCTTTCAATTAAATCTAGACATTGCAATTTCGAATAGAATTTTCTCAAGCACATTTAAATTAACAGCAATTTTAATGAATTGATATTATTTGACTCATCACATCACAAAAGCAACTTTTGACACAAATTTTGACTACAATATTTTCTCAAACTTTGATGAATTTTTAACATTGAACTATTTGTCATAGGGCCGTAACATTTCAGCATGTTTTATAAGACCATGGTATCTATTGCCAAAAAAAGTTCATAAAAATCGTAATTTTTTTGAACAGATAATTTCAAGAAAACGGCTCGGTAGATTTTTACCTAAAACTAATCAGTATCATTTCCAACCGATATCTTTCAAACAATTTTTCATTTTTTAAAATCGATTTAAAATTCTGCTTTATCTCTTTTCTGCTATTTACAAAGAAACGACACAGCCTATCGTCGCACAAACTGAGAAAAGATAACCTACATCGAAATACATCGATTGGCTTTTAAATTTTTGAATCGGTTCAGGCGTTTTTGAGCAAACGTCGATCAAAGTTCTAATTTTGACAACGCCAAAAAAAACGATACTAATTCTGGCAAACTTTGACAAATTTTCAAAATTAAACCAGTCGTTTAATAGGGCCGTCATATTTTAGTATGATCTATAAGAGTATGGTATCTACCGTAAAAAAAAATCATAAAAATCGTCGAAAATTTTTTTTAACACTTTATTACAAGAAAACGTCCTGGCCAATTTACCAAAAACTCATAAGCACGATTCCCAACCAATATCTTCGAACGGTTTTTAAATTCTCGAAATCGATTCAGAATATGCGGGCTAAAACGTGGACGAAAATTTTTTCACTTTTCTGCTATTTACAAAAAAACGGCTTGACTGATCTTCGGGCAAAATTGATAAACGCTAGTCCTCATAGAGATACATCGAATGGCTTTTTGGGTCTAGCCGTTTTTGAGAAAACGTCGATTTAAGGTAAAAAATCTGTTCACACACTCACACGCGCTTACTTTTCCCAAATTTGGTCTTATTCGATTCAGAATGGCTTGAAATGTGGAGAAAACATAAAATTAGCGAATCGTTTTTTTTTATGAAAACATAAACCTCTCCTTCGGAAAGTTAATAATATAAAAAGCGATATTAATTATGCAACTTCTCTCGCTTTGGAAATGAAGCACTTGATTTTTCAAAGACCTGTCAACCTACTGGGCATAGCTTTAGGTTAATTGTATGAATCACTTTTAATTAATATGTCAGTAAGCTTTTTTTTAAATTTTATTTGAACAGCGATCAGAACTTATGGGTTTCTATGAGCTGTTGTGAGTAAGATCTTACAAACTACGTTTGTTTTTATTACTGATGGCAACCCAAACAGTTGTCACATCTCTGTATGATAAATTTTTATTACAATCTCTGTAATAGAGCAAGTATGGTGCAACAATGCCGGGTGAGGGCTATTTTCACTTGGAAACATATTGCTATGTATATTTCCAAGTGAAAATCGTTGTCAATGTTGCCTGACAACAGGCTGTTCGAAGTGGGTATCGAACCCGGGACCTCTGAAACAATCCTGTTGCTCTTAACCGATGTCAGTAAGCTGAATGTTATAAATAAATAGTGACTAAGTGACTTACCGTTACGCCGCACCATTCGCATCGATACCCGGTCAGGCATTCAGAATTCCAACATGTTTTCTTGCAAGCCGCGCATTTAGAGTTCGGCGGCAGATTGCCCCTCCCGCCAGTGGTGCTGGTGCTTAACAGCAGACAGCTCCTTGCCAGGCAGGTAAGTTGCGTTCTCTTTGCAATCCGCCACGGCGAAGTCCAAACATTCCGTGTGCACGTAGTATTCACAAACTGAACATTCAAATTATCATGGTAATAAATACGAAACATAAGTTTTTTTTATTGAACAAATAATTCATTTAAACTCACTCATGCAATGTGGGTGGAGTGTTTCATCGATTCTTTTTCGGCAAACTGTGCAGTAATATTTTTTTGCGATGTTGCATCGGCTCCGACCAGCAATGTGCGACCGGATTCTGTAAACAAAAATAAAATAAATTAAAAAAGTAATTGTTCTTGGGAACTCAATACATTGCCAACAATAGCTGCGAGCAGTATTATATTTAAGTATTGCAATTTTGATGGCAAGCCTTTCTCACAGATCATTAGATTAATTTCGAATATTATGACAAGATTTTATTATATCAAAAGGAAAAATTAGCATACTGATTTATTTGCGTACATGCTCATATCATCGTTAGTGATAGGCTTTCAATGCCTTCGTCCTAAGGGAAGCAAGGCGTTTACGTAAACTGAATCACCCCTGCTAGCATCGCATTGAATAGGACATGATTATGCAATTAAAATTCAAATGAACATATTCATTTCCAAATCTGGCCTTGCTATATTATGATATTATGAAAAAACTCAAACCATAAATACCCAGTCTTGTATATCATAATTTGTAGATTTTTTAGCTTTAACTTGTTCATAAAATAGATAAAATATTGCATTTGTTCGATTAAAGCAATCCTGGCAAAATCTGGTATTTGAAACTATATATAGAGAATTAGAATAATATTAGATAATAATTATCAAATATATACTATATTTGATTTGGATGACATAGTGCTTCAAACTAATAAATGATATTGTTGCTTATAAAGAAAGAAGGTGCATCCAAGCCAAAAACCAAGTTTAATAATCATAAAAAATAATGAGTAATGCATACTAATACATTTATTATAAAAATAAATATTCAAAAATGATATATTATAAATACAAATATTTAAAAAAATGTAAAAATCTTATTTATTCTTCATGCTTTTTTTCTTTTTGTATAAAAAATATAAAGCCTCATATTGAACGCATAAAATGGTATTTTGCCTACAATTCGTCGCATAACAGTAAATGATCAAAATTAAGTTGTGTATGTTAAGTTTTTTACTATGATATTAATCAAATGATAAACCAATTTTTTATGATCAGTATATATATATATATATATATATATATATATATATATATTCGCTTACCTTGATCAAGCTGGGAGCTACGCCGTAGCATGGTGTCACAACCTGCGACACACATCTTTCGTGAATAATGAAGTTGCACACTGAAAAAAAAATACATTGATGTGTTATTATAATTATAAATATTCAAATTCATAAGGTGTAAGAATCTTATAATAATAATGTGACACATTAATTAGAAAATCTAATTCAGTTATTCAGTAAAAGGAAAATAATAGTGTAACATCTGAATTAGAAAATATAATGAAAACAATATTAATATGATTTTACTCATATAGATTCTGAAAGTGCTACTGATTACATCTAAAATATATATATTCAAAAACAATATATAACATATAAATATAATTAAAATATATTTTTTCATTTTGATTACATAAATTTTTACGATCCTTCAATTCTATTATCAAAAATTAAATATTTCCTATTTTTCGAATCTAAACATTTAAATTTTCAAATTAATTTGTTGTCAAACAAAAAATATTGTTTTATTTACTAAAAATAAAATACTTAACCGTAGATAGTATACACTATATTTAGTATATACTAAAATTATGTGCAAATTGCATTCTTCTTTATATTCATTCAATGTATATATATATATATATATATATATATATATATATATATTTGTGTGTGTGGGTATCTGTGTTTATTTATGACATCATACAGATAATTCGAATAGATCACGATTTGATATCGATTCTAATCATTCATATGTGCAGAATTTTGAATTAGCATATTATTATATATGATGTGAATCATCAATCTATATAGTAACTAGTAATATAGTTCATACATTTCAATCGATATACAGCATTTCATGATACAATAACGCAATTCCAAAATAATCAAGGATTTATAGCATTTCGCCTTTCTATAGTATTTGTAATTATATATAGAGGTACACATGTGAAGTTTCTCTAGTGCACATTCGGGTAAACGGTGGAGCGATCGCGTACTTTACGATTTGCTTATTGATATAAATGTCATTTTCACGAATGCAAATTCCATGTAATTTATTCAACGGGAAAAAATAAATAAGGTAACCTCATATCATAAATATTTTAAATAAATAGTATCGTATTTAGGTAATTTATTGAACTGTACATATTTTACAACACGATCTGTATTATTTACATATATAGCATCGTATTTGTTATGCACTATGTTGATTAAAATTAGAAATGATTTCAAATTAAAATCAGCTTTAACAACGCATGTTAATTTTCATCTAATTCTTAATTAATATTTATATGAATTATATACAATTGTCTGTTTTTAATATTATCATCAAACAACAACCTTGCTGAATACACATTTTATTTAGAAAATGAGTTTAAATCGTTAACATTTTTTCTGTTAAAATCTTATATCGATTCAATTTCAATACAGTGATTCATTAGTATCTGAACTTTGAGGATAAATACATCGCAAAGACAATCAATATTCAATGAGGTTCAATCACCATTTATGTATAATTTTGATAGAAATCTATAAAAACATATTAGCATTCCTAATATATCATTCAAGTATTCAAGTTTATTTGTACGACAAGTGAAATTAACATGCATTCAACATATAAGAACGGTGGAGCGACCGCGTACTTTACGACTAAATTCGATGTGGCAAATTACATGATAGGTTACAAATCTTTGTAGACACTATAATAGTAGAAAATTGGTATGGATAATCGGGTAATGTTTATTTTTAAATATATTTTGCTTTGACGAAAAATTTTGTTTGCATTTTATTTTTATGAGTGGCGAATGCATAATTTTATTTGTTTCAAATTTTTGAGCATGTTTATGTATTCGTGATATATATAATATATATATATATGTGTGTGTGTGTGTATATATATATACAAGTTCATAGGTGTCATATAGAGGATGCTTTTATAGTAAGTATTTCCCGTAGACATATGGAACTGCAGCTTAGACAACTAATTCTAGTTTGTATCTGTCACGTGTGTTAACAAAACAATGTGATGGTTACATATGCTATAGAGAGCATTTGACCAGCGCCCCTGTCACACGATGTTCTTTTAATGGGGTACTGTAATCTCATACTGCAACCGTTCGTTGCACTAATTTCGAGATTGACGACTCACCGTCGCATATGTAGCCCTGGCCGATCAAACCCCACAGTAAATCCGAACAATGATGACAATAAGTCGGCTTGTGAAACGTCTTCTTTCCGAATGCATGGCCAATTTTCAACTCTCAATCACAATGACTTGCACCGCCATGTTTTTTTAAAACACACCGATCGGAGAGCGATATACCGAATTAAAACATACAAATTATAAGAGCGCGCACTTCGAATCGCACATCGCATCTCATTTTTCTATTATGTGATTTCGAAACCGTAATTTTTAAACTCTCGCGTATTTCTGCAGAACAGAAATACTTCACTCACGCACATCTTGCAAGGCGGGACCGCGGGTACTCGGCCTCGACATTTTGTCACACGAGCTTGAAGCCGCGCATGCGGGACCCGGGGTTTGTGTCGCTAGTTCGCGCTACGAACGCAGCCACGAATGGTGGCGCTCGCCACTTCGTCGCCGTATAGCCATTGCATTCGTATGGGGCGAAGGGGCGACGGACGATGTTTCATATCGGCGCGCGTCGAGCCATCATTACATCCCTTCTCTATCTGTTTTCTATCTAATATATAGATACAATACGCATGGTTTCCATTAAATTTGAATGTATGGCAACAACGCGCGGCAACAGGGTAACTCCAAACACGAACACGGTTCAATTGTCCCCCCTTCGCTGCCGTCGTGTGACGTGTCAGCTACGATGGGGTGAGTTCGGTTCAGTTCACTTTAGGTGGCAGGCATTCCGATCCGTGCTACAGTTCTACAGTGCTACAGTGCCACCGTCGTGCACATATCCCAGATATACTTTATACAATTTATATTTTGACAAGCTTTCCACAACGCGCTCTACGCCATGTGCTACGACACCTGAGCGACCGTACGCTACAAACAACCCGCACAATTATTTATTCGAGACTATTCACTATTTTGTATAGACGCATCTGCAACGTGTAATGCTGTTCCGTACTTTTTGAAAATTATTCAAGATTGAATGAAAAAAAATGTTATGATTAAATTGCAGCTTGTATTCATTTTAAGCGAACTTGATCGAGTTTCAATAGATATTTGCGCTAAAATTCGAAAAATAACGGAAAATGTAATAAAAAATATTCAGGCCAGACTAGAGAAATATTTAGTAATAATATATTTATACTCGTAATAATTTTTATAACCGACATTTATTATTCATTCACAGTACCTTGAATACAATGAATTAGCATTCAGTATTTAAAAAAATGTTTTAAATTTTATTCATGGTAATATATAAAAATTAAAAAGTTATAACAAATAGTATTCCCGAATATGTTTATACTTACGCAAAAAAATCTGATTTGCTAGTTTTGTTTTCTCTGCGTTTCAACTCATTCTGAATTGAATGAATCCAAATTTTAAAAAGTATGTGTGCTGTCTGTACATGTGAGCCGATTTTTGGTCTTTCATCGACGATTTCTCAAAAATGGCTGGACCGATTTCGAAAATTTAGAAACCGTTCGATGTAAATCGATAAGAACTAGCGTTGATCAATTTTGCGCGACGTTTGATCAAGCTGTTTCTTTATATTTAGCAGAAAAGTGTAAAAAATTTTCGTCCACGTTTTAGTCCCCAATTTTGAATCGATTTTAAAATTTCAAAAACTGTTCGGAAGATATTGACTGGGAATCATGTTGATTATGTTCTGATAAAAATTAGCCGAGCCGTTTCTTCGTAATTAAATGCTGAAAAAAAACTTTCTTGGCGATATTGAATAAACTTGGTTAACGAAAGATTTTGCAGTTTAAAATAACATACTAAAATGGGTACATTGCAGCACTCGCATATTTCACCTCTTTCAATTTTTTAACGGTACCTGCACTTTTATTATGCTACCATAACGATGGTAGCATGCTCGACTCGCATGAAAAAAATATCGAGATCGAAAATATTAAAATTATATATTACTAAAAAAAAAAAGAATTGTAAAAACTGATTATCTTGTCAGAATACAACTATTGCCCCTAGATCTTGTATTGACAAGGTGACATTTAAGTTCACATACTAAATAACACAATACACACATCAAATTTAAAATTTACAAAAATATAAATAACATCAAATATTGTTGCACTCACCATCTGTGCATTTGAGTCCATAATTATTTTTCCACAATAACACTTTATGTTATATCTGATTGTCTGCTAATGGAACTAAAATTGAAGACTATGCCAATTACAATTAGGACTAATTTAGCTATAAATAAAAATAACATTAATAAAAGATGCTTGATATTTCATATTATACTTTTTTAATTTGCAAACAGCCTGGAACCTGCTGTATAAAATCATCAATAATATATAATTTTAAGCATAAATAAATTACCTGCACATAAACTATATATGTAATATCAAAAATTTTATGCAATAATTTGTTATTGCAGTGCACATGATGGTTATTTAATGATTATATTTGCTGATTATTATTAATAATAATTCTAAGTATAATACGCAGTTTTAATAAATATTTAGAATGTTACCAATTGTCATTTGTGACATACATAAAATTCTGCATTTATATGATTATTATATATGAATATTAGTTTCATTGACTTGATCAAATATTACACCTCAATCTAAAAATTTGAAGTTGACTTAGTGCCATTTCATATCATGGCAAGTAATATATTAACACAATTCAGTAATACCCTATACAATTTTACAAAATCAAAATTCAATAGAACTTTGAATAAGACTAATTGATTCAAAACAGTATTCACAAAATTGTTTTGTATCAATATTTAAATATATACTTAAATCTATACCCAAGAATCACTTCTGTGACCATCAGAATTTTCTACATTTTGATGAATAGGTGGCTCCCAAGTACCAGAACTTGTCATTTGACGGTTTTCTTTCTCTCACGGTTGACTTGTGCATATAGTGGTTCATTTGATGAAGCTGGAACCTGTAAGAAACAAATAAGGCAATGTCTTCAGAACTACAATAGAGTAGGCAGGGCCTCTCGCTTACACATATCAAATTTGTTTCCTATTTATTTTATGCAACAAAAGAAACTAAAGGCCCCACATACCACCCAAGTAATACTGACACATTACCTTACCTGTAATCAACTCTTGTTCTCACAGTACTGATAGTTCATATTATTTTTTATTATCTCAAAATTATTTATTTTGCAATTTTTGCTGTAAGATCAATTATTAACAACATATGTATACACAACTATATATAAACATATATATAGCACCAAATTCACTGTTCCATCAATTTGATTTATGCTATGCTTTAGCCAATAAATTTTCATTGCTACAATATTAACAATATTTAGAGCTATTAATAATGCGTGTCAGTGAAATCTCTACATACGTACACAAATTTACTATATAAACTTTCATATTGCTTAGCATTCAGCAAATTGTACCCGAAAAAAACAAAACAAAGTAAGTTTAAACAAAATAATCAATTGCATACATAGGTTCTATGTGGGGTGTCTTTAGAATACCTCTGCAACATAACACAAAAGGAAACATACACATATACATATATATGCGATGAGTTTATTTCAATATATAAGATTACAAATGATAAAACGATATATCCTAATTATCAAATATTACTTAAGACTATGGTTTGCAATAAATTATGCTATTTAAATATCATATTCAAATATATAAATATCTATAAAGTTATGTCATTGAAATGAAATGCGCGGGGAGCAACGTACTACAAATAATAGCGGGTTAGACAACATATTAATGCAACTCTTGTATGCAAGCACATACATATTTTTTAGGAATCCGGCATATATATATATATATATATATATATATATATATATATATATATAATAAAGTTGTACTTGGGCAATCTAATTAGTTGGATGGATGACCAAGAACAAATTTATCATAATATTTCACCATCTGAAAAACCCTCTTGCTTTACACACACATATACATATATATATATATATATATATATATATATATATATATATATATATAAAACATCAATATGTAGAAACATATGTATACATATGTACATGTATATTACGGTGGCCTTCAAGATGGGTATTTTCGAATGTTCTTGCTCCCAGGGGCTCAAATCCTTCCAAATTGATAAAAAAAATTCCCTGAAAGTTTTAGCTCTTAACATTAACTTTAAGATAGTCTGCACTCAAATAAAGTTAATGGGTTCTGCAATGTAAATAAATAGTTATTTTATAAAAAATATCAAATTTTTGTTGTTAATTTTCATTTATGATTAAAATAAACAAATACAAAGTTATTCTCAAAATTTTGATGACTTGTCGCAAAGTTATGAATTCTAAAAAATAAATAAAATTTTACCCATGTTTTTTCCATAAAGAACTTTGGTTGGAGTGCGGACTATCTTAGAATTAATATTAAGAGCTAAAACTTTCTGAGATTTTTTTTTTCATCAACTTTTAAGCATTTGAGCCTTTGAAGCAAAGAAATTCGAAAATATCCATATTAAGAACCACCCTAATGTATGTATGTTGTGCATATTGCTTTACATTCATACATACATATCTTACATTCAAATAAACATACATACATACATATATCCATTTATTCTTACATACAAACATACATCCATTCATTCATATTATATATATATTATATATATATATATATATATATATATATAATATGTAAGCATATATTAATCTCAGTATCTAACAATGTTTAGATTATTCAAACAATGACATAACAATGGAGTAATAATAATGATGAGCTGCCCGTTTAAATTTAAAAATTGAAATAGTAAAAATTCATGAAAATACTTTCATACTTATTTCAAAAACATAATTCGTAAAATTTATCTTTTCAAAATTGCTTGATCTATATATTAAAAAAATAACCTATATATTTAATTTTCTAGATCATTTCATATTGAGTTAATGAAATTTAACCTACATTTTTCTTTTCAAAAAAATTAAAATTCCCCGGTAATTACATTGGATATTTGGTCAATAAAGATGGTTCAGATAATGGTTAAAAATAAACTAGAAAATCCATAATAATTGTACAACTTTACATTTATTCAGAATCCGAGGATTGGCAAAATAATGAAAACCCTGTATTTCCACACACAATATATAATGCCAAACCACTATGCATGTATGCAAGTATAATGTAGATATATATACATATGTGTAATATACATACATATATTGTATGTGTATGTATGTGTATTTCGATGTAATATATGGATGATTCTATTGCATACTATCCTAGCAACCATAAAAAATAAATATAAATGACTGATTCCACCCTTTTTGTTCATA
>NW_020538040.1:185317582-185399789 GCF_003426905.1 Ctenocephalides felis
CATCACAAAAGCAACTTTTGATACAAATTTTGACTACAATATTTTCTCAAACTTTGATAAATTTTTAACATTGAACGAATATTTGTCATAGGGCCGTAACATTGCCAAATTTTAACTATTGCCAAAAAAAGGTTCATAAAATCGACATTTTTTTTAAAAGTTAATTTCAAGAGAACTGCTCGGTAGATTTTTACCTAAAACTAATCAGTATCATTTCCAACCGATATCTTTCAAACAGTTTTTCATTTTTTAAATTCGATTTAAAATTCTGCTTTCTCTCTTTTCTGCTATTTACAAAGAACGACGGATCAGCCTATCGTCGCACAAAACTGAGAAAAGATAACCCACATCGAAATACATCGATTAAATTTTTGAATCGGTTCAGGCGTTTTTTGCAAACGTCGATGAAAGTTTTAATTTTGACAAACGCCAAAAAAACGATACTAATTTTTGCAAACTTTGACGATTTTTCAAAATTAAACAAGTCGTTTAATAGGGCCGTCATATTTTAGTATGATCTATAAGACTATGGTATCTACTGGCACAAACAAAAACATAAAAATTGTCGAAATTTTTTTTTAATACTTTATTACAAGAAAACGTCCCGGCCAATTTACCAAAAACTCATAAGCACGATTCCCAACCAATATCTTTCGAACGGTTTTTAAATTCTCGAAATCGATTCAGAATATGCGGGCTAAAACGTGGACGAAAAATTTTTCACTTTTCTGCTATTTACAAAAAAACGGCTTGACTGATCTTCGGGCAAAATTGATAAACGCTAGTCCTCATATAGATACATCGAATGGCTTTTTGGGTCTAGCCGTTTTTGAGAAAACGTCGATTTAAGGTAAAAAATCTGTTCACACACTCACACGCGCTTACTTTTCCCAAATTTGGTCTTATTCGATTCAGAATGGCTTGAAATGTGGAGAAAACATAAAATTAGCGAATCGTTTTTTTTATGAAAACATAAACCTCTCCTTCGGAAAGTTAATAATATAAAAAGCGATATTAATTATGCAACTTCTCTCGCTTTGGAAATGAAGCACTTGATTTTTCAAAGACCTGTCAACCTACTGGGCATAGCTTTAGGTTAATTGTATGAATCACTTTATAATAATATGTCAGTAAGCTTTTTTTTTAAATTTTATTTGAACAGCGATCAGAACTTATGGGTTCTATGAGCTGTTGTGAGTAAGATCTTACAAACTACGTTTTTTTATTACTGATGGCAACCCAAACAGTTGTCACATCTCTGTATGATAAATTTTTATTACAATCTCTGTAATAGAGCAAGTATGGTGCAACAATGCCGGGTGAGGGCTATTTTCACTTGAAACATATTGCTATGTATATTTCCAAGTGAAAATCGTTGTCAATGTTGCCTGACAACAGGCTGTTCGAAGTGGGTATCGAACCCGGGACCTCTGAACAAGTCCTGTTGCTCTTAACCGATGTCAGTAAGCTGAATGTTATAAATAAATAGTGACTAAGTGACTTACCGTTACGCCGCACCATTCGCATCGATACCCGGTCAGGCATTCAGAATTCCAACATGTTTTCTTGCAAGCCGCACATTTAGAGTTCGGCGGCAGATTGCCCTCCCGCCAGTGGTGCTGGTGCTTAACAGCAGACAGCTCCTTGCCAGGCAGTAAGTTGCGTTCTCTTTGCAATCCGCCACGGCGAAGTCCAAACATTCCGTGTGCACGTAGTATTCACAAACTAAACATTAAATTATCATGGTAATTAATAGAAACATAAATTTTTATATTGAACAAATAATTCATTTTAAACTCACTCATGCAATGTGGGTGGAGTGTTTCATCGATTCTTTTTCGGCAAACTGTGCAGTAATATTTTTTTTGCGATGTTGCATCGGCTCCGACCAGCAATGTGCGAACCGGATTCTGTAAACAAAAATAAATAAATTAAAAACTAGTTTTCTTGGAACTCAAATACATTGCCAACAATAGCGCGAGCAGTATTTATATTTAAGTATTGCAATTTTGATGGCAAGCCTTTCTCACACAGATCATTAGATTAAATTTCGAATATTATGACAAGATTTTCATTATATCAAAAGGAAAAATTAGCATACTGATTTATTTGCGTACATGCTCATATCATCGTTAGTGATAGGCTTTCAATGCCTTCGTCCTAAGGGAAGCAAGGCGTTTACGTAAACTGAATCACCCCTGCTAGCATCGCATTGAATAGGACATGATTATGCAATTAAAATTCAAATGAACATATTCATTTCCAAATCTGGCCTTGCTATATTATGATATTATGAAAAAACTCAAACCATAAATACCCAGTCTTGTATATCATAATTTGTAGATTTTTTAGCTTCAACTTGTTCATAAAATAGATAAAATATTGCATTTGTACGATTAAACCAATCCTGGCAAAATCTGATATTTGAAACTATATTTAGAGAATTAGAATAATAAAATATATACTATATTCGATTTAGATGGCATAGTGCTTCAAGCTAATAAATGATATTGTTGCTTGTAAAGAAAGTGCATCCAAGCCAAAAACCAAGTTTAATAATCATAAAAAATAATGAGTAATGCATCCTAATACATTCATTATAAAAATAATATTCAAAAATGATATATTATAAATACAAATATTTAAAAAAATGTAAAAATCTTAGTTAATTCTTTATGCTTTTTTTTCTTAATCTTAAAAAAACGTTCAATGAAATTTAATTCGGTATTACATTTGATATATTATTACTTTTGTATAAAAAATAATAAAGCCTCATATTGAACGCATAATATGTATTTTGCCTATAATTACAATTCGTCGCATAACAGTAAATGATCAAAATTAAGTTGTGTATGTTAAGTTTTTTACTATGATATTTTTCAAATGATAAACCAATTGTTAAAGATGTTAAAGTCTTGTGAAGTCGCAACATTTACAAATATCCTCGAAAAAATGGAGTGTTTTTAACAAAAAATATTAGTGATATGGATATATAAATTATTACAGAATAAACCTGATGATGGAACGTATCTAGTTCCGAAACGTCGTTATTAAAATCTTCAAAAAACAAATTGTTTTTTATTATTGGATTTACTGTTCGGAAAAGAAACAATCAATATTGAAAAAATCCAGGACTTATCTATTGAATATATATATATATATATATATATATATATATATATATATATATATATATATATATTAATTTGGAAATATGAACAAACAACACTCTTTTTGCACTAATTTATTAAATTAGTGCACGAATTACAAAGCAAACAAAGTAAGAATAATAACATTCAACAAAAAAGTACACTTGTAGACCACGCTATCTCTAACAGCCATAGTTTCGATTTCAATAATCCGCACATTTTATATTATGAACAAGATTTATTTAAAAGAAGTATTGCAGAATCGATGTTAATAGCCCATACAAGTAACACAGTAATTTACGGACAGATACCAATATATTACATGATACATACCTGAATCTCATTCATACTTTGTAGCTTATATATAGATGTACATACACTTTTAATTATAACAATGTATAACAAATCTTATAAACAAACCATCTCATCATAGAATATTTTTTCTCCTAACGACATCTATTTTTCAACTGGACCCTAATCCTTTTTTTTTCCTATCTGATTGAGTGACGTTACAATTTCAAGTGGTTTTCAAGTAGGAGAGAATACGAATACCGAAGACAGTGGTATTAAAGAGCAACGTGCAGTGAACGACTTGTAATGAAAAACACAACATGCTAATTTAGATTTCCATATTTAAAATTTTTTAATTATAACACACTGATGATGAGACAAACCTAGTCTCGAAACGTTTGTAAAAATTATTATTTAATAAATTAGTGCAAAAAGAGTGTTGTTTGTTCATATTTCCAAATTAATATCTATTATCCACTCAGAATACATTTGAATATATAATATATATATATATATATATATATATATATATATATATATATATATACATATATTCGCTTACCTTGATCAAGCTGGGAGCTACGCCGTAGCATGGTGTCACAACCTGCGACACACATCTTTCGTGAATAATGAAGTTGCACACTGAAAAAAAACACATTGATGTGTTATTATAATTATAAATATTCAAATTTATAAGTTTTAAGAATCTTATAATAATAGTGTGACACATTAATTAGAAAATCTAATTCGGTTAAAGAAAAATAATAGTAAAACATCTGAATTAGAAAATATAATGGAAAACAATATTAATATGATTTTACTCATATAGATTCTGAAAGTGCTACTGATTACATCTAAAATATATATATTCAAAAACAATATATAACATATAAATATAATTAAAATGTATTTTTTCATTTTGATTACATAAATTTTTACGATCCTTCAATTCTATTATCCAAAATTAAATATTTCCTATTTTTCGAATCTAAACATTTAAATTTTCAAATTAATTTGTTGCCAAACAAAAAATATCTTTTTATTTACTAAAAATAAAATACTTAACCGTAGATAGTATACACTATATTTAGTATATACTAAAATTATGTGCAAATTGCATTCTTCTTTATATTCACTCAATGTTATATATATATATATATATATATATATATATATATATATATATTCGTGTGTGTGTGGGTATCTGTGTTTATTTATGACATCATACAGATAATTCGAATAGATCACGATTTGATATCGATTCTAATCATTCATATGTGCAGAATTTTGAATTAGCATATTATTATATATGATGTGAATCAATCTATAATAGTAACTAGTAATATAGTTCATACATTTTAATCGATATACAGCATTTCATGATACAATAACGCAATTCCAAAATAATCAAGGATTTATAGCATTTCGCCTTTCTATAGTATTTGTAATTATATATAGAGGTACACATGTGAAGTTTCTCTAGTGCACATTCGGGTAAACGGTGGAGCGATCGCGTACTTTACGATTTACTTATTGATATAAATGTCATTTTCACGAATGCAAATTCCATGTAATTTATTCAACGGGAAAAAATAAATAAGGTAACCTCATATCATAAATATTTTAAATAAATAGTATCGTATTTAGGTAATTTATTGAACTGTACATATTTTACAACACGATCTGTATTATTTACATATATAGCATCGTATTTGTTATGCACTATGTTGATTAAAATTAGATATGATTTCAAATCAAAATCAGCTTTAACAACGCATGTTAATTTTCATCTAATTCTTAATTAATATTTATATGAATTATATACAATTGTCTGTTTTTAATATTATCATCAAACAACAACCTTGCTGAATACACATTTTATTTAGAAAATGAGTTTAAATCGTTAACATTTTTTCTGTTAAAATCTTATATCGATTCAATTTCAATACAGTGATTCATTAGTATCTGAACTTTGAGGATAAATACATCGCAAAGACAATCAATATTCAATGAGGTTCAATCACCATTTATGTATAATTTTGATAGAAATCTATAAAAACATATTAGCATTTCCTAATATATCATTCAAGTATTCAAGTTTATTTGTACGACAAGTGAAATTAACATGCATTCAACATATAAGAACGGTGGAGCGACCGCGTACTTTACGACTAAATTCGATGTGGCAAATTACATGACAGGTTACAAATCTTTGTAGACACTATAATAGTAGAAAATTGGTATGGATAATCGGGTAATGTTTATTTTTAAATATATTTTTGCTTTGACGAAAAATTTTGTTTGCATTTTATTTTTATGAGTGGCGAATGCATAATTTTATTTGTTTCAAATTTTTGAGCATGTTTATGTATTCGTGTATATATATATATATATATATATATATATATATATGTGTGTATATATATATATATACAAGTTCATAGGTGTCATATAGAGGATGCTTTTATAGTAAGTATTTCCCGTAGACATATGGAACTGCAGCTTAGACAACTAATTCTAGTTTGTATCTGTCACGTGTGTTAACAAAACAATGTGATGGTTACATATGCTATAGAGAGCATTTGACCAGCGCCCCTGTCACACGATGTTCTTTTAATGGGGTACTGTAATCTCATACTGCAACCGTTCGGTTGCACTAATTTCGAGATTGACGACTCACCGTCGCATATGTAGCCCTGGCCGATCAAACCCCACAGTAAATCCGAACAATGATGACAATAAGTCGGCTTGTGAAACGTCTTCTTTCCGAATGCATGGCCAAATTTCCTCAACTCATCAAATGTTACTTGCACCGCCATGTTTTTTTAAAACACACCGATCGGAGAGCGATATACCGAATTAAAACATACAAATTATAAGAGCGCGCACTTCGAATCGCACATCGCATCTCATTTTTCTATTATGTGATTTCGAAACCGTACATTTTTAAACTCTCGCGTATTTCTGCAGAACAGAAATACTTCACTCACGCACATCTTGCAAGGCGGGACCGCGGGTACTCGGCCTCGACATTTTGTCACACGAGCTTGAAGCCGCGCATGCGGGACCCGGGGTTTGTGTCGCTAGTTCGCGCTACGAACGCAGCCACGAATGGTGGCGCTCGCCACTTCGTCGCCGTATAGCCATTGCATTCGTATGGGGCGAAGGGGCGACGGACGATGTTTCATATCGGCGCGCGTCGAGCCATCATTACATCCCTTCTCTATCTGTTTTCTATCTAATATATAGATACAATACGCATGGTTTCCATTAAATTTGAATGTATGGCAACAACGCGCGGCAACAGGGTAACTCCAAACACGAACACGGTTCAATTGTCCCCCCTTCGCTGCCGTCGTGTGACGTGTCAGCTACGATGGGGTGAGTTCGGTTCAGTTCACTTTAGGTGGCAGGCATTCCGATCCGTGCTACAGTTCTACAGTGCTACAGTGCCACCGTCGTGCACATATCCCAGATATACTTTATACAATTTATATTTTGACAAGCTTTCCACAACGCGCTCTACGCCATGTGCTACGACACCTGAGCGACCGTACGCTACAAACAACCCGCACAATTATTTATTCGAGACTATTCACTATTTTGTATAGACGCATCTGCAACGTGTAATGCTGTTCCGTACTTTTTGAAAATTATTCAAGATTGAATGAAAAAAAATGTTATGATTAAATTGCAGCTTGTATTCATTTTAAGCGAACTTGATCGAGTTTCAATAGATATTTGCGCTAAAATTCGAAAATAACGGAAAATGTAATAAAAAATATTCAGGCCAGACTAGAGAAATATTTAGTAATAATATATTTATACTCGTAATAATTTTTATAACCGACATTTATTATTCATTCACAGTACCTTGAATACAATGAATTAGCATTCAGTATTTAAAAAAATGTTTTAAATTTATTCATGGTAATATATAAAAATTAAAAAGTTATAACAAATAGTATTCCCGAATATGTTTATACTTACGCAAAAAATTCTGATTTGCTAGTTTTGTTTTCTCTGCGTTTCAACTCATTCTGAATTGAATGAATCCAAATTTAAAAAAAAGCATGTGTGCCTGTACATGTGAGCCGATTTTTGGTCTTTCATCGACGATTTCTCAAAAACGGCTGGACCGATTTCAAAAATTTAGAAACCGTTCGATGTAAATCGATAAGAACTAGCGTTGGTCAATTTTGCGCGACGTTTGATCAAGCCGTTTCTTTATATTTAGCAGAAAAGTGTAAAAAATTTCGTCCACGTTTTAGTCCCCAATTTTGAATCGATTTTAAAATTTCAAAAACTGTTCGGAAGATATTGACTGGGAATCATGTTGATTATGTTCTGATAAAAATTAGCCGAGCCGTTTCTTCGTAATTAAATGCTGAAAAAAAAAACTTTCTTGGCGATATTGAATAAACTTGGTTAACGAAAGATTTTGCAGTTTAAAATAACATACTAAAATGGGTACATTGCAGCACTCGCATATTTCACCTCTCTCAATTTTTTAACGGTACCTGCACTTTTATTATGCTACCATAACGATGGTAGCATGCTCGACTCGCATGAAAAAAATATCGAGATCGAAAATATTAAAATTATATATTACTAAAAAAAAAAATATAAATAACATCAAATATTGTTGCACTCACCATCTGTGCATTTGAGTCCATAATTATTTTTCCACAATAACACTTTATGTTATATCTGATTGTCTGCTAATGGAACTAAAATTGAAGACTATGCCAATTACAATTAGGACTAATTTAGCTATAAATAAAAATAACATTAATAAAAGATGCTTGATATTTCATATTATACTTTTTTAATTTGCAAACAGCCTGGAACCTGCTGTATAAAATCATCAATAATATATAATTTTAAGCATAAATAAATTACCTGCACATAAACTATATATGTAATATCAAAAATTTTATGCAATAATTTGTTATTGCAGTGCACATGATGGTTATTTAATGATTATATTTGCTGATTATCATTAATAATAATTCTAAGTATAATACGCAGTTTTAATAAATATTTAGAATGTTACCAATTGTCATTTGTGGCATACATAAAATTCTGCATTTATATGATTATTATATATGAATATTAGTTTCATTGACTTGATCAAATATTACACCTCAATCTAAAAATTTGAAGTTGACTTAGTGCCATTTCATATCATGGCAAGTAATATATTAACACAATTCAGTAATACCCTATACAATTTTACAAAATCAAAATTCAATAGAACTTTGAATAAGACTAATTGATTCAAAACAGTATTCACAAAATTGTTTTGTATCAATATTTAAATATATACTTAAATCTATACCCAAGAATCACTTCTGTGACCATCAGAATTTTCTACATTTTGATGAATAGGTGGCTCCCAAGTACCAGAACTTGTCATTTGACGGTTCTTCTTTCTCTCACGGTTGACTTGTGCATATAGTGGTTCATTTGATGAAGCTGGAACCTGTAAGAAACAAATAAGGCAATGTCTTCAGAACTACAATAGAGTAGGCAGGGCCTCTCGCTTACACATATCAAATTTGTTTCCTATTTATTTTATGCCAACAAAAGAAACTAAAGGCCCCACATACCACCCAAGTAATACTGACACATTACCTTACCTGTAATCAACTCTTGTTCTCACAGTACTGATAGTTCATATTATTTTTTATTATCTCAAAATTATTTATTTTGCAATTTTTGCTGTAAGATCAATTATTAACAACATATGTATACACAACTATATATAAACATATATATAGCACCAAATTCACTGTTCCATCAATTTGATTTATGCTATGCTTTAGCCAATAAATTTTCATTGCTACAATATTAACAATATTTAGAGCTATTAATAATGCGTGTCAGTGAAATCTCTACATACGTACACAAATTTACTATATAAACTTTCATATTGCTTAGCATTCAGCAAATTGTACCCGAAAAAAACAAAACAAAGTAAGTTTAAACAAAATAATCAATTGCATACATAGGTTCTATGTGGGGTGTCTTTAGAATACCTCTGCAACATAACACAAAAGGAAACATACACATATACATATATATGCGATGAGTTTATTTCAATATATAAGATTACAAATGATAAAACGATATATCCTAATTATCAAATATTACTTAAGACTATGGTTTGCAATAAATTATGCTATTTAAATATCATATTCAAATATATAAATATCTATAAAGTTATGTCATTGAAATGAAATGCGCGGGGAAGCAACGTACTACAAATAATAGCGGGTTTAGACAACATATTAATGCAACTCTTGTATGCAAGCACATACATATTTTTTAGGAATCCGGCATATATATACATACATACATATATATATATATATATATATATATATATATATATATAATAAAGTTGTACTTGGGCAATCTAATTAGTTGGATGGATGACCAAGAACAAATTTATCATAATATTTCACCATCTGAAAAACCCTCTTGCTTTACACACACATATACATATATATATATATATATATATATATATATATATATATATATATAAACATCAATATGTAGAAACATATGTATACATATGTACATGTATATTACGGTGGCCTTCAAGATGGGTATTTTCGAATGTTCTTGCTCCCAGGGGCTCAAATCCTTCCAAATTGATAAAAAAAATTCCCTGAAAGTTTTAGCTCTTAACATTAACTTTAAGATAGTCTGCACTCAAAATAAAGTTAATGGGTTCTGCAATGTAAATAAATAGTTATTTTATAAAAAATATCAAATTTTTGTTGTTAATTTTTCATTTATGATTAAAATAAACAAATACAAAGTTATTCTCAAAATTTTGATTGACTTGTCGCAAAGTTATGAAATTCTAAAAAATAAATAAAATTTTACCCATGTTTTTTCCATAAAGAACTTTGGTTGGAGTGCGGACTATCTTAGAATTAATATTAAGAGCTAAAACTTTCTGAGATTTTTTTTTTCATCAACTTTTAAGCATTTGAGCCTTTGGAAGCAAAGAAATTCGAAAATATCCATATTAAGAACCACCCTAATGTATGTATGTTGTGCATTATTGCTTTACATTCATACATACATATCTTACATTCAAATAAACATACATACATACATATATCCATTTATTCTTACATACAAACATACATCCATTCATTCATATTATATATATATATATATATATATATATATATATATATATATATATATGTAAGCATATATTAATGCTCAGTATCTAACAATGTTTAGATTATTCAAACAATGACATAACAATGGAGTAATAATATGAGCTGCCCGTTTAAATTTAAAAATTGAAATAGTAAAAATTCATGAAAATACTTTCATACTTATTTCAAAAACATAATTCGTAAAATTTATCTTTTCAAAATTGCTTGATCTATATATTAAAAAAATAACCTATATATTTAATTTTCTAGATCATTTCATATTGAGTTAATGAAATTTAACCTACATTTTTCTTTTCAAAAAAATTAAAATTCCCCGGTAATTACATTGGATATTTGGTCAATAAAGATGGTTCAGATAATGGTTAAAAATAAACTAGAAAATCCATAATAATTGTATAACTTTACATTTATTCAGAATCCGAGGATTGGCAAAATAATGAAAACCCTGTATTTCCTCACACACAATATATAATGCCAAACCACTATGCATGTATGCAAGTATAATGTAGATATATATACATATGTGTATATATACATACATATATTGTATGTGTATGTTATGTGTATTTCGATGTAATATATGGATGATTCTATTGCATACTATCCTAGCAACCATAAAAAATAAATATAAATGACTGATTCCACCCTTTTTGTTCATAAAGTATTGCTTTAAATTGTTTTAATTTTGACATAGTAATTGCTCAACAAGCATATTTATTATTTTCTCGTATAATATTGACAAGTTACATTAACAATAGTGGAAAAATTTAACTACTTTAAACTAACTCTACCCGATAGTTGCGGAGACAAAAATCTAACTATATTTCATTCATAATCAACAAAAAAAATAAATTTTCATATTACTGAATGTATAATATCTGGAATAAATATCAGTCTATTTATATACAAGGAGTATATGAAAATTTTGCCTAATATAATCATGATATTTTTTTTTTAACAAGTCACCAATAACTTTATGAAACAAAAATGGAACTGGTGCTATACTTTTGAATTAATTTATTTAAATCTTTAAAAATGTGAAATATATAAAATAAATAGATTTTTATCTAATGAGAAATATACCTAAAATTATTTTAACTAGATCAAAAATATCTTAATAGACCACTCTTCCCTAAAACAAGTGTTTCCCTTGAATTGTCCATTTCAAAACATAAGATTAATGACAATGCTCATTTTACTGGAATGTATAAAATAATTATATAAGATCCAAACAATTGCGAATCCACAATACACATCAATTTATTATCTATGTGTGTGTGTGTATATATATATATATATATATATATATATATATACATAGATACGTACACATTTGTGTGCATAGGTATGTAAAATTGTACACATAGCATCTTGAAATGTGAATGAAAAAGATTAGGTATAATACAATAAAATTACAATTCATCCAAATGAATATATAGTCCATCCAAAATTTTGTAATGACTTCAAATAAAAACTTTATTAAAATTATTAAATTTACAACAGATACATGTTTTTATATATCTGTATGCTAATATATTATAAATTTTATTAGTACCTCATACCTAAATCTACTAGAATATATTATATAATCAGTAATTGCATAAAAATCACAAGTAAATTATTAATAAATTATACCCATCACTTCTGATAAATTTATATTGTGGTAGCATATAAACCCATGCACATATTCACATATTTGAGTTTTAGTGACATTTTTAATGAAGTGCTTAGCTATAAACTCCTATAATATTCATCAATTTGCCACATTTAACTTTAAATCATTTTAATATCAATCTAAATGTTAAAGTTCTACCACTTAAGTAATATATTATTATGCACATTCACCTCGATAATAGTGGTATGTAGAGAAATAAATCACTATTTGAAGTGTAATACTATTATAATAATTCTGTGAATGATTAACGAACAATTATTAATGGCGATTGTGTGTAATTTAATGACTTACAGAAGGATTGTTGGTGGTAGCCCCAGGTGGGTAAATGCGTACTGCTCCTGCGGGAGACGCAGCGTTTGACGGCTGCTCCGCATAAGTTAAGTCCGACAAAGCGATGTCGTCGGCCTAAGACCGAAATATTTACATTTTCATTTGCTTTCTCTTTTAATTTCTAACAAATAATTTTTATCTACTGAAAATGCACCAATAATGAAATAGAACAATATGGGAAGTATTGTGACATGGTATTGTTGTAATGATACGTACGTTACGTACAAAAGGTAAACAATCAAATTATGAAGCCACATAATTAAATTGTGAAAAAAAAAAACGTTTTTTTGTGTGATGAATTTGTGCAGAATCATGACGCACATACAGTATCGAAACATACATAACATAGCAAAAACCGTATGTAACAATAGCATACTATATGTTGCTTTTTATTTCAACTATTTCGCTGCAAACAAACATTTCAAAAATATGTTTCAATGTCGAACAAAAAAAAACTGAATATATATATATATATATATATATATATATATATATGTGTGTGTGTGTGTGTGTGTGACTATGATAATATGTATCTAAGAATAAACATGATAAAAAATTAAATATTATTTACCCGCTGATAGAAAGGTCCTTGTGCTGCTTGTGTGGAGGACATAACAGAAGCCTGTGACACAGGATTTCGCACCGGTGCTGGATTTCGTTTTATTGTACGATCCTCATACCTCGTGCCACTCTGTGAAGCCATAGGCCTATTAAGAGTGCTATTGCCATTATTTGGAGAATTTGGACCAACATTACGTGCAGCAACTGTTTTTGTCACAAAATCTTGCTCTTTCCATCCATGTTTTTTATAAACATCCCTCAGTTCCTGATGCTGCCACATTGTGAACAGAACCTGACTTGCAAACTTCAAAACGCGTGGCGTATACTTTTGTCTTTGCCTAGTGATGTTCATTAGTCTCTCAACACCTCCGGCTTCCAACAAAGATCGAGAAAATTCAGCATTTTTCTTGATAACTTCATTAAGAGTAGCCAAAACAGCAGCGATGGTATCATCAGATGTACCTTGGTCATGCTGAGGATTATTTGAAGGAAGCTTTTGAATCAAATCACGCATAGCATATTTTCCAACCAATTCTTTATTCCGTTGATCTATTGCTAAATTTCTGAGTGCTGTAGCAACAGCGCATACGACGCGGTCTACTTCCATACGCAACAACTCGACAAGAATAGGTAAACCTTTTTCTTTTCGAACTGCTGCTCTAATATCGATACTGGGCTGCCAATAGCATGCTGCCAAATTTTGTAATGCGCCAGCTGCGGCTTCGAGTGTTTCTGGGTTAGAACAACTCTGAAGCAATGACAAATAAGACAGCACAACATCAGGTTGCCACAATATTTCATAGCCTTTTGCAATATGTTGCATTGATGATCGGCTGGTAGTACCACTGCTAACATTACTGCTATCTTTTTGGTCCATATTAAGTGAATCTTTCTTTTTCTTGCTTGCTCCAAAACATCCCAGATTATCACCTACAAAATAATATAATTTTAAAATAAGGATAAATGCGCTAAATTAAATGTAAATTATCCTTTACAATAGAAAATACCTTTTGGACTAGCTGCAACACGATTTTGAGTGGGCAAGGGATGCTTATCATAATTAGGATCTTCTACTTCCTGACATCGATATGATAAATTCCTCAATATACAAACACAGTTTTCAACTATTTTATTTCCAATATTTGATTTATCTATAGCAGATTTTACCACATATAATAGAGCGTCCACCAATCCTTCACATTCTCTTAATTTTGTTCTTGCATATTCACCTGCAGAACTAACATTTCTTAAGACACCAGATGCGTTTCGAAAAACTGTGGACCAACATGTTTCACCAGCGTTGTTGGCATCCCAGCCTGAATGCGGGATTATAATTTGTGTGACTATAACTCCAACACCGTCATCAATAATTGCACGTTTTAAATCTTCACATGAAGACATATTCCATATAACACCGGTAACTAATTCTTTGACCTCGGATTCATTTGTATTTTGTAATAATGTTATCAACGCCGGAATGCCACCGGCGTTCTTTATGGCCCGCTTATTTTCGTCGTTTTGCCTTCCATATGATAGATTTCTTAAAGCTCCACAAGCATTTCGAAAAACATCCGGACTTTCATGCCCCAATAGTTTTACTAGAGGCGGAATGCCGCCGAGTGACCGAGTCTTTTGCTTGTTAGGATCATCCATATAACATAAATGCTGCAGATAAGCAGCAGCGTTCGCTTTGATAACGTTATTTGGATTATTAAGAAAGCCAATTACTTCGGTGAGATTGGGATCGCGCCATCGCATCGCTCGCTGATCATCGGTCGTACTGCCGGGCGAGGCAACGTGAGTTAAGGGATGGTTTCGCATCGACATCACTGCAAGATGCTTTTGAAGTTCTTCTTCGTCTTCAAACGGTCTACCTGGCAGCATGACTGGCACGTTAAACGAATCTTCATACAGACCAGGTCTAGCATCATACGCAGGATTAATGCCGTACGGCGAAGGAGACACGTAACCGTAAACGACAGCTGGATCGTCGGAATATCGATCGACAACAGCACCAGGAGAAGGCGTCACACGGTAATGATCAGATAATTGACGAAGCGGATCCATTTCATCGTAGCCGGGAGAAATAAAAGCGGGCTGGGGAGGTTGTTGTATAGGTAAAGGAGAAGGTGATCCGCTGTGTTCGCTCGGGCTGGGAGGTGACGCTGTCCTCTCGCCGTATTCGCTATTGAACGAAGGACCGCATGCGTTTGCATAAGGAGTCGGAACATAATGACTCGGATAGGTGTCATACTCCTGGTAATGTTGATGACCAAGACTGTGACCGTGAGGGTGATACTGATCAAAATGCGGCGGTTGGTGGCTGTGCGATTGACGATCGATGTGGTTATAATTTAAATACTGATTTTGTGGATACAGTCCCAAAGGCATGGCCACGCAGTCTACTGACTGACTGTCGCCACCCAAATGCTGGACTTCGCGTATAACTTTTGTGACAGTTGTTACATGTTGTGTTGTTTGCTGTTTGTGAGTACGTGACACTAGTGCATCTTCGCTATGTACAGAATGATGGGAAGAATTTGGAGAATGCTCAGTGTGTCCATTGCTCTGTCCGTGATAGCCAGCTCCTGCACCTTCTGTTTGACTTGAGCCCCTTTGATAACAAAGAAAACAGACAATAAAAACAAATGTAGATAATTAAACAATTATACAAATAGAATCATATACTCACTTATAATGTTGCATTTCAGGATCTTGTTCTTGTAATACCCGTCTATAAAATAAATATTCTGATGTAACAAAATAAAAAATGATTCATCAATACTATGAAATAGAAAAAGCTTTGGAATTACCGTTGCGTAATTTCTGTATGTGTAATACTGTGCTCCTGTCTTTGCTCCACTCGTCGATTCACAAGCCTATAAGTACAAATGTATGAAAACTTAAGAGATTTCAGGTAAAACAAAGAAACAAATTTTTTTTAAATATATTATATAAACTATCCGTTTTCCATATTTTTTTCATAGTACAAAAAACCTTATTTTTATTTATGCACTCAATATGCATGCATCATCATCAACAAAGTATCAAAATAGTTTTAAATTAAATCAAAGCCAAGAAAAATTTCAAATCTAACATAACCTCATAGAGACAGTTTGAAAATATTCCATAAACAAATTGCTGATTTTCAATCGATTCAATAAGTATATGTGATACACTATGCATTTGAAAATGTTAATAAGTTTACACTAATTATATGAATGAAAACAATTATAAACCTATATTATGAACACATTCAAATGTATTCACATATTACATCTGATCACCATTGCATTCCTGGCAAATATATCATGCATTTTAAACTATATCTCATATTTCACAAGTTTTAAATTTTAGTAAACATGTCAAACGATTTTTACAAAAATAATAGAGATTCTCAGAAAAAATCATGCATGTTTCACATAGATAAAACAACGAATTACATTTACAGACTAATAATTTTTAATTGGGAATATAGAAAGATATAACATTATAAATAGCACACTAAGAAAAAAAAATTATACACTCAACACCTAGTTTCTGAATTCAATTCATATTCTAATAAAATGGCAATGTTGATTACAATATTTGGTCATCAAGGATAAATTACACAGTCTAAAAGACCAGCATCATAAATGTTATTGATTACTTATTCTTGCAAATAAACAATAATTAGATTCAATCCTGTTCCTAATTCCTTTGCTATTGACAAACAAAGGTTCAAATGATAAAAGTCAAAATATAGATATTCAACAGATCCATATGAAGTTTTGAATTTTGTCAGCCTTATCAAAAGTACAATTCCAAAGCAAAAATACACATTGTCGCAATGAATAAGATAGAGGAGTTATCAAACTAAACTAAATGCAAACATACATAACTCGATTAGCTAAAATAATGCAAGAGAACAACAATTAAACTTGTTAGCTACTTTAAGGATCATGTACATGTTACTCTTCAACTTACAAGCATGAATCCACTAGCTGATTTCCGGACATTTTGTTGAATGATTCTAAAAGTTTACAGAATCCAGCACCATGCAAATTTTAATAAAACTGTTAGTACATCACTTTAATGGAAGGGTCAGAAATTTCTCCTTGAGAAGATATAACAGACAGACGAAGATTTTTATCATGCAAACATTTACGTGAATCAAAAACAAACACACCTGATGAAATGTATAAAGTCTATTTTCACTATGTATGAAAAACTTATATATCCAGATGAAATGAGAAATGTAGTATATTTAATATTGTCAAATATTTTCATTTATCGTATATTATATTATACATAGTCAGATCAAATTATATGAAGCCATAAAAATGCACTGGGGCACATAGAAATTCTGGTTCTATAAATCATTTCAAGAAACATTGTGCAAGAAACCTTAGCTTGGAAGTAAATTTCAAGACAATAAAATTTTCAATGAAATCTTTTCGCCATATATTTATATATCAACTAACAAGAATTCATGCTTACTCGTCTGAAAATTTAAGGAAACTTTTTGTGATTATAAGTTAAAAGTCAAAAACTCACACCTAACTAAAGTATTATAAACATCTAAAATTTATATGCTCCAGCAGCTTTACTGTACTTTTGCTGGTAATTTTTGAAAATTGTAGTTTTTTGTCTAAGTGTGTGGATGCCTATTGTAAATTATGCTCTTTGTAGACAAAATGTTTAATTTATATTTTGTATATCCTTCAGATGTAAAGTTCAAATACAATCTGTCTCTGCTTTAATAAATATTTATTTTTCATATTTTTAATTACCATGGATGTTACTTGCTGTTTTCTATGTATAACTTTTATTTCATCACATGTTTCTAACAATATTTTAAATTGCACTTTTTGTTTAATTAGTCTAACATAAATAATGCTAGTATTTTTTTATAATTATCTAGTTATCAGTTATAGTAAAGATTTGATTTGTTTACACAGTTATTAACAAAGAAATTAAACAGGACAGAATATTGGTCATGTATAATACTTAATTTTCTGCTTAATTTGGAAAATAGTAAGTGTAAAATTGTAAGATTTACGTTCAATATGAATTATAATTTCCAACACTCTCTTGTAAAGTCTTGATATATTTGTAGATTTTTATTAACTAACTTTGAAATTTATCTGTAATACCAGTTACTCTATTAGCTGAGTTGATTTACAATATAAAACAACAATTTAGTACTTTACAAGGTTTCTGTTATATTTAATTGTAAGTTTTATATTGGAATTATTTTTGAGCATTTTCCCAAAGCTTTACCAAATATAACAAATTCTTACATAATTAGTAAGATCTAGTAATATTACCAAGGAGAACTGATGATAATTAAATGTAAAGATATATCATATTTTAATTTCAAAATATTTACTATGATGATTATTAGTATTATGAAAATTTTAAACAGAACCTGCCCTATATTTAATTTTTCATATCATGGAACCAAAATTAAAAAAATACTATGTGGTTTAAACAACAAACCTGCAGATAAACAACTAATGCCTTATCAGCAATGTCAGATGCGCTAGTAAATGCTCCAGTTTTCTTTGGATAACTTTTCAGACTTTTCGAGCCTTTCCATTCAAAATTCTTGAACATGTCAACTATATAAACAAATAAAAATCAAAGTAAGTAATCTTATTGCATAAACAATGTATAGAGATGAATTATTTTAAATTTAATATAGTTTTCAAAAAAATATTGTTATTTGTAGGAAACAAATGTAGCAAATTAAACATTGTAAAAATTGAACCTTTTGTGATTTCTTTAGATACAGCTAGAGTCTCCGATTCCTCACTCCATATTTAAAAATGTAACATAAAATTTGTCCAATATTGCCATCAGCCTTGGAGGTCCATCACCAGCTGCACATATAAAATTTATAATATTAACTCTTTTCATATATGGAATATGTATATTAATGTAATATATTATACACAAATTAATTATGATAATAACAATAATTAATTTATACAAAAATGTTCAGACCTTTGTTTTGAAATGCAATTGGTGCAAAAATATGGAGTGTAGTGTGTTCTTATTTATATAAATAATATTTGTTACACTCATAATGCTATAAATATATATATATATATATATATATATATATATATATATAAAGGTTTTTCAGCCACAAGTCAAATAAATATAGATTCAGCAAACCTTCTCAGGTCAACATTTTTTTCAATATATAAAATAATGAGATTGTTTAAATCAAAAGTGTGTTTAAAATTTCGTATATGCTCAAATAACATCGTTTTGTATTGATTGTTATATATGTATAATTAGGCACATATTATGATCCAAGATATATATTGGTTGCTATTGATTTTACATATCAATTTTGTTAATGTTTAATAAGAAATTCTGCAGCATTCATCATAAAACAAACACTTGCAATAGCAAGATTTAATGATTCAATTAAGTCTATAATTGATGTATGAATGATTCTTATATGAATTATTAATATTCAGTGATTCGCTTCTCACACCCTTGAATTTGTCCTCAAGTTCTATAAACTATCATAACATAATTTAATAAAATTGAAGTGGTTTATTTTTTTTATACTTAAAAGGAAAATTCAGGAATGTCAAGTTTTAAAACAATATTATTTCATACAAAAAAGGGAATAAAAAATTTGTTTGGTCACCCAATAATTTTAGTGTATATATGTATATATATATATATATATATATATATATATATATATATGTTGAAAGTGTTTTTAAATTTAAATCTTTATATTTTTTACTTGTTATGCCCTCCAAGAAATTAATCATATATATATATATATATATATATATATATATATATATATATATATATATATAGACAATTCCAGGATATTTTCAATAAGTTGATATATGTTTCTTTTCTGAAGAAAAAATGCAATAAATAAAAAACAATTTGTTACGTTTGGGAACTACATACGTTCCATCATCAGGTTTTTTCTGTCAAAAACATTTTCTTATAGAGACTAACTCTATTAATGATGAAGAATACAGAATTTTAAGTAAAAAAGATTTGTATATTATATATATATATATATATATATATATATATATATATATATATATATATATATATAATATAGACTGATAATTGTAAAAAATGATGTATTATTGCTCATTAAACCATCAAGTTAATTTTATTCTATAAATGATGCTTAAAATTGCATTAAATGCCATATTTACCATAAGAATCAAAATTGAAAATTAGTAATGTTATGGATTATAAATCGAGTAACAGCAATCATGTTTACATACCACGAGCCATGACGTATATAGCATTCGGCTTTAGTTTATAATCTTCGTAAAATCTGATAGGTTCCTTACAATAAATAACTAATACTGAAAAACTTTCATTAATATATCACAACTTTCATATTTTATTTATGATGTTTCTTCACTGGCAAGATTATACACAATGGGTGGCGATACGTCACCAACATACATTAGTCCAGGTGATCGCAAAACCACTGGAATATGAAATAATGCATTAGATATCATCACCAACTTATTGACGTGCAAACTCGATTGATAACAAAATGAATTTCACATAAACTGATTATTAGTCGCATTCTATTAAAGCAACTCAATGCGCACAGATTCACTCCCACCCACAAAGCATGCTGGGAAATACTATGCGATACTTCGGCTTTCGGCTAAATGTGAGTACAGCCAACAGCCATGAGCCGTGCACCGTCCCACTTTGTGTGGAGTGCATACTCTACTCGACAGTCGGCACTGGTCGACACCATCGACACCCCCTCGGTCAACCGCACGATTTTTAAATTAACATTTACATTCGTATTTTTATTTTCATCGATTAATTTCGAGACAGTCTGCAGATTATTATATGGATTAAGTATAAAATAATCTATTTACGTATAAATATAGATTAACAAGTTAACAATCAGCTAAAAAATTTGAGCACCTAAAAAATGTATAGTTAAAAAAAATGTCTATATTCAGTTTCTTATCTTTATTATTAATTATATGTTAAAATATCAAATTCATATGAATATAGTTTATTCATAATCAAATCGCCTAATTGTCTGATTCTAAGGGTACGAGTACATGGGCGATTTAGTCATACTTTAACGCCGTTACATGAAGCATCGAAAAATACCTCAAATTTTAATTTCCTGGATATATTTATTATTAGAATTCTAAATACATTCATATATTATTTTAAAATATATTATATTATTTTAATATATTTAATTAACAATTTGGTTATCTTATTTATTCATTCAGTTTCTCATGAGTGAAATTAGGAGCGAATTTAATTTAACGTCACACGCCGTTGCTGGAACTTCAAAACTCACCGTTGCTATTATCTTTTGTTTCACCAAACTTTCTTAAATTGTTAAAAAAAAAATTGTAATACGTTTTTAATTTCATATCGCAATAATGAACAAAATGTACAGTTCCGTAAAGAAATCAATTTCATTCAACGGGTTTAGTCTATTTTTCCGACAATTAACCACGAGCTCGAAAACTTATGGAAAATTCCGAATTCAAAGCTTGCAGGACTTCGATGCGCATGTCAGAAACAGTAAAGTGCCTGTAATCGTTGATTTTTTTGCTACGTAATATCCATTATATATTGATAAATAATATTATATTATTGTTGATTAAATTATTTACTTTTTATGTTTGTTTTGCAGCTGGTGTAATCCATGCAAAGCTATGACCCCTCGCCTTGAATCTATCATTGCTGAGAATGAAGGAAAGGTAGATTTAGCCATAGTCGATGTAGATGAAAATACTGATCTGGCCCTTGACTACCAGGTTGGCACAGTGCCCGTCTTATTGGCAATCAAAAATGGTAAAGTTGAACATCGCCTAGTTGGATTACAAGATACTGAAAGTATAAGAAAATTTGTGGGCAATATATTGCATGAACCAAGCGATGAGAGCAAAGAAATAATACTAGAGGAGGAATCCAAACCTTTATCCAATGCCACATGAAATGAGCCAGGAATTACAAAAAAAAGTTTTGCATTACTTTTAATAAAAAATTATTTATAAAAGAGTTATTTACAGATTTTATTTAAAATACATTATATATATATATATATATATATATATATATATATATATATATTTATACGTTACACATATTATCATTAATATATAACTAGTTTTAGTAAACAGACTTTGTTAACAACTTTATTGAAATTTATCTGAATTCTACTACATTTCTCTAAAAAATTTGAAAAAACAAAAATCTTGATAGCCAATTAATGATTTGCCTATTAAATGTTTAAAATAATATATCAATGATATAAATTACAAGATAATACAAAACGTCAAATTTTAACTTGGTGAAAATTACTTTATTTAATACTGGCAGAAAATAGACTTAAAAAAAGCTAATCTTTGGAATCTAAATCAGAACACCTACATTCTAAAATATTTTTATCATACAAGAGGAAAGATCATAGTTATTAAAAATTATTTCATTGATCTTTACTAAATATTAGGTACTTAAGAATATTTTGTAACAAATTCACTTAAGACTAGGTAATTAATTACAGTTATTTTAAATATATTAAACTGTGATCTTATTGAAAACAAATTACTGAAATATTGATATATTTCAATTTATACTTATAATTTAATTTGTATTGAGAAAAATATCCTCTGGACTTACATATTTAAAACATATTTTCTTAAAAAAAAATGAGTTAAGTATTTGAGATCCAATTGTTTTATTTGAACTTAGTTTTCTTTTGTGTGATTGATATACAGTAGATCCTTATTGATTAATAGCATAACAAATAAATAAATGCAGATCGTCATTAAGTTAGTAAATCACTGGGTAAGAGCATTTTAAAATCTTTGTACATTTTCTATAAAATTTAAACAATTAAGGGAGATCTTATTTCTTTGTTCACAACATAAAACTTATGCTTTTTACCGAAAACACCCCAAATAACTGCAACGTTTTCAATAAGCATATTTAAAGGAATGGTTGAAAGTGCCCCGCATATGCAAAGAATAAATCTAAACATACCAAAACGATACAACGAAAACGATTTTACAACTCCAAAGACATACATATACACACTCACAGCGCCAATGAAGGCACATAAAAAATCTACTACAGAAGGACACCAAATGGGACATAATTTAGCTAAAATTATATTAGATGTAGATAAAGGCATAGTGATCCAAGAATAACAGGATAAAGTTAAGAAAAATTTGTTTCTCATGGGTATTGCTTTAGAATGCACAACAAGTAAAATTCCTTGCAACCAACGCTTACGCTGCTGAATAAAATCCCATAGACCAAACGGTGACTTCTCCCACATCTCTCCTTCTATAAAATTGAATGTATAACCTTCTTTGTAAGCTCTCATTGCAAAGAAGCAATCCTCTGCCACTGAACCATCTAAACCATTATCATAAGTAACTTGACGCTCCGCATACACCTATGTATAAAAAATAAAGCATGTTGGAATGTCCATGATGCATCATTTATTCATTATGTGTAACAAAATACCTGTGACACTACAAATGACCCTTTCCAACTAAATAGAGGTTTGTGAAACAAATTGAATTGAAGTCGAAGTTTACCCATATCATCAGCTACACGAAAGCTATCAGCAAGAGTGGTTAGCCAATTAACTACATCTTCATTGGCATATGTAATGAGTCCTTGTCCAAAGTGATGTTTGCCATCAATTACAAAATTCAGTATTCCACGTACTGAATTCTCGGTCAGCAATGTTTCTTCATCTAAATGAACTATCCAATCTGTATCTGCAAGAACATTAATACCCTCTTCCAAACAGTATTGGAGTGCACGTGCTTTGAATAAAGCTCCTGTTTTAGTTCTGTAAGCAGAAGGTACTACTATTTCTCTTACTCTCCTGTGAGAAGGCAGGCCTAATGCTTTATCGGTAACAACTTCAATTAAAAAATTTTCTAAGCCTGCATCAGTACATTTGGTCATGTTTTTTGAAATATTTGTTTTGACAAGTTGTGGAAAATCACCTCGAGTCACTATCCTAATACATATGAATGGAGCTAGCAATGGGCTACCTTTTAAGATAACTTTGTCTGGAAAGGCATTGTAAACAGTCAACCCCACAAAATTAAAAAGCACTTGAGGCAAGGATAGAAACGTTAAAACTCGGCAAATGTAGAGCACTATGGTGCCGAATAAACCATACGTTTCGATGGGATCTATCGGAGTTGAAATAGTATGAAGTTTTATTCCACCACTGAATATTTCAAATGCTATAATCACTGTCAGCAGCAGGCAGCAATGCAATGTGTGTTTAATTCTACTGCTGAACATAGTTTAAGCAAATAATGTAGGAAACTTCAAATTACATTAATATTATCTTATTTAAAATCCAACCATCAGTCAAAAATTAAGTTCAAATACACCTTGAGAAAAAATTATAAGTTAGATAAGATAGTTTCACTAGAATTAGTTTACGATTATTTATAATTACATTTTTGTTCTTAATTTTTGATATTTGTGTTTCATTTTTAACATTAAAACATCACAAAATAAATTAAAAATTTCATTTTTTAGGTTAAATATCACAGCATACATATAGCATAGCATATATAAGTAGTTAGGAAAATATTCACGACTGGCGACAGGTCGAACGCAGAACGCTCCAATCAATTAGTACAAAGTTTCCACTCCTAGACAATATATAATCTAAAATGGAGTCTCACAGATTTTGCGATACCAAAATTTGGTTCAGACGACTCCGTGGATATTAAAAATAAACCCTAGACAATATAATAATAAATAGAAATACACGTACAAATAGTTGATTATTTGCAAGTAAATCATTTATTTTCTGAATAGAAAAAAATTTCGTATGAACTGCAGTATTTCATTTTGTATCCTTAGTCCACGAAGCTAGTTAAAAGCTCGTTATGATAAGTTTTAATGAGAAATTAAGGAAATCAATCGCGGTTTCCATTCGCCATATGTTTTCCATCGATTAGTGAACACAAATTTTTCTATTCACCTTCATATCATTTTTTATGACCTAGTGAAAACGGCAGAAATAAAGAACAGATAAACAACTAAAAATAAAGTTGTTAAGTACGGAAGTACGCAACTTTCAAAATCATTATAGCAGTGGTTTCCAACCTTTTCGTACCATGCCCGTTCCACCACTTTTTTTAATTTTTGCATCTCATAATTGTTAGCAACCTTGTTCAATTCCTTAACTGATATCATTTATTTATCGGGTTGCAAATTAATGTACAATATTGTGTAAAAATATTTATTCACTCAGCTTTTCAAATCATTTTGACTTTTTTGATTGCATTTGAAAATAGTAGGTATTTTGTAAACATTCTTGCCCTTGCAATAACCAGAAGCAGAAAACCACAAAAATATAGTAGTACCCCGCTTCAAAATGTTTATGTAAAATGGATAAAAAATTGTCTATGTATCAATTTTAATAAGCATCATGTTTGTTTTTAATGAAAATAAAACCAAACAGTTATTTCATACAATAATAAAATTAACAAACATATATGCTTCTAAAAACCAATAAAATTCGAATTCAGTTAGATCATTTAGTCTATTATGTGTCTATCAATATTTTTATTTTCTTCTTGCTCAGTTAATTGCTTCAGATCATCAAAAAGACCAGCTTCTGCTTTTTATACTATTTCTTCAACATCTTCCTTACTGATCTGTAAGCCGAGTTTGTTTCACCCATTTCACTATTTCTTCCATAATTTTACCCACATTTTGGTGAATCTTCAGAAAAATAAAAAAAGCTCGACAACAAAGTAGGGTTAAATGAGCACTATTACAAGATACAATTACAATCATCGAGTCTTCTTTATTCTGGCCAAAATTCATTGACAATACAAGGAAACATTTTATGTTTAGATAATAGTGGCCGACAAAACTGATCTGTAAATAATAAAAACTAATAGATTTATGAAAGATATAAAATTGATGAAACCTAAGATTCTCATATTGAGAGCAAAGGTAGTGAGTTGTAGGATAAGTTTTTTACTTTTCAAAATTGAAATAACATCACATCATGTACTTTTGGAGATTTTCATCTCCACTGCCGTAATGTTGAAACGATTGTAATTTCAATTTTCTTAAGAAAGTTAATAAATTTTCATATTAGCATTTTTATTATGTATGTCAGCTTTAATCTGTTGCAGTGTTAAGAATTAACTAAAAGGAAAGAAAAAAATAATTTGTCGATATATTATACATTTCATTATGTATTTATAATTTACAAAATATAATCAATAAATATTTTACCTATGAGTAACATAGTTGCCCTATGCATGCCTATACATAAAATTTCATTCAAATTTAATTCATTTCATATCATATCATATTTCATATCACCCTATCTTCTATCTCATTTCAATTAGACATTATTTTCTATATTTTTAATAGCTATTTGTTTCAATGCACAAAATTAACAAGTAATTTCATTTTTTTGTAATGAAGAAAATCAAATCTATAAATAAATTCTATGTATCACATATTCTAATTTGAATGTTGAACTGTAAGGAGTAAACTAAGGATAAAGCTAGCATTAAATGCCTCGTCACACTTATATAAAACTATATCATCAGGATCATTGAACATTAACCAACTCCACTCAAAACTATGAAATGAGATAAAAAAGTCTTTCTTTTAATGCAATTCATAAAGCACAATTTCTATTGAAGAGACTGATCACATTTCTAAACCCTCAATGTAATTATTGCTTCATGAAACTGATAAAAGTTAAATTTTCAAATTATTATTTCTATAATTAATGCCTATATGTACAGAAACAATGCGACTTACCATTATTGCCCATGTATAAATATAAAATATATTAATCACAGGTTTGTTTCTTTTTTGAGGGTACACAACTTTCCTCATTTTCTGTAGAACTAAAAGGACTCTTTTTTCTTTTAAGTGATGAAGGAAAAGCACTCAAATCATCTTTTGAGTTAACACTGGGATAATACTGGGTACTTTGTTGATTTTGTATTTGTATCTTCATTAAGTTTTTCACTGGGCTTACTTCTTGGTGTGTATGTGTATGTGTATGTGATGTATTCTGAGTTAAACTAGATTCTTCAGTTTGTACTTTTATTTCTTTGTCTTCGACCGAATTAACTCTCTTCTCATCTTTAGACTTCAGCACATCAGAATGATGAACCTTATTTGATGTTACACATGTATTTTCAGCATTTATTTGTTTAACACTATTATGTTTATATTCTTTTATCGAATTTTGATTTGCAATATCTGATTTATTTAAACTCTTGGTTAAGACATCAGAATTACAATAGTCTCTTCTCTGTTCGCGTTTTTCACTCTTACTTTGAGAAGAATTTTTATCTTCCTTATCACGATGTTTCCTATGTTTTTTATGTCCCTTACTATCAGAACAAGGTTTCTTATGAGAATCAATATTGTACTTTTTTCCTATGTCATTCAGCAAGTTAGATTTTCGCATATCTATCTTTTGTTCATGCTTATCAAATTTACTTCTATCATGTCTATCTCTATCTGTTTTTTTATCATATTTTTTTTCCTGGCTTGTATGCTCTGATTTATGTGTTCGGACCTTCTCATCAAATTTGTGTTTATTATAATCTTTATCATTTTCTTTCTTTTTACTAGACAATTTTTTAATATCTAATATTGTATATTTATGTTTTGAATCTGATTTTGGTTGAGGTGTAATACCATATTCTATTGTACTAACTTGTTCAATATTTTTATTTGATGTTAAAGATGTGTCATTTGGTACTTGGCCAGATGCTGAATTATTACATTCTGTACCACCAGGGTAGTATTGCTTCAAACGTAAATGCCATGCTTAAAGAAACAGATTAATCAATATAATAAAATTTCAGTACAAAAATGTAATACAAAAAATATTTCTTACCAACACTTGTAACAGCAGACACAGTGCGAAATTGATGTATTATATTCCTGGGTAAGAAATAAATGTCATTGTCACATAGTTGTATACGAGCATAAGTTACACCTTCTCTTCGTAACTGATTTAATTTCGCATCTTCCAACCATTGAACACATTGTGTAATAGGGGGCTCATGTAAATCCAGCTGCAGCTTTCCAACAAGATAATTGAAATCTTTGGCACTAAATGCTACCACGTCCTTAGTTATTCTATTTAGATCACTTGGTTGTCCTGCATGAATTGCTTTCAAAATTCCTACATTAAAAATAAAAATGATAAAATGCATGTTGATATCTATATATATACATATAAAAAGAAAATGCATACATATATGTATACATATATGTGTATATATATATATATATATATATATATATATATATATATATATATATATATAGAATAGAATAGAATAGAACTTTATTAAAATTCAATAGTTACAATTTAAGTCATTTACAATACATAATTATTCTAAAAATTCATTTATAAAATAATAGGGATTATTTAGTAAATAATTTTTAACAATATTTTTAAAGGTCTTAATCTATATGAATATATATGAATATATATAGGTGAATATATATATATATATATATACATTAAATGATTTTATTTTTCTGAACTAAGAGCCTCTGTTCTTCCAACAAATTATCTAGATAGAAACTTTTTAGTTCAATGTACATACTTTTTAGTGGTATATTTTAAAAACAATCTTCAATCAAATAATTATATACATGTATGGTAAACTAACCTACTGCCGCAGTGGTCATACGTTCTACACCCAAACCCACATGATCAGCATGAGCTTTTGTTCGATCTTCAAACATAGTCTCTCTAGCTTCTGACATCCTAGGCAAATATTGCAAGTTCCTCAATTCATTTATTCCCCTAATAAAAATAAATTATATTAAAAATAGAAGCAACCAAGCAACTATATATAGCACTAAATTTATAATTTATAGAATAATAATTTGATTCATTATAAAAAAAATACCTTCTTCCTTTTTTTGGTGCACTTCCTTTAATAGCTAATTCAGCAGTAGGAACAAGTTGTTCTCCAGGACGAATCCATAAAATTGGACCGTCATTGGAGTCTGCTGGTGACATATTTGTTGCAGATAAAGGACCCCAAGGCATTGTCTGCACACATGCATAAAACATTATCATGACTTATCGCCGTAGCACATATATGATTGTTTATTGGGAAATCAAAGAATGCAAAAGAAAATATTTATATAGCAATGTGCGTAAAATTAGTATGTACAGTTATCAGTTTATTTCAAGGAAATTATTAACATCTGTTTTTGGTACTAAAATAAAAACTGATTATTTTAATTTTTATAGTACTGCTAACACTATTGAGAAGTGTTGGTCTTTTAAAACAAGTCTTTATATTGTTACTTACAATTTTCATATTTATTTTTAATAAAACTTATATTACCCCATTAAATAGAAACTAGGACTCATTTGACAATGTATGGTCTTTTGTGATGTGATGCAACATCATTTAATGTATTTAAATTCATTGTAATAGTAATTCAAATTCAGTACAAACCATATGCAAAAAAGGATTATCTTCAAGTCTGGCCAGCAGGTCCGGAAAATAACCACCAACTTCCTCATCAACTGTGCCTACTAAGCTAATTTGATGTAAGGGACCGAATCTTATAGTTCCGTTACAGTAACTCTTAACAACATTTTCTTGATATTGGCTCATTGTGCAAGTTTCAATATCAGATCCTCGTGCTAAAAAACCATTTTTGACTGTAAGATTAGGATGATGTTCAGCCATGTATTCTAATAAGTCTGGAAGATATGAGGCGGCATTGTGAACAATTCCCATTACATGATGAGCCTTCAGATTTTCGTCTTCACTAAAAACTATCCTAAAAAATTCTGTAGCCAACTCTTGCACTTGCTGATCATTTAAATTGTCAATGTCCTCTTGATACATATGAACAACCGTTGCTCCACCATTTGGGTATGGTTCTACTTTTATAAAACTATTATAGTCAAGAATTTCTGTATTTTTTTCTTGTGAGAATGGATCACTTAAATTACTGTTCGGTACACTACATTTCGATACTTTACTGCTCACATCCTTATCACGTTTACACTGTACACCTATATTAGCTAGTTTTATTTTTGATCGTTTATAACATCGACTGCAATGATTTGAGCTTTGTTTGCTATGATGCCTTGAACTATGATGCTTCCTGTCGCTGCTCGATCGATGAGAGTGGTGATGAGAATTACTGCTTTTACTACTCGACTCATTTTTTATAACTTCTGTCTTAACACTGCTGGCACCGGATTCAGTTTTAATATGTTTTTCAGTTTTACCAACTGCAGGGTTTTCGGTATTTTCTTCTTTTACTGAAACTTTGTAAGTCTTTATTTGGGGTTTATCAATATAGTTTTCTATTACACTTGGCTCTGAGGAGTTGTTGTACGTTGTTTTAGATCTGACAATAGATTCTTTAATATTTACTAAAGAAGAGATCAAATTGTCATTCTCAGTATTTTGATTGATTATCTTCTCAGCATGCTCTGTTTTGATAGCTGGTTGATCCAGAATGAGTGCAGACATGTTTACAGTCGCTGATTCAAGTACTGATTTAGTTTCAATTTTATTACTTTTATTTTCATCTAACTTAGCACATTCATTTGTTGTATCATGTTTGACATGAAATTTGTTATGCCTATTGACATTTGAAAAATTAATGTTCTGATAACTCGTTTCTTCAATTTTTGGATCTATAATCAGAATTTATTTCGTACAGACGTTATTAATAAAAAATTGACTAATAAAATATATACTAACCAGAGCAACTTTCAGCTTTTATGTCAGCATCATTACACTGGTGAAATTCATTGCCGAGAGGCTGAATCGTCCTTAACTTGGTCACAGAATTAACTAAACGTTCATCTAATGATACTTTTTCACATAATTCAAAACTAGCCGCTGTATACACAACATTAGTGTCAATATTTTCGCTTGTTGTTTCGCCAGAATATTGCCCATCGCTTACATGGATTTGAGACGCCATTACCCAAACGCGAAGAGAATGTTTATCATAACACTATAGAAACTCATTTGAACTAATTTTTTCCAGAGTCAACAACAACAATAGTGCTTAAATAAATGGCGTTTTTCAATTAACATCAAAACTGTAATCTCTTCCAGTCACTGTTTCATAAATAAAAATAATGGAATTGCGACATTCGAAGATAACTACAACATAAACTGGGAAGATGCAATGTCCATTACCAACAATACAAATAGAATATTTTCACATTCGTAAAGAAGCGCTACAATTCATAAAAATAACTGTACGGTTTAGGGTACGATTTAAAGCCCAGAATATCCATTTCCAACAATTGTTATATTCAACGAAATTCATTCCACGTCGATGTACTTAAGAAAAGAAATGCACTTTTGTGTATATGTACTTAAAAATTGGCGCTTTTCTGTATGTCTGATCATTTTTATTTTCTATGTTGGTAAATAGATTGGTAAATCTGTCAAAATTTCAGCACATGGCTGCGTTGTTACAAGACATTATTTAATATCTAATATGTTATCATATAAAAGCCTAGACAATATAATAAAAGTTTATAGATTACAGAATTCCCCATTTATCATGTCTCATTTATACAGGATATAATTGATTTTTGCATTAATTATTTATTAGACAATTTCTCTGTTTTATAATTTATTTCATTAAAAAATTGTATTTAAAGAAAGAAATACGTAGAATGCATTAAAAAAATAAAGTATATTATAAAAATAATTATTATATACATACAACCACGTCAATTCCTTTAAGCCATAAAATATATACATTTTTCTGTTGATTCATACAAAATTAAATTGTATTCATGGATGTAAACAACATCGAAAACCTAAATTTCCAGCTGTACTGTCCGCTGTATTCTGTGATCTTGCAGAACAACGATATCTGCAAACATATAAGAGTTGAATGAAAACTTTGAGGAGTATATATTGATTTAAATTTACCGGTTGCAATAGCTCTCATGGCATAAGTAAGAGCCACCTTTCTTCACTCGTTCATTAGACTGAAATATATCAGATAATATACACACATTACAACATTTTGTATGCCATACATGTCTTCTTACCTTTGGATTATGTGGATCCCATAAATCACTAGTCCATTCCCATACATTGCCAGTAATATCAAATATGTTGAAATCATTTGCAGGATAAGTTCCCACAGGGCTTGTTCCCACCCAACCATCTTCCTTGGTATTATGATGTGGAAATTGTCCTTGCCAAACATTCATCCTGTAGTATAGATAACTAATTAATTCAATGAAGTAAAACCCCTTTAAAAATGCTTAAATAATTTCATAAAAAAGCAAATTATTTTGAATGCTTGAAATTTATCTAAATAAATTGTTACCTGTGTTTTCCTTGTGGTACAAGTTTATTACCCCAAGGATACAATTTATTACGTTTTTTTCCTTTGCACGCTATTTCCCATTCATGCTCAGTAGGCAGGCTTCCATTTCTCCATTTGCAATATGATACTGCGTCATTCCAAGAAATATGTACTACTGGATGGTCCCAGCGATCAGGTGCTAGAAAAATAAGATAATAATATAATAACTAAACAATATTCCACAACTACCTATAAACTTTTTGACAACTACTATAGTATGCAAATCTGAAGAGATTTTCATATAATTCATATGAAATCTTTAATAGCTATTATTTTATTACAATGAATTGGGTAAGAATCACTAATAGTAATTTTACTTACAATTTATATTTGAACCAGTTCCTTCGGGTTGAAACCAATTAGCTAATGGTATTTTATACCACCAAGGCGATCCAACAACTCTGAAATCCTTGTATTGCTTCTGTGTTTCTGGTCGTAGAAACGATTTAAACACAAAGCTGTCTCCAAATTTTTCTGCTTCCGTAACATATTTAGTAGCTTTTACAAATTCATTAAATTGTCTATTTGTCACCTCATATTTATCAATATAAAATGATTTTAAAGATACATTTGTGACAAGAGGTTCTTTATCAACAAGTAAATACCTTTTATCGGTTCCAATCTCATATATCCCAGTAGGAATGAGAGTCATGTTGGAATATTGGAAGTTTACATTTGAGCATGTGTCCTGTGAAATAATATTTTGATAAAATAATGAACGTTGGGAAATAGTGTTGGTGAGCGAATTTTTTCTATTTCCATCACATCCACAGCCACAAAAGGCATCTTCTACGAATACTGACAAAAACACATATATAATGGTATGCCGAAATATCAAAACAAATCTCATTTCAGGTAAATTCTGCTAACTTAAATACCCAGTAAAAATTGTATGATAATGATGATTTATAATCAATTTTCTATGATATATTATCTCATTTGTCAAAACTACAAAAACATAACCACACATTCTAATCTGTTTAACACCCTGTTTACAGTAATTATTAATAAAATGAAAACAAATAATAAATTTATTTCTTCGATATATTATTATAATCATATATTTTCGGATATATGACAGTGAACAATAAAACCTGTATATTATTATTTATATATAATTATTTATTGGTTATTAATTAAGGTGTTACACACACTAATCGTAAGTAAAAAACCTAGAGCAGTTGAAAATTACATTTTTTTTGAATTGATGTTGAATTAAATTAAAATTGAAAATCAGCACTAATAACACATCACATGAGTATTATATTATTAAATTAGTTGTTACATGAGCAAGCCGAAGACATATGGCTTTAAAAATTATTTATGGGATATATATTCAAATTTTTTCACAATTTTATACAGTAATAAAAATCATTTAGACTATTTACCAATTTTCTTTTCTATATCAACTTTCTCCAGAATCTATGAAATAATTACAATGATAAGCTGAAGGTTTATTTTTGTAAATATTCAAATTCAAGTTCAAGAATTTTTCTGAAATAATTTATTTTACATAGTAATATAAATTACACCATTTTTGTCTTAAATGATGGAATGATTTACATCTTTCATCATAAAATGAAAATAATAGTATAATCGTTTCAGCAGTTGTATTGCACTGATTAATAAACATGTAAGTTGAAATGCTGAACATTTATGTATAATATACATTTTGAGCATATGCTAAATTGAAATGATATATATATATATATATATATATATATATATATATTACAATGTGTTTTATAAAAATATTTTATTGTGTTATAATTATGTTCTTATATATATACAAATTCAGATTTCACTAACAGAAAGCCATATATTTTGCCGTATTTCACAGTAAATAATTTTAATATAAATAAATGCCAGCTGCATTGTTGTAATCCCAGAAATAATCAAATCAGGAAATGGAATGCCTAAATTCAATGTTGGGTATGTTGAAAATTTATTCTGTTTTTTTTAATATATCACATTACGCTAAGCGTATGGATTGTATGATTTGGAAAATAGCTGAGCCACACACTACAAATATAAAAAGAGCCAGCAACCATGGACCAACGGGATAATTATCCTCTTGTGGCTTCTAAAAAAGAAAAAATATGTTATTTCTATTTTAATTTGATAGAAAATGCACAGCTATGACAAACAATGAATGAAATTTTTTATAGCAATATTATTTTGATGATTATTTGTGAAAAACAGATAGAAACGTAAGTGACAGAAAAAGAAAACTTACTGTTGATTTGGGTACATTTCCACGAAGCGTTACATTTTTGCTAGCTTTTTCGTTAGCTATGCGCATTCTTTGTTTTGGGGCCATCTTAATCGAACGTTTACTTTAATTTTAAAACAAAATAAATGGTTTTATTCAACTGAGCAAAACTCCAGCTGTGATGATATACACATACGTAGATACGTGTTTAAAAATGTTTGACACGTTCACAATACGTCGAAGCATACGTAAAGAGTAAAGATTTCAGGGCGCAGTATTGCCATCTATAAAACATATAAAAAAATACTGTAAATTGTACACTCACCTAATTTGACATTCATTTAAAGATAGTATACATGTGTGGCGCTGGATGGCGTTTTGTTTCATTTCAAATGTCTAAATTTTTTGTTTTTAAATTAATTTAGAAATCTATAATATATATATTAATATACATACATGGTGTCCCACAACGTCGAAAGTCGAAACGGAGTGACAAGATCCTGGATAATATAATATTTGACTAGGGGGGTGCATGGCATCGTGCCTTAAGGCAAATTGCTGAAACTTTGATCGCCAAATGACACTTTTTCAACTTATTTTTATTGAGAGTCCCTAACCGGTAGTCCTGCCTTTCCAAAAATTTAATCAGTCATCTTGCCAATACAAGTAAAATGTCTTTTGAATTATTAAAATCGGACGCTCCGTTCTCTTAAAAACTGAGTTACCGTTTTCGGCACTATTTGCCTTGTATCTTCGGAACGGCTAGACCTGCTTTCGCCAAAAAAATAATCAGCACGTCTCCTTATCAATACGAATCGAATGTTTTTGGAATTATTCAAATCGGTTGATGGGTGTTTCCGAAATCGTCGACGAAAATTTGTATCCGCACACACACACATACACTCATACACACATGCATTTTTTCTAAGGTATGCCAAAATGTTCAAAAACCTTTGAAACGTAAAGATATATAAAAAATTTCATTTTCGTTTTTTTGTGATTACTATAACTTACCCCTTAGACAATATAATAATTGACATGATTCAGTAGAAAAAACTAAACATGCAGTTTAAATATAAAAGAATCAAAAACCAAAAAAATGAATATAATTTATGTGATATATAATTCGTTGCGCAAAATACGATATTATATTATAATCAATTAAATTCTTGTAATTTATATTCATCATTCGTAACTTGTTATAATATTGTTATCCTCGTTATAGTTAGCCCTTTCCACTCGGATGCCGCATATAATATAAATCTCGGAATTAGCGAGTGAAAAGGGTTAATAAATAAATAAAAATATAAAAATTAAATTAAAAAATATAAATAAATAGATATTTTTTAAAATAAAAACGTTGCGCAATCAAATAAGACATAAAAATCGCTATCATTGAATCTACACATGTTGAGAAACATAAGTACACTCGTATAGTTTTGCTTAGGGCAGCTGAGAGCTGAGTCATCTGTCATTTAAATGATGCGCATTTATTCGAGTTACATTTTATAACCAAATGTGATTTATAGACAAGTAATCGACAGCTATTTGAATTTTTTTGTAATTACCTTTTGTATTGCCATTCACATACCCATGGCGATCATATGTCAGAACTTCCAATTAATGATGCAAAGTATAAATACGTGTTAATTCCCAAAATAAAATTATATAACGAAAATAGTTCACAATCGCAATGTCTGAAGACGAAATTTTAACAACACTGAAGATTCTGATTATTGGCGAAAGTGGAGTAGGAAAATCTAGCCTATTGCTTAGGTTTACCGAAGACAATTTCGATGAAGATCAATCCTTAACAATTGGCGTAGATTTCAAAACGAAAAAAATCACCATTGACGGATCTGTCATAAAATTAGCTATATGGGACACTGCAGGACAGGAACGTTTCAGAACACTTACACCTAGCTATTACAGAGATGCGCAGGGAGCTATATTAGTATATGATGTTTCCAATAAGAATTCATTCAACAAAATGCAAGAATGGTTGAGCGAACTGGATACCTATAGTACGAGACCCAATCTTGTCAAAATGTTAGTGGGGAACAAAATTGATAAAGAGCCCAGGGAAGTGTCTCGTGAAGAAGGTTTGAAGTTTGCACGAAGACACAAAACATTATTCATTGAAGCAAGTGCAAAAACATGTACGGGCGTACAATGTGCTTTTGAAGAGTTAGTTCATAAAATTATCCAGACTCCTGGTTTATGGGAAGAGCTTTCTGCAGGTCGTTTACATTTAACAAACAATCAAGAACATGGGAGTGGTACATGTTCTGGTTATAATTGTACCACTATTTAACGACTGCGTGCTATTTATCATATTTGTTTTAAATATTTGTGTACTTTTACATATTAACATGCTTGTTTTTTTTTTACTTGATATTTGTATTAGTTTTAATTCAATGTACTATAAAAATTTTGTAAATAATATATGCAAATAAAAAAGTTTAGTATATATTACTAAGCTAAGACTATGAATTCTAAATTCAAAGCCTTTGCCAATATTTATTGAAGATCTGTAAAATAAATATCATTGTAAAAATGTTTTAAGAAAACTAATGTGTAATTTTTGTTCAATTAATGATTTTATCATTTATTTAGAACCTTCTAACATATCTTTGTTACAAATAATGTATCTGCCTTATTTATGGCTAACATATATACATACGTACATACATGCATATATATTATGTTATTAACCATGTGCAACATGAACTATAATTGCGTTTACATATTTTATTTCAAATCAAGTAAAATTTTCTTAATAATCTATTATGATATAAATTATATATAAAGATACTAATATTAAATCAATACTAATTATTGAGGATGCGTGCGAGTTTCAAGTTTCAAATAATTTGGATGATTTGAAAATTTCCTAAATCCTAATTTAAAAAATAACAAAAATAACTATATATATATATTTTTTTTTTATCAGTAGTAAAATATTGATTCCAAAAATGTTATAAAAATAAATAACAATTATTTCTCATTATATGATAAATTGATTTTCCAAATATAATCTCTTAAAAAAAAGACAAATTTTGACAAAATTTGTATCGTTTTGCATAAAAATTCACTTTAGATTGAAGAATTACATGTAAAAACTTCTATAAAGAAATAATTCGATAAAGACATGTTCCTGTTGCTACAGTAATATCGAAACTTGATTGACAAGATCAAAAGTGATAGACTTTCAGCAGTCTTTTAGTAATATTTCAAGACTGCTAAGAAATTAAATTCAGTATAGATGCTTAAATATTATGATTTAAATAACATTAATTTTACATTAAAAATCACAAAAAAACATTCGTCTTCACAGATAAAATATATTACTCAATACCACATATATGGTAACTTTATAAAAACCAACTCAAATGTAAAAGAAAATAATTAAAACAAAAGTAATACATGCACACATATGTGCTTCATGTAATGGGTAGTACTACTCTAGGGAAGGTTCATCAGATAAATCAACTCGATTCAGGAAAGAATGCCGAGGAAAATTTCCCATTGCCACTTCATACCGTAGTGCTCAAAATCGGCTATCTTCAAACATTTTTGATCTATATTTTCAAGTAAAATCTGATATCACTACTGCATGATAAACTCGGTTCTGGCACTGCAGTGTGAAATGGCAATAGGAAATCTCTCTGGTCATTCTTCCCAGAATCATGTAGGAGTTTAACACAGCTGATGGACCTGCCTTAGAGCTGTACTTCCCATTAAATATAACACATATATGACTTGATAAAAATAAATCAATTTTTTTTTGTCAAAAGATTAAAACTTCCTCAAAGCAATCAATGTAAGGTTGTTTAAGTATCGATGAGCCAAAAGTGTAAAACAACATCACATGAAATAAGTGAATTTGAATCCAACCTCCAATAGATATTACTAGTATATCAACTATAAACTATACCTGAACATGAATATCTAGCATTACTTAAATAAGTATTGTTTCTACTAATTTAAGAAACAGAACTGCAAGGTAATCTTGGAGAGCCCATCTGCGTCAACACACGATCTAACCATTGAAGAGGTCCATTTAAATGCAACTCTATCCAGCATGGGGTAGAAGTAACAGTTTGCCGCCTAATAAAGGTGACATATTAGAAATGTAGTAATAATAATTGGACATATTAAATCCTGAATTCAAGATACCTATACTCAGCACCCCAACCCTTTACAAAGGACATTCTGATAGTACACATTCTAGTTAAATGGTACACTGCTTCAAATCCTTGGGAAACAGATTGAGATAATAATGCAGCAAACTCTTGATTGTTAAATATTTTTAAATTGCAACCTTAAAAATGTGTGCATTCAAATCAATATTAGACCATTTATATAATTTATTATCATCAAATGTTTACCTGGCGGTATTTTACAAACTGTTGCAGGGTGCCAGCCATACCTTTGATTACAATTAGGACTCTGGACAAATATACTTGAATCACTCAAACACTCAGCAAATACTTCCCCACCTATATAATAAAGCCGAACACCTTTACCAATATGGCGTCGAGTTTGTTCCACAACTTCGTTACGGTTGACATTTGAAAGCAGGCCAAGACAAAAGCTGACAAACAAATAAATATTGGCTTATGTGCAAATAAGTGTACACATTTAAGTAGTAATATAATATACCGTTCTGAATTACTGGGATCTGTAAATCCATCAACAGTAATGGATGGTTGACTAGCATGGAAAGTTTCCCCGACTCTAATATTTAATTCATAGTAACTTATGGAACACCAAAATGCAGGCTCGTAATACATCACAGGTTGTGCATCTTGCAAGGGACTTGGGCTTAGACGAGACTGATCTAATGGAAAATAAATAGTCCAGAGGATAAATGATAGTTGAGTTCTATGGAAATTACTCTTTAGTTAGTCTTTGCAAGACTTCATTGTATTATAACAAGATTAAATATATTTATTGAATAAAGATCACGGTTTTGGTCATCTATTAAGTACACCTAAGTCTGTTTTTACACGGTCTTTTTGTACACGGTTTTGATATAACACAGTTTGAAAATTGAATATTTTTAATTTTTTTACACTATTTTATTTCATTTAGCACGATTTGAAATTTTATGTACTTAATTTTTTTTATCAAATTTAATTTTTGCGAAGTATGTTCATATCACAAAAAAGTATTTATGAAAAAAAAAGTCTGAAACCATCGATAGTATCGATAGTTTGCGAACACTAGCTTAAAGATTAAGGGGGGCGATACATGTAATCGCCTTAATTTTTACCATTTTTTGAAGACTTTTTAAACTGGGAAGGAATGACTGAATCTTTTGAACTTTTTTAGGGTTATTTATTATATATTAAAATACACAAAACAAAATTTTTTTAATTTTTTTTAAAAATGGCTGCCGTAAAAATAAATCTGCCAAGACCCTCTCGGAAAACGCCATCAATTTGCGGGCGTTCTCACTTTTCGTACGGTGATTTGAAATCAAAAAAAATTAGTTTGTACGTGTTCATAAAACATATATCTTCTAGTTAAACCAAAAAAAAATTAAAAAAGTCACAAAATCGTAAATTGGCACACCTCAGAAAAAAAGTTCGATTTTTCACCTTTTTTTCAATGTTTTTTTTTGGTAAAAGGGTTAATTTTTGAAAATTTTTTGGAATGTTTGAGGTTTAACTAGAAGCTATTACTGTAAAGTAGATATGTGCAAAATTTCATTGGAATCGGTTGAGAACTTTTTGAGTTATCCCGCCCGCAAATTTCAAAAATGTCGTTTTGAGAAAAACGCGTTTAAAGTTTTGACACATAGAAACAGATAAGAGTAAAAATAGCAGTCAAGCGTCGAGTTGAGGCGTGGCACTTAAATGAGTTTTTATTGTATAAATAATGATAATTTGTTTTGAATATTTACAGGCATATTTTTGAGATGTTATTGTAACGATTTATGAAAAAAAAAAATCGATTTTTTTTTTCTTGTACATGTATCGCCCCCCTTAAGTGAATTCCCCTTTAGCGCGTAAAAACAATTTTACTGTGCACTGCAAATGTGAAATGCACTAATTTAGGGGAATTCCCTTTATGTGCATACAATTAAAAATTTATGGTCAGAGCAATCATAGGACTTTGAGATTCTTTGTATTTAGATTACAATCATTCTATTTATTTATTTGTTACCTTAAAAATTGAATAACCTTCTTTTCGTTCACAACATAGTTTTTAGTTCCTGAACTTGCCATACATTTAATTATATTACTTTTAAGATTAGAGTGCATATCTTTTTTATCATTAATTACTATGTTTGTGAAAATAAGCATTATATATTTGATTTAATAATAAACATGAATTCTTTTTCTTAAAAATTCTTGTTTTTCACTAATTTTAATAGGTTTTAGAGATTAGGAACAAATCACCCATTTTTGAATAAGATCAATGTCTTTTTTACACATTTTTTACACGGCTTCTTCTGGAACCAATCTACCGTGTAAAAATAGACTTAGGTGTACTAAAGACTTACTAAGGTTATCATTTATGTCCATAGGATCTCCGTCTTCAGATATATATCCTGGAGGCGGTGATTCTGTGCTAGCCACAACTGGTCCAGATTCCATTATAGTAGCGTTGCAGGGAATTTGTTGTGTTAATGTTGCTTCTATGTAAGTATTACTAGCCATACAACCTTGCTGCATATGAAGCCTATCATATAAAATTAGGTAAATTTTATGAAAGTTAACTAATAGAATTTCTAAATTATTTTGGCTATGATCAATTAAAACAGTAACATTATAACACTAGATTACTAAATAACGACAAAAGCTTAACATATTTAGTATAATGAAACTGGTAATTACAGCTAAGTCTGTTTTTACACGGTCTTTTTGTACATGGTTTTGATATAACACGGTTTGAAAATTGAATATTTTTAATTTTTTTTACACGATTTTATTCCATTTAGCACGATTTGAAATTTTATGTACTTAAATTTTTTTTGTCAAATTTAATATTTGCGAAGTATGTTCATATCACAAAAAGTATTTATGAAATAAAAAAGTCTGAAACCATCGATAGTATCTAGTATTTAATTTATATTACTTTTAAGATTAGAGTGCATATCTTTTTTATCATTAATTACTATGCTTGTGAAAATAAGCATTATATATTTGATTTAATAAAATAAACATAAATTCTTGTTCTTAAAAATTCTTGTTTTTCACCAATTTTAATAGGTTTTAGAGATTAGGAACAAATCACCCATTTTTGTATAAGATCAATGTCTTTTTTTACACGTTTTTTTTACACAGCTTTTTCTTAGACTTAGGTGTATATTCTCTATGAGTTCTATAGTAACTCTTAATTTTAATTACAGAATAATTGCCAGTAATTTAAGTGTTATATATTTGAACAGAATATAAAAAACAATTATCATTATATCAAAGTCTAAAGATTCACATTTCAATTATTACTTACCCTAATGCAGTAGAATAATGCATGTTTTCTGGTACAGTATTACTTTGCTCATCGAGCGAGTAAGGAGATATTAATTTTAGACTAGCAGATTCTTCTGAGGTAAGTGAATGGCGTGGAACTAATATAGCAGGCAGTGCTGGGTTTTCTATTTTGATATAATGATAAGGATTTATACAAATTTCATCATCCTTTCTTGAATGATATGCAAATTCACAGTGTTCCAATGGTTTTAATTCATGCTGGCTCTGAAAATGTATATAATTAGAATGGTTTCTATATGTTATTTTACGAAAGTTTGAACTAACTTGAAGATCAGGCCATCGCCACAAACGGCAATACACAACATGTGGTAGCCCTTTGCGATGTGTTGCTATTCCTCCAGAATCTCCGTTTATAGGACGTATTCTAAAAAACAAGATAATATCATAATTGAAAGTAATGAATACTATGTAAAAACACTTTTTTTTTTTCAAGAAAATGGTAAGACTGTATGTCAATAATTATAAGCTAATATATGCTCACATTTGGATAAGTTTTTGATTTTGAGTTACTTAATTTTAAAACGTATGAGCTATTTGAGCCTTATGCGCTTCACTAGAAATAACAATGATATATCATTACTTAAAAACAGATACCTCATAAGATAGCAAGCAGGTATATCACATAAAATGAACGTACCTGGGAATAGTAATGCATTTCGTGTTTGGACTTTGTGTGGATAAGGCTTTTTCAAGCTCTTCCAAAAAGCCGGTCTTTTTTAATTTCTTCACCAAACTCTTGACAGCCTTTTCCGACCATTTGTCTTCGGCAAAAGAAGTGTTGCTTTCTGAACTTTTTTTCCAACCGAGCAAACGTTTAACTACTGAATGTCTAAAAGGTAACATACCAACACGGACGATAAGATTTTGTAACGCAATATTATGATTTTCGAAAGCGACCGATCAATTAAAACAATTATATAGCAAATTAAAACAAACTAAACATGACATTTGCATTTCGCTAGACTCTCAGTATTGCCAAAATAGTGTAAAAGATACTGCGTCTCAAACAATGACCAAATGTTAGTGGCATGTCACACAGACGCAAAGCCGCTGGCCGCACATGCGTTGTGCATATTAAACATTAATGGCAATAGAGAACGCGAGATACGAGATAAACATATCATAATATGATGTGAATAACTCACGATAATTACTTGACAACTTCATAACTATATCTCGAATCATTTGAATTAATACAATTCAAATTAAATTAATCCAAAATCAATATATAATGACATGTGCATTAATTACCGACAAGCCTTAATTATATCGCGTAACCTTCATTTGTTTTTTTGCATAAAGCGGAACACATACGGGTAAAATTGGTAAAATTGCTCAATACAATGCTTCCTTTCATTCAGAATGTCGATGAGAGATATGTTTCTGTCATCTCGAATTTGAAAAAAACTAGTGGGGTGGCATTGTGCCTTAAGGCAAATTGCTGGAACTTCCCGTACCGTAACGAAATGTTCGAGAAATACTGAATGTTTTCAAATAGATTATTATAAATATTGTAACATTGTCTTATATTTATAAGAATTATATAAACTGAATTGCAAAGTTGAAATTATTTGTTTGAAGTAAATTAGAACTATAGTCAGAATTGAAAATAAAATCTGAATTGTTTTCGATACACAAAAAATTAAAAAAAAAAAAAAAAATTGATACAAAAATTTTTTTTTCAGAATCAATTATTTTGTTAAGACAAGCAGAAAGTTCTTTGAATCATTCAAATCGGACGCTTAGTTCTCTCAAAAACTGCCATTTTTTACATATTTAGCTCCGTATCTTCGAAATGGCTGGGCCTGCCTTTGCCAAAATCTAATAAACACTTCTCCCAATCATTACTAATTGAATGTTTTTTAGATCATTCAAATCGGATACTCCGTCCTCTCAAAAAGTCGATTTCTATTTTCTGCACTCTTTGCTCCGTATCCTCGAAACGGCTGAACCTGCCTTTGCCAAAAACTAATCAGCTCTTTTCCCTATCGATAGGAATCGAATGTTTTTTGAACCATTCAAATCGGTTGATCCGTGCGCCCGGAAACGTGACTGGAAATTTGTATCCATACATACATACACACACACACACACATCCATTTTTTCTGAGGTATGCCAAAATGTTCAGAAACCTTCAAAACGTCGAGAAATGTAAAAAATTTCAATTCCGATTTTCGGCCCATTACAATAACTTACCCTACGGGAAGTTAATAAACTAGTGGTGCACATGACATCGTGCCTTAAGGGAAATTGTTGGAACATGGATGAATGGCTGAAAAACTTTGAAAGCTTTTTGAAAATTTCTTAAAAAATCCACTTTTTTTGAAAAATTTTAAAATGAGTATTTTTTTCTGAAAATTTTGAAAAAAAAAACTTTTTTGAAAATTTTGAAACCCATAGAAGTCGGTTGAACAACTACACTGTCTAAATTTTCGATTAGTGGAGCATGACATCAGCCGTAATTTAATTTTTTTTGAAAACTTTTTGAAAGATTTTTGAGAATTTTTGAAAAAATCCACTTTTTTGTAAAATTTGATGTTGATTAATTTTTTTCAGAAAATTTTGAAACCCATAGAAGTCGGGGCTTGACATCCTGCCTTAAGGCAAATTGCTGAAACGCTGAAACCTTCCAAACCGTAATTTAAATTTTTTTGAAAACTTTGAAAGAGTTTTGAGAAATTTTTAAAAAACACATTTTTTGATAAATTTGAAATAGATTTTTTTTTTGAAAATTTGGAAAAAAAGACTTTTTTGAAATCCATAGAAGTCGGTTAAACCACACTGTCGAGAATTTCGAGGGCATTTGTTTGAACTATATAAGTGAAATTTAAACAAATTTTGTACTTATTGTTAAAATCTACATAAAATATCTGATAATTTGATATGCATATGCCTATAATGTTCATTTTGGACCGCCAAACGGTTTTCTTAAATTTTTTTCTGGATCTCCGAAACAGACCCGCCTTTCCAAAAATGTAACCAATTTTTCATTCCGCAAATACAAGTAAAATGTTTTTTGAATCATTCAAATCGGACGATCCGTTCTCTTAAAAGCTAAATTGTCATTTTTTGCCAAAAACTAATCAGCACGTTTCTCCATCAATAGGAATCGAATGTTTTCTCCATCAATACGAATGACTTGCGCTCTCGAAATCATTGACAAGAATTTGTATCAGCTACATACTTACATACTAACACGTACATATAAACATACATCAATTTTTTCTAAATATGCAAAAATGTACAGAGACCCATTTATACTTGTTTATGTATGCAGAGACCTTAATCATTACTAAAATTTCTATAGTTCACAATAATTAGCAAATGAACAAACATACACTTATTGAGTTCTTCAAAAAGAAATCTCAACAAAATTTCATAATTTTAGTAATATAATTACTATTATTTAATTCAGATGATACACACACAATATCTTACACACAAATTTAGTGTAGATTATTTTTGTATAAATCTACAAGTTCAAAGCACTGTTACTGTTATACAAAAATATTCATAAAGAACAAATAATGGATTTATATACTTTTTAATATACACATTTTAAATTGTACATTTACAAAAATTATTTTAATTAAATTAAGAATCGTCGCTTATATTAAGAGATTAAATTATTTAAATTACATATACCTTCTTCGAATGTAGAACAAAGCCATACATTTCGTCAAGAAATTATATTATTTTCTAAAGAGATAGAGAGATTGAATTAATTTTACAAATATTTTTTTAATCTACTTATTTATACGAAATATATACATTGAGGTGATTTAGACTAATATTAAGGTAGATGCTATAAAATAGCGAAATCTTTGAATATAATTATCAATTATATACTGCTGGATATCTTGTAAGCATATTATAATAAAATGTTGGGTTTAATTTTTATCTTCAACATTTTCCTACAATACTGTTATTGTTAGAAATGCATATAGTTTATATGGACTATAATTTTTTTAATGTCATTTATACAAAAAATTATTACTAGAAGGTATTGAAATCGTTTATCAATGCTAATGCTTGAATTTTTCTGTAGATACATAATAAAATAGAACTATGAAAGAATACTTATAATTTCATATATATTTTTGTTCATTCAAAGATTATTAAAACCCTATAAAACCACAAGAAGTTGAAATAAAAACTTCAAAGTATATAATTTTTTTTAAATACATCAATTATAATAAATTGTTTTGAAGTTCCAACTTAAATCTATACGCCAGAAAATGCATTAAAAACAAATTTAAAAGTAGCACCACATGCATTATTTAGGCACTGATGATATTCAGGTAAATTTACTTCACAATAAATTAAATACATAAAGTGCCAAATTAGATAAAATATCAATTTGTACCAGGCGTTTTCAAAATTATTCAAAAAGCAAAAGAGGTATAATATAATTAACAAATAACCTCTTAGTACTATTGTTAATAAAATTTTCATCCAACATATAACATATCGTTACAAAATAAATATAATTTAAAGTCTAAAACCAAAGAATAATAATATCACTAACAATAAATAAAAAGAAAATACTGAAATTGTCTCGAGTAATACTGTAAGGACACTGCATTGAAATAATCTGTATCAGTCTTAAATATATCTATACAAAGAATAAAATCATGGTAAATATTAATCTCAAAGCATGAAAAAATTATATATATATATATATATATATATATATATATATATATTAACAAAGTCTAATAATCGGGCATAACATCAATAAAAAACATGAATTTCTTTCAAAAATTTATTTTAAATCCATACGTTTCGGCTATAATCCTAGCCTTCATTCAGTGGAAAAATTAGTTGATCTTAGTGTTAAATTGGAAAATTTTAATAATCCATGGTATTAGGATATGGTAATGCACTACACTATATATTATAAACATTAACTTGAAATTACACAATATTTTCACAAAATACTGATTTGAAAAAATCACAAATGGATAGTGTGTTATTCGTAGACTGGTTGAAGATGTAAATGTAAGATCAACTAATTTTTCCACTGAATGAAGGCTAGGATTATAGCCGAAACGTATTGATTTAAAATAAATTTTTGAAAGAAATTCATGTTTTTTATTGATGTTATGCCCGATTATTAGACTTTGTTAATACATATGTCAACATCAAATTCAGAATCATACAATATATATATATATATATATATATATATATATATACAATTCTGAATTTGATGTTGACATATGTATTAACAGAGTCTAGTAATCGGGCATAACATTAATAAAAAACAGTTTTTTATTATATATATATATACATATATATATATATATATATATATATATGTATATTATAAATAGTTGATTTTGAAGTTGAATTATATGATTAAATTTTTTAAAAACCAAGTAAAAAAGCAATTCTATGTCATCTTCAATGGGTATAAAATTTTCTATGTTGTAAATACAGATCTGTATTCTTCAAAAATGATTTTAAAAATTATTACTGGCAGTGTTGTGTTTTACATTTGTTAAAATACAAATTACATTTTGCAAACTAACGTTTTTTGACTATTATTCATAATATTCATATCCGCTGATGATGAAATAGAATTGTATGTTAAAGCATTTACAATCCTCCTTTTTTACTTCATGTTATCTCTTTCAAGAATTTATATATATATATATATATATATATATATATATATATTAAAATTGTATTAGGTCTTTTATACAAAAAGCAATGTAAGTGAAAGCATGTTAATAGTCACAATATGTCGAAATTAAAGAAAAAGTAATTTAATATTGTTCTGCAGATGTAACCAAATACATGAACATTAAGACATATTTAACCTAGGCAGATCTCGCATCAGTCAATTAAACTTCAACTATTTTATAGTAAAAAAAACACTGAAGTCAATTTTAAAATATTGCCACTCGATATATAAAAGTCATAAGTCAGCATTAAAAAAAAAATAATAATTAGAATGCTTTAATTGTGTTTAAGTAAAAATGCCCATCCAGTACAAAAACGATTATACAAGTTATAAATATAAAAGAGATATGGCAATATATAATGTAGTTGATATATTGTAAAATGTATTCTAATGTTAATGTTATGCAATGCTTTTTATATCAATAAAATATGTAATAAAGCTCATTATTTTGAAGTTTAAACCAATATTCATAAATATAAACTAACTAGTTTAAGGAATAGTACAATAAATAATAAATCTCCATTGACATTAAAAAGTTATCTGAGGCAAGTATCTATAACAGCAATGTAATAATATGCTTTTTATCTTAATTTTTATTAATCTGATTCTAACCTACTAAAATTTGTCATGTGTTGCTATAAATGCATGTATTATTTGTATTTGTCATGAGGGATATATATGAAAATTGAATTCATCCCTGCCGGAGAAAATAAAGCTGAATCTATTAATGACTTCAGTCGAATATTACAACTAATTTAAAAAATGGATAAGTAAAAATTTTTGGAAAAATTTTTATTCGGAATTGTGAATTCAGTATTCAGAACACCTATCATGATTAGTATCTTAATTTTAAGAATAGTTAGTCTAGACTGAAAACCGAATGAGCAAAGGCAAAGATCTCATAAAAAGTAAATCTTATCTTCTAAATGTGCATTATTTTATGTACAATACCATTAGAATGCTAAAATATTTATATATGTGTAATCATTTCTTATAAATATATATGTACAAATGAGAATTACAAAGTCCACCATTAAAAGCATTAGTACTTTACAATAGCACAAAAAAGATATTACTAAATGAAACTAATTAGGCTAATATTTAGACATGTATTGTACTAGTAATGAAAGATTAAAATGCATGTTCCATAGATTAGTTACTTAAATGTGGCAAAGTTATTTGAACTGTACACTATTAACACTATTTATAGCAATTTTAATTACGCATGAGAAAATACCATACCTCTAAGATTTTATGTAAATATTCTAGCGTACATATTATACATATTATATATATATATATATATATATATATATATATATATGTATGTATATATATATATATGAATATGGCTTTTCAGATGGTGGAAGATATATATTAAAACGCTTTCAGGCATCCATACAATAATGAAAAAAATGTGAAGAAAAATGACTATCAAAACTCCAGATTTATATAATTTTTTCAGTTTTATAACTAAGTTTCATCTTTTAAGTATTTCTGTTTGAAATATTTGTAAGCACCAAGGATGAGTCAAGTCCAGACTCGAAACGTTTGGAATTTTAATGAAGTCATTCTTCTTCACCAATTTGTATTATTATTGGTTCGATGTCTAAAAACATTTTATCATATTGTTTATAACAATATACACTAGAATATATAATGTGTTATGTTTGAAATAATTAACAATGTTTTAGTAACACGAACATGTAGAGTCTTGTATGTAAGTTTTAAAATGCTTTTTTGCAGATGGTGTACAAATAAATATAAAAAATATCAGGTGCATCACATGTGAAATGAGTTGTTTATGAGCATATGTGAATCAATGTAATGTAAATTATGATTGTTGCTCCAATATACGACTCTATTGATATATTGATCACAATTTTAATATTGACAACTAGTGCATGAATTTGGATACAAGTATGTAGCTGCGCATAAAATACTATATAAGGATAATTGTTAATACCTAACTTTATGTACAAATTAAGTCGCACTGGCAATCCAATTATGTAAGGATAATAAGGCTTTCGAAACGTCGGCACTACGTATTATAGCGTTTCTCTTTGCCTTTGCTGGCCCTCTGGACCGAAATGGGAGGGACCGCGTCTAAAGCGCGGAATCTGACGAAGCCGTGCTCGGCCACGAGCATGCTTTCGTTGATTTCGGCATCTTGCTCTGCCTTCTGATCAGACATGCGGGAATGTTGTCTACGGTCGAACTGCGGCCGTTCGGGGTAACCGGGATCTATTTTATATTCCTCATCGTACATGTGATGATCAGGAACAGCGTGATGTTTTTTCGATCGCGTGGAGGATCGTTCACGTTCCGCTCTAGAAGAGCTCAGTGTCTGCACCCCCGATGATCTGCTACCGCCGCTGGACCGAATGCCGCTGGTGTGCACACCACCGATATTGCTCATTGTGCCGCTTTTTCGTACCCCCCTTCGATCAAACGAACTGTGACGTCCAGAACCGTATACATTGTGCGCTGATTGCTCATAATCACGTTCAGAATGCTGAACGCCACAACCATTCTTCACGTTTTTCATATTCTTCGAAGCTCGAAATTCAGTACGCGAGGCAGGTTTATCGAAATGCGGTCTTTCAAAATTTTTGAAATCCAGATTCTGGACTGAGTGGTTGTAATGGCCGTGTTCCTTCATATCTACTGGTTCAGAGTAACAATTGCTTGGAATGGGCGTTGTATTTCGCGGTGTACCGCGAAATTCAAAGTCTGGATTCTCATAATGATCTGGTACAGCACTGCTGTTGTTCAAATAATCTTTAGGCACTGATGTAAATTCATTTTGCACTAATAGATTACCATTGTGCGCTGAAGAACAAGCACTATCAGTTTCTATTGAACGGCCTGTATCAGGGCCAACACTCATTTGGTAATCAATCGGTCTTGATTGAGGAGCAGTTGGCACTTCAGTCCCTAATGAATTTAAAGCAAAGCTGTCATCATATATCGGCTTACCGGTTCGTAAAGTATATGTATGTAGATTAGTATTGGCATTGCATATGGCTGGGTAGTCAGTTTCAAAATGTTCTTGGCTAGAGCTAGAAGTACACGGAAATAGAGCAAAACCGGAAACATTATGTGGTTCCATTCCTTTCTCTCTTTGTAATGACTTTGATGAGCCAGTTCTTAGTCCGGCAACCCAAGACATAAGTGTAATAACAGCCACTTCTATCAGTCTCAAAGAAAACTGATAACCCCATTGCAACCAATCAAATTCAGATAACGCTAATCGTGGAGATGTAGTCATATCCACAACACCATATACTTGTAAAGCTGCTAGTAATATAAACAGCAAAGCCGTAGCAATACTAATATGAATTGCATATGATAGATTTTGATAGCCATGTATATAATTTTGAGATTTATTTCGCAAAATACGTTTAAGTATACGATAAATGTAAAGATACAACAACCCCAAACTCAAGCATACAAATATGTATATAATCTGGCATATTAAACCAAGAATCCGAGGTTCCTGGTTATTTCCATGTCCGTGACTATGACTTTCAACATAATGTAATGTAATGCATAGACCAACATGTACACTACTTCCAATAATAACAGTTAGCGGTCGAACCAAAGCAGAATACCGATTGTTCTTCAAGTTAATAGTACGTCTAAGAAGAAACAATATCAGTATTGCAAATGATACTGTTAAGAATGCTGCTGGTAAATTTAGTAATATTTCTGATATAAATATATGAAAACTTGAGTGGATATTGTATGGATCATAACACAAATAAAATATTCTTGCCAAACAAATTAATATCAATGTCAAATGCAAACATACAAAATATGATTGACTAAACAGATGTGTCAATTTGTCATAGCATATTATTTTGAATATAGAGTAAACTGCGAGTATTGTGAACAAAATTGCAACAAGATATATATGCAAGTTCCAAGCTACTGTCCAGGTTGTGTAGGGTGGACTATAGGGTCCTCTTTCTGACGGTCGTGATGTAGAGGAATATAAATTTCGATCATTGTTCACATTTGCAAGTTGTATTATTTCAGTAGAATATTCCATAGGAAAAACTTGATCTGTTGTATCTTGGTTTTTGATATTATTTGCGTCATCAAGCTGCGATTTAGAATCATCAACGTCAGATGGTAATAATTCCGCTTCTACTAATTTTCTTTCAGATTCTTTTGGTATATTCCATGATTCGTGAATTTTATCTTCTGGTGGTGCGGGAGATGATAGTGGAGGTAATATGATGCTCGGTCCAGCAGTTACTGTTCTGAGTAAAACAGCTGGTATTTCTTCCTTGCGGCCATTTGATCCAGACAGAATGCGCGAAATACTAGGGTAATGTAAGAAACTTCCATTCGGCATGAAATCGGTCAAATTACCATTTGGATCCACTCGACCTACATCAGGACCATTTACCGGAAGTTGATTGTGCGATGTGTCTATTTGTGTCGCGCGGTTGTAGGGCGTATTTAGAGTCTTTTTTCTGCCTTCCGTCGATGGCTCTTGTGGCGGCATAGCATCGGGTGCCAGCACTCCTGATGCTAAGTTTGGAGGCCTGACAGGAATTCTTTCATGATTAGGCATAAGACTCGGTGGCGGCAACGGACGACGACTAGCGTAACTAGTAGAAACGCCCCCATTGCTACCGAGAATGCCTTCCGAATTTGAATTACGCAATGTGGGTTTGTCAGCAAACTGAAAATAATCCGGCGGCAATGGAGGCGTATTATACGATCGAGATGGTGGAGCATAGGACGGAACATCGCGTGAATACATCCACTGTGTTGGTGGCACAGCCAATTTTCGAGAAGGGCCGTCCATGTTTCCTAGAGGATTGTGTTTTTGATGGCCCGTACCTCTATCACCATTATGATGACGATTAGGATTTGGATACGAAGAGCTACCGTGACTTTTTAATATATCAGCATTTGGTGCGGACGTAGGTAGCGCATGATCCTTTTCAAGATCCAATTCGAAACCAGCTGGGCCATTCGGTGGTTCATGAGGTCGTTCCAGGTCATGATCTCGCTCACGATAACGAAACGTGGTAAGCAGAGGTGTCGTAACAGTCGTAACGCCGGAACCAGTAGCTGACATGCCATCTGGTATGCTTCGCTTGGTCGTAGTGGAACCATAAGCCACTTTATGCAGCACTGCAGCGATGCTTTGTTCGAGACCAATTTTGTCCACGTAAATGCTGGACCCGGCATTCGTCTCAAACGAGGAAAAACTGGCAGGGGTGACCCAGGCGGACAGCACAAATGTGATGCAGCAGCATCTCAGAATGTCAAAGTCCATATTTAAACTTTTATATTCCTTATTTTTTCAACATGTGATCTCAACTTCAGCACATCGATCGCTGAAGAAGCCACTTAATGAAGAAGGACCCGCCTCCGCATTTTGCTTTCATCAATTATCTGCAAAATAAAATTGACTTAGTAATCACATTCCATATCTTTTTAAAATGCTTGTACAATATAGCATATAGCATATTGTATAATATAAAAAGCATTCAAACTATGTTCTATATTTTCAAAATCAAAGGGCGTGTACCTTCAAGCGGAGCCATATTTAAGAAATTATTTATCATTGTTTACAAGAATTCAACATTACTGGTATAGAAATGATAGCATATATCAAACATACTAATGCTTAAATTAAAGTTTCCCAAGAACAAAATAATAATATAATTAAAAAAAAAATCCGTGGATAACTTTTATTTATGACGACTCCTTATGAAGAAACTCAAATTCCAAATGCAATACTTGCATTCATTTATTATTCATATGTCGACTAGTTGAAAAAATGATAATGTCAGGTATGCTGCAAGATTAATGGTTCCATTAAAATGATTCGGTTTAAAAATCTAGCGAGGCAACAGGTATTGACAAAATAACGCAGAGTTTATCATTTACATCATTTACAAAGAGTGAATGGTCGGTCTTCGTTCGTCGGTCCACGACGGCTCAATGCTATTCTGCCGAACGACCTTAAAGCGGCGCACATCATCAGGTCATATCAACTCGCATAACCTTTCACCAAATGACGTCACACTATTATCAGCTAACGAAGTTGATATTAAAAGCTTACGATTAAAACAATCAACTATTGAATTTCGAAATCAAGAAATCCATACTTAAATAAATACTACACACGAAGCATAAATCTGTGCGGATGAGAGACATGGACTATAAGAAAGGCGGATAATGTCTTGACTACCTGGAAGAGTTTTTAAGGGGGTTGTTCTTTTTTTTGTTACAAAACATGCAAGGTATTTGTTTTTGTTTTTCTCGAAATGTATTTATCATAAAGACATGCGTTTTTTTTTAAACAAATATTACAAAATCATAGAATATTAAGAAAATTTTTTGTTTATTTTTTCGCCGTCATTTTTTAACCAGGGGGCGCCAAAGTGGGCATTGCAAAATCGATCTCGTTTGCGGTGCCACAGATAAAAATCCGTTGCGCATCGCCTGAAACAAAAAAAAACGAAACTACGTTGAAGAAGAAGTTTGAATCCAGTCCCCCTACCAAAATGAAAGAAAAAAAGCAAAAAGGAAAATATGGCAGCTATTTAAAAGTGTTATAAAGGGCCTTTTTTGGGACGAGAAGCTTTGCAAAATTTTTTTGCGTAATGTTATGAAGTTGTTTGGTAGGGGACTAGGTATTGCAGTGGTGAACAAATTAAAAAATAATGCAAGTCGATCCGACTTGTAGTTTTTTTTTTTAATTTGTGGCACCGCATTGTAAAAAGTCAATTTGAGAAAAACGTATTTAAAGTTTTTAATATAATGTACTAAATACACCATTTAATTTAATGTACGAAATACACCATCGTGTTCAAAGATGCTGACACATTGAAAAGGTCATGTGCATGAGGTATTATAATGAAAAAGAGGCAGCTGGCATTCAATAGCTCGCGGAACAATAAAAAAACGCTTTCAGAAGATCATACGTATAGAGATATATATAATATCTATAACTTCGTCAAAAAAATAGATATTGAGATGATTTTTTTGTTAAAATCATTCTAAGGTTTTTAGCTTTCATAATATCAAAAAATCTCAAAATCGAACGAAGAAAAAATAAAAAAAAAAAACCCTTAAATGTAATGATGCAGAAATGGATGAATAAAATATACAGATATGGTAATAAATAAAAAGTAGTACGAGTGATAACAGAAGACAAACACCGCTTCGCACGATAGTGGTACAAAAAGAAGAGTAAGACAACTTAGACCTGCCTTTTGGACAGACCGAAAATTTAAGCTCCAAATAAATGATTTTAATGTTTCATGTGAATCTATTTTATTTTGTTCAGAAAGTTTGAATTTTTATCTAACTTATTTTCAGTACCAACAGGCAAAAGATTTCATAATTTGCTTATAAAATTGTCGATAAACCATTTTTACTATAATACTAAAACTCTTGATCTTTTATGACAATTGACATTGTATACAATTTTCGGTGTTGCGTAGCTAACTTTTCAAGTAAATAATTCATTTGTATAATTTTTCAAAATTTTCGAAATTAGCAATGAAGTTCAAAAATTATCAACTATTTCAAAACTAATTTAAAATAAATAAATCAATTTCAAAACCTAAAAAAATGAGATATTCGACAATTTTTTTAAAAAAAAAAAGACTTTTTTAAAAAATATTTATATTTTATTTTGATTTTATTTTGAAATTTGGTAAAGTGCTGCATGGTTGTTTTAAAAAAGAAATATCGAAGCGCGCAAACGCCGCGTCGCAGTCTCACGGATAAACATTGGACCTACAGAAATGTAAACAAAATTTAACCAGTTCTTTGTTTTATCAATACGAGTAAAATGTTTTTTAAATTATTAAAATCAGACGCTCCTTTCTCTCAAAAACTAATTTACCATTTTTGACACTTTTTGCCCCCAAAAACAAATCAGTACATCTCCTTATCAATAGGAATCGAATGTTTTTTGAATCATTCAAATCGGTTGAACCGTGTTCCCGAAGTCGTAGATGAAAATTTGTATCCAAACACACATGCACGCACACATAGATCCATTTTCTCTTTGTAAAAATGTTCAGACACCTTTGAAATGTAACAAAGATATGCAAAAACTTTAATTTTCTTTTTGTTTGCAATTACTAAAACTTACCCTACGTGGAGTTATGAGTTAAAAATATATAGAAGATAAAGTCGATATCACATGCAAATATTAAGTATTTTGTAACCAAAACATTGAGAAAGCTAATTAAAATTTAAAAAGTAAATAAAATTTTGCCTGTTAAATTCTTTAGTTGTCATCAAAGTTCTCTTTATGAAAACACAAAAAATCATTTGTTCTTTTTACATTCTTCTCAGGAAGCAAATGATGAACACGCGTCTGGCGATTTCACCAACTAGTAACATATTGAGTATTAATTTATAGAAATATATTGAGACTATTATTGATTCCTAAAAAATAAAAAATAAAAAAAACAAAAACGACCATATTTTTTTGAACAAGTATAAAAGTTCTTTTAATAATTACCAATTTCGAATGTTTATTCTTCGTGCATGTATGGACCAAGAAGAATTAATTAGACCTCGATCAAAGTATTCATTTTGCAGCGCGCCCCCCGCGGCTTCCAACCGGCCCATAAAATATTCTTATTAATAATAAAATAGTCACTAAATATGACACATTTATTATATAAAGGCAATGCGGTGTGCACAATGATGGGAATCGTAGCCGAGACTTGTATTGCGCTTTGCTTTTGCTTTAGCTTTAGTAAGTAATGTGTAATTTTGTATTGGTAGTGTACCCAGTAATATGCCACTGGAGTGCAATGACACATCGGGTTTGCCATGTAAGAAGGTACCATAGTGAAGAGCAATATCGAACAATTGCTCCTTACAAATGCAATTATTTAAGACATGAGACCAAAATCAACTAGTAATTCATGGCATCGTGCCTTAAGGCAAATTGCTAAAACTTCCTGTACCGAAAACTAAATTATTAAAGAAAACTTTGCAAAAATTAGATTTTTGAGAAATTTTGAAATATTTGTAAAAAATTTACTTTTTTGAAAAATTTGACTTTTTTATATTTTGATATTTTTTGTATTTTGATTTTTTTTTAAATTTTTGAACATTTTTTAAGCGATCGCACTGCATAGCTGATGTAAAAGTCAAACTACTGGAGCGCATGGCATCGTGCCTTAAGGCAAATTGCTGGAACTTTCCATACCAAAAATTATTTTTTTTAAAAAAATTACTCTGAAAAAATTAGATTTTTTAGAAACTATAAATTTTTGACAAAAACTTACTTTTTCTTAAAAAAAAAAGACTTTTTGAAGAAAAATTTATTTTGAAATGTTTTGAAAATTCTGATTTTTTTCAAAGCAATCGTACTGCTTTAACTGCATAGAGACGAAATATCGAAGCGCGTAAGCGCCGCGTCGCCGTCTAACGGATAAACATTGGTACGGAACCCATAGGAATGTAAACAAAATTTATACTTATTGTTAAAATCTCTATAAAATATCTGATAATACGATGTACATATGTCTAATGTTTAGTTTTGACCGCCAAATGGCATTATTTTTCACTTTTTTTATTGGATCTCCGGAGATGCTGGACCTGCATTTACAAAAATTTCACCAACTGTTCATTTCGTCAATACAAGTAAAATGTTTTTTGAATTATTCAAATTGAACGCTCCGTTAACTCAAAAGCTGAAATGCTATTTTTGCCACTTTTTGCCCCGTATCTCCCAAACGGCTAGACCTGTCTTTGCCAAAAACTAATAAGCACGTCTCCCTATCAATGGGAATCATTTTTTTTAATCATCCAAATCAGTTGAACCGTATTCCGAAAAGATATGCCAAAATGTTCAGAAACCTCTGAAACGTAAGGATATATAAAAATTTTCATTTTCGATTTTTTTGCAATTACTATAACTTACCCTACGGGATGTTAATAATAACTAGTTGTGGATATGGCATCGAGACTTAAGGCAAATTGCTAGAACTTCCCATACTGTAATTTAAAAAATTTAAAAGCTTCCGAATTTTTGAAAATTTTGTAAAAAATCGATTTTTTTAAAGAACTTTGAGTTTTTTGTTGAAAAGTTGGGTACCTTTTTTTTTGAAAATTAGATTCCCATTGAAGTCGGTTGATCCATTTCGACGACATTTATTTGAACTATAATAAATAAACTCTTATAAATCTTGGTACCAAACCTATAGAAATAAAAACAAAAATAGTACTTAATAAGTACTATTTTTGTTTTTATTCCTATAGGTTTAGTACCAAGATAAGTACTACTTATCATTAAAATCCCCATAAAATATCTAATAATTCCATGTACATATGTCTAATGATAATTTTTTATCCCTAAATAAAAGTTTTTTTTTCGAAACCACTGAACCTATCCTCCCAAATATTATCAGTTCATTAATCAATTCTTCATTCAGTCAATACAAGGGCAATGTTTTTTGAATCATTCAAATTGGACGATCCATTCTCTCAAAATATATTTCCAAGTGAAAATCGAAGTCACCATTGTTTGACATCAGGCTGTCCGAGGCGAGTATCGAACCTGGAACTTCTTATACAAGTCAGAGCTGGCACTATTGTAAAAATGTGAATTAACTTAATATCAAACTGCAGTGATATCAAATTTTCATTTCAGATTATAAATCTTAAATACGGTATCAAGTAAAAATAGCCTTTCGGGCCATTGCTTTAATATAAATTCATTCACTATTAGAATTATGTCTAATATAATCTCATCAGAAAGAGAAGGGTTTTCTTCTAGAAATACTAGGTTAGGGCATTATTGAACTGCTAATCCCCGACATTCCCTTTTTGATCATATTAAATATATTTCTAATAGTGATCTGAATTAATATTATATATTCAGCAAGGCTTCGAAAGGATTTTTTCACTTGATATGACATTTGAGATATTCATCGTCGCTTGATATCAAGTTGTCCGAAGTGGGTATCGAAACCGGAAGCAGAGGTCGGTAGACAAGGCCACATAGTGAACTCAGAAATTTCTGAGAAAAAATGATACACAGGCGTACTATCCATCGGACAAAATAATTTATCATAACATGAGCAATACTTCAAAAAGGAAAAAAATCCGGGAATTAAATGACCGCAACTTTAATAATTACGTGGAAGGACGTAACGAATTCTGGTCAAAAAATGGTTCGACCGATCTTTAGCGTCAGACTCATATTTTTCATATCTTTTTTTAAACGTAGAGTCAAGTTGTTTTTCTATTCACAAACACACATAAGTACTAATTTCAAACAAATCAAAATTTCTAAATGCATCGGTCAACATTTTCAAGACAAAGTCAAGATTTTCTGGCGAAACATAAATTCTCCAGCGAAAAGTGTTAGATAAAATATTTATCTTCTTGCATAAACACTTAGGAGAGCCCATTAATGCGGTGGGGGAGGGGGGTTGACAAAAAATCACGTGGGGGGAGGAAGAGGTCTAGTTAGATATCACGTGTATTTATTTTACCTATTTTTTTTTTCTAAAAAAAATACGATTTTTTCGTAAATTCTAAAAATTTTACGTAACTAAAAATACACGAAATGTTTGGTGGGGGAGGGGAGTAATTTTAAATACCACGACGTATCACAAAGAGAAAGGGGGGTCCAGAAATCCCTAAAAAATAGATCACGTGATTAATGGGCGCCCCTGACAACACTCTTAATTTACTTGAAAAAAATCTGAAAAAGGCACTTTTTAGACATTTTGGGAGTAAGAATCATATACGATTGTAATAAAAAAATATATAATAAGTTATAGCCATGACCTTATATATAATAAGAACTGCAATCTCAACTCATTCGCCAAACACATTCTTGATGAGCATCGATTTCAGATGAAAACAAACTCGAAGTATTGTACCAAGTAACAGTATTACAATAATTGTCATTTGTATCATTTGTGCAATCTTAAATATCTGATATAAAACTATAAGATGAATGTATTAAAAGAAACACATAAAAAAATGTCTTTATGTGATAAATTTATTTATTATAAGAAAAATAGGAAGTAGGAACATTTGAAAATTATGACTCCCAGGAATAGATTTAGCTGCTTTTTCATAATTACCGTCTTCAGTTTTACCATCCCAAATTTACAAATGTTATTTAGCAATAGTTCCGAAACAAACAGAATCACAACATACCCGTGAAATAGGCCTACTGGAAAAACCACCTAAAAAAACCTCGTAGGCGGCGTTTAAATGTATTATTTCAAAGGGTTATATCTTTAAAACGGTGGCTCTGAGAAAAAAAAGTATTGATGCATTTTTGTAGATAATTTTGCGATAAAACTGACCATTTAGCTGAAAATCGCAAAAAGTAGGCCTTTGACCTTGCGCCATTTTTAACAGCAAGTTATAGTAATCTCAAAAAAATCGAAACTGAAAATTTTTATATATCTTTATGTTTCAAATCCTTCTGAAAATTTTGGCATACCTTAGAAAAAATGGATGTATGTGTGTGTGTTCGGATACAAATTTTCGTCGACGATTTCGGGAACACGGATGAAGCGATTTGAATAATTCAAAAAACATTCGATTCGTATTGATAAGGAGACGTGCTGATTAGTTTTTGGCAAAGGCAGAACTAGCCGTTCCGGAAATATGGGGCAAAAAAAGCCAAAAACGGTAACTCAGTTTTTAAGAGATCGTCCGATTTGAATAATTCAAAAAACATTTTACTTGTGTTAACAAGATGAAGAACTAGTCAAATTTTCATGAAGGTAGGTCTAGCGGTTTCGGAGATCTAGTTAAAAAAAGTAAAAAAAAGCCATTTGGCGGTCAAAAACAATCATTAGACATATGTACATCAAAGTTTCAGATATTTTATAGAGATTTTAACAATAATTATAAATTTTGTTTACATTCCTATGGGTTCCGTACCAATGTTTATCCGTACGACGGCGACGCGGCGCTTACGCGCTTCGATTTTTTGTCTCTATGTATAGTTTCTCTATGTTAAAGCAGTACGATTGCTTTGAAAAAAAGTTCAGAATTTCCAAAATATTTCAAAATAAATTTTTCTTCAAAAAGTCTTTTTTTCAAAAAAAAGTAAGTTTTTGTCAAAAATTTATAGTTTCTCAAAAATCTAATTTTTTCAGAGTAAATTTTTTTCAAAAATGTTAATCTTTAAAAAAAAAAAAAAATTTGGTACGGAAAGTTCCAGCAATTTGCCTTAAGGCACGATGCCATGCGCCCCACTAGTTTTTAGCTCGCATCGGAACGATGAGAACTTTTGGAATTTCTTTTATATTTGCATATTAAACAGTTTTGCTAAGTTACAGCCTATTATGAATTATTGTAACCTTGAATAAGTAAATTGACCGGGCTATAATTACAATTTCTGTAATATTTATTAATGCAACTTCGCCGGAGAAGAGCCATTATATTATCATTCAAGCTTCAATCTCAACATACGAGGATAGGGTTAAAAGATCCTGGCCTCACAAACGGTGCCACTACGTCTATCTACTTTTGGAGCACAGCAGACTATTCCTAACTAGCTTACATGTACACTTTCAGCCTGATCTCCACATTAGTTGAAGTTTGAGAACAAACTGAACACTAAACAAGACGATCCTATACTTGTATTTGATTTTGAGCTTTACACCAAAACAAATAAGAAGAAATGGATTCAACAGTTGGACCATCTAAGCCAGTGGTTCTCAAAGTGTCAATATGGACCGCCAGGAATCCATAACAACCTTCAGGGGGTTCACCACACCTCAACGAAAAAAAATTATGAGATGTCGAAACGTAAATTCATCAACGGTAGTGGATTATATTACACCACCATAATATCTATTTACTTATATTATACTATGTACAACAAAAAGTCATGTACAATATTTATAAATAGAAATAAAAATATTGTTTTTTTTATAAGTAGAAAATATTCGATTCGTGATCGCAATATGGTTGAGCTTGTAAAGAACCCATTTGCTGACTATTGAAAGGCTGGGCAATATTAAATAAAAACGGATGTGTGTGAATGTATGTATGGATACATCAACCGATTTCAATGGTTTAAAAAACATTCGATTCTCATTGACAGAAGATGTGCTAATTAGTTTTTGACAAAGGCAGGTTCAGCCGTTTCAAAGATACCGAGCAAAATGTGCAAAAATGGCAGTTTTCGAGAAAACAAAGAATCATCCAACTTGAATGATTCAAAAAACTTTCTGCTTGTGTTGACGAAATTATTGCTTTTGGAGAAAGATTTTTTTCTCATTTCCAAAAAATATTTTCTTTGAATATCGAAAATAATTCGGATTTTAATTTTAATTCTGGTTAAAGTTCTAAAGCTCACTAATATACTTCAAATGAATAATTTTAATTTTGCTATTCAGTTTATATAATTCTTATAAATATTAGACAATGTCCTTCATTTTAAATTTGATGGATTGAGTTTTGTTTATTTAGCTTTCTGTAAAGATATATAAGTTACAGTATTTATAATAATCTATTTGAAAACATTTAATTTTCCTCGAATATTTCATTACGGTACAAGAAGTTCCAGCAATTTGCCCTAATGCACAATGCCATGCACCACTAGTTTTAAATTCAATTAATGAATGTATATAATTAACATGTTTTTTTGCTTTAAATATTTAATAATAAACTTTAGTACAGTTATAAATTTATATAAAAAATTAGATCAGGTAAACAGAAGGTTCATGGCAAAACCCAATGGGGTCCACGACACAAAAACGTTTAGAAACCTATGATTTAGGTGAACCAATTCCAAAAAAACAAACTCACGAGCTCCAAGCTGATGAATGTATCAGTTTCGAAAAATATTATGGTGAGAAATAAAGCAAAAGAATATGAACTAAAATAAATAAATGGTGAGATTTGAATCTTTTCGCTCTGATCTCATAAATAGTCTTAAAATACAAACGAAACTAGCTGTAAGTGGAATTCTGTCTTAAGGCAATTAAGGCATCGTGCCTTAAGGCAAATTGCTGGAACTTCCCGTACCAAAAATTATTATTTTTTTAAAAACGATTGACATTTTTTAAAAAAAATTACTTCGAAAAAATACGATTTTTAAGAAACTATAAATTGGACAAAAAATTACTTTTTCTTGAAAAAGAAATTTTTTAAAAAAAAATTTTTTTTTAATTTTTTTTTTGTTTTTTTTTTTTGAAAAAAAAATTTTTTTTATTTTGACATATTGTGGAAGATCTGAACTTTCTTTTCAAAGCAATCGTACTGCTTTAACTGCATAGGGGCAAAATATAAAGCGCGTAAGCGCCGCGTCGCTGTCTAACGCATAAGCATTGGTACGGAACCCATAGGAATGTTAACAAAATGTATACTTATTGTTAAAATCTCTATAAAATATCTGATAATTTGATGAGCATATGTCTAATGATCATTTTTGACCGCCAAATGGCTTATTTTTTCACTTTTTCCTCCATATCTCCGAAACCGCTAGAGCTACCTTCATGAAAATTTTATCGATTCTTAACCTTGTCAATACAAGTGAAATGTTTTTTGAATTATTCAAATCGGACGCTCCGTTCTCTTAAAAACTGAGTTACCGTTTTCGGCACTTTTTGCCCCGTATCTTCGGAACGGCTAGACCTGCCTTCGCCAAAAACTAATCAGCACGTCTCCTTATCAATACGAATCGAATGTTTTTTGAATTATTCAAATCGGTTGACCCGTGTTCCCGAAATCGTCGACGAAAATTTGTATCCGCACATACATACACACACATACATACATACACACACACACACACACCCACACACACATACATCCATTTTTTCTAAGGTATGCCAAAATGTTCAGAAACCTCTGAAACGTAAAGATATATAAAAATTTTCATTTTCGATTTTTTTGCGATTACTATAACTTACCCTACGGGAAGTTAAATAAACAATTCACACTGCTTCAATCTGATAATCAAAAATCAAATTTAATCTAAATATCATACCTATAATTCATTAGACATGACTTTTTCTGCATCATTTTGCTGATCCATCGTGCTGTCGTCACCTGCAACAAATTAATCAATTTATAAAATTCAATTCTTCGCAAATTTTACACTAGGAACTACTAAACAAAACTGATATTAGGTAAAAAAAAGGATTGATATAGCGATAATTAGCTGATAAGATCAAGATTTATCAGAAGCCGGACCAAAACAGTTTTTTATGCGAGAAAGCGTGTTATGCGGGATAGAAACAATATGTTTTAAGGTGCAAGGACCGAAGTCGTTTAAGCATGAACGTCTTAACTATGTTCAACTGTAGATGTATATTATGATGACGAAGGAAGTCCAGACTTGAAACTAACGTCCAAAAAATAATAATTTATTTGTAAAAAAATGCCAAAGAAGATCCCAAAGTCTAAGTAATAAATTTCTAAAATCATACAATAAATTAAATAATGAATTAGAAATTGTCAACGAATTCAATCAATTACTCTTACAATGAATAGCAAGTAAAGGCAGATATGTTAAATAATATAAAGGTAAAATCGTAGAAAAAAATGGTTTATTTTTAAGTAAATGAAAATATTTATAAAGCACATAATATTACTTAAATCATTTTAATAGGTTCACCTTTAATCATTATTATTTTATTATTATTAATATTTGATTTAATCTAATGAATGGACAATATAAAATAACATTCTCATAAAAGGGCCGTGCATTAATCACGTGATCGATCTTTAAGGATTTTTGGATAAAAATTAACCACGATAACCGAAAAATGGTCATAATTTCACCAAAGCTCTAGGTTAAAAAAAACTTAAAAGCTGATAAAACAACATGAGATGATTTTTCTTTATTTTTTTTTTTTTTGGGTAGTTAAGCCGAAACAGGGCTTGACGTCAAGTTCTGGGACACCTTGTACATTTGTGCAAAATTTTCAAATCATCAGGATCTCAAAATCAAACATGTAAGAAGATCATGCCGAAAATTTTCATTTAACAATTTCACAAATTTCTTCAAAGTAACAAGCACATCTTCAAGAAAACATTCTCATCAACAACATTTTGATCAAGTTAATTAATTAATTATAACTGTTACTTCTTGTAGAAGCTATCTTTAAAACTACCATGTTACTTTATTTGCTTCTTTTTATGACATCAAAATTTGTTGTCTTGACTAAAGATTTCAAAAACGTCTTGATACAAAAAGGTAAAATTGTTCAACGTGCAAAATAAAGATGAATTTTTAATGACATCAAAATTTGTTGGTATGCTTGCTTGTTTTTATAACATAAAAAATTGTTGCTTTGATTGAAAATGTCAAAAACGTCTGACAACAAAATTTGTTGCTTTTCTGGCTTGTTTTTATGACATCAAAAGTTGTTGCTTCTCTGGCTTGTTTTTATGACATCAACAGTCGCTTTTCCTGCTTTTTTTATGACACCAAAAGTTATTGCTTTTCTTGCTTGTTTTTATGACATCAATATTTGTTGCTTTTCTTGCTTGTTTTTATGACATCAATATTTGTTGCTTTTCTTGCTTGTTTTTATGACATCAAAAGTTGTTGCTTTTCTTGCTTGTTTTTATGACATCAAAAGTTGTTGCTTTTCTTGCTTGTTCTTATGACATCAAAAGTTGTTGCTTTTCTTGCTTGTTTTTATGACATCAATATTTGTTGTTTTTCTCGCTTGTTTTTATGACATCAAACGTTGTTGCTTTTCTTGCTTGTTTTTATGACATCAATATTTGTTGCTTTTCTGGCTTGTTTTTATGACATCAAAAGCTGTTACTTTTCTTGCTTGTTTTTATGACATCAAAATTTGTTGCTTTTCTTGCTTGTTTTTATGACATCAAAATTTGTTGCTTTGATTGAAGATTTCAAAAACGTTGGTAAAAAATGTGTAATTTAAAGTTTAATGTGTAAATTAGAGAAATTTTTATGATATCAAAATTTGTTGCTGTTCTTGCTTGTTTTTGACACCAAAATTTGTTACTTTGATTGAAAATGTCAAAAACGTCATGATAAAAAAATGTGTAACAATGTAATGTAAATTAAAGAAGAATTTTTTGACATCAACATCAAAATTTGTTGCTTTTCTTGCTTGTTTCTATTACATTAAAATTTGTTGGTTCAATTAAAAATGTTAAAAACGTCTTGATAAAAAAAGTGTAATTTGAAGTTCAATGTGTAAATTAGGGAGGATTTTTTATAACATCAAAATTTGTTGCTTTTCTTGCTTGTCATGACATCAAAATTTGTTGCTTTGAAGATTTCAAAAACGTCTTGATAAAAAAAAAGTAAATTTATTGTTCAATGTGTAAGTTGAAAAAAAGAGATTTTTTATGAAAATATTGCTTGCTCGTTTTTATGACATCAAAATTTGTTGCTTTTCTTTCTGGTTTGTATGACATTAAATGTATGTATGACTTAATTAAAACTGTCAAAAACGTCTTGATAAAAAAGTGTAATTTGAAGTTCAATGTGTAAATTACAGAGAAATTTTTTATGACATCAAAATTTGTTGCTTTGATTGAAAACGTCAAAAACGATATGAAAAAATTAAAAAAATTAAAAAATTTAAAAATTTAAAAAATTTGTTGTTGAAAATGTCAAAAACGTCTCGATAAAAAAATATGTAAATTTAATGTTCAATGTGTGAATTAGAGAGGAATTTTTATGACATCAAAATTGTTGCTTTTCTGGCTTGTTTTTAAGACATCAAAATTTGTTGCTTTTCTTGTTGATTTTATGACATCAAAATTTGTTGCTTTGATTGAAAATGTCAAAAACGATATGAAAAAAAAAGTGTAGTTTGAAGTTGAATATGAAAATTATAGAGAAATTTTTTATGATATCAAAATTTGTTGCTTTAATTGAAAATGTGAAAAACGCCTTGATAAAATATGTAAATTTAATGTTCAATGTGTAAATTAGAAAGGAATTTTTATGACATCAAAATTGTTGCTTTTCTGACTTGTTTTTATGACATCAAAATTCGTTGCTTTGATTGAAAATGTCAAAAACGATATTAAAAAAATTATAGAGAATTTTTTTATGACATCAAAATTTGTTGCTTTTCTTGCTTATTCTTATAAATTTGTTGCTTTAATTAAAAATGTCAAGAACGGCTTGATAAATGTCTAATTTGAAGTTTAATGTGTAAATTATAGAGGACTGTTTTATGACATCAAAATTTGTTGCTTTGATTAAAGATTTTAAAGACATCTCGATAATTTTCTTATATAAATATTCTTAAAATTCAATAGAGCCATTATTGACATTTTTGACTATTTAATGTAATATATGTTAATACAAATATTAAAACGTTCACACTCAAATCCATCATGTTTAGTAAATTTTGATGTTGAAAAATGATGGAAACATGTTAAGTCAATTTTAATGTTGAAATATATAAAATCATGCAATGACTATATAAATGTTATAATAATGCAATATTTATATGAATGTTAAAATGTCTACATATATATACTTGTATGCTGTAACATATTTTATTAATATTAATCATGGGGTATCACATTTTTATACTTTGAAAGTATGTATTTTTACTAATTTGTATATATCCATTTTTGTATGTGTCAATAAACTTCTCAGAAATTATAAATTGTTATTCTGTAATCCATTTACTGATCCTGCGACGGTTGTTTAGAAAATACGAATATACTTAAAACATTTTACTATTTGCACATTACATACATTATAAATAATATTTATACACGAAACATATTTAATGTTGAAGAAATAAATTTAGTGAGAAATGTTCGTGCAAACTATGTCAGTATAATTAAGGTAGTAATGGAAGACACCAATGGTTTTTATCCATTGATGATGGCATGAAGGTATAGATCGAAACTTATGGAAATGTAATGGAAATATAAGATTCTTAAAATATTATTGATTGTTTATTTAAAGTGGTAACGTAATGAAATAAATGTATATACATACACGGATATATATATATATATATATATATATATATATACAAATATTTATATATATACTTATATATAATCTGTCATGTTTGAAATAGTATGCATAATGTCAATGTGTTTAAATTAATTTCGAGTTGGTAGGTTTACAAGAATTCGATATCAAATCTATCTCCATTCATATTGCAAGAAATAACTATACACATATGATCTTTAAGACATCACAGAGATGTGAAGTTCACACTGACAAAGCCTAGTAGAAAATCATATTACTTACCTAAACTTTAGTTTAATCCTCATGAGAAATATACACTAATATAGTACGAAACATATAGTTCACAAATAACACGAGGATTCATAGAACAAACACTTGAGAAATGCACTGATAGTAATGGCCATATCCAAACTACAGAAGAATGCACATTTTGATTTCACTTCACTACAAGTCATTAGCAACAATCCTGGCACCAACAAAACACGATAAACTTAACTATCATGTTTTAAACTATAGTTTTGTTGTTATTTTAGATCGAGGTGTGTACAATTTCATAGAAAATATTCGAGAAAACACATTAACTTAAATTCTTGTCGCTTGTCGGCCATTTTGATAATGCACAGTGTTTCTTGAATTCACTAACCTGCCACAGGGTGCGTTCACATCGCTCGTTCGCCGTGCCGTGCATGCCAGTGTCAATGATCGCTTCACGTGCGAGGATTTACATTAGCGCCACATTTTTAAAACCAAAACGGATAAATACCAATCAGCTGATCTCATATGATAATTGAAAAATCAAAATTAATTATTTAATCAATTCGTATTTAAAACATTTGTCCCGCAATAAAAACTTCGTACTAAGGACAATTTAGATGTTAATTCCCATGACATTAAATAATAAGGCCAACACGTTCACATGAAATTTGAATTTAGTTTTGAAGATATTGTGGACGTATCAGTTTTGCACTAGAGCCTTTTATACTTTTTTTTTCTTAATTGTTATTAAAAATAATATATATTGCATATCTCTATAGTGCATACATTTGCATTTATTCAAATATATAAAAAAAATAGTAGTCTGCCAGAAGGCAAGTCCATGAAGTGAGAGCGCCACAAATAAATAATTCCCTTTCCCTTTCCCTCCCTTGTTTATATGATATTTTCTGTCATTTTGCTATTTCATTACCACTATTCACTTTTGTCCTGTAGTACTTCGGATTTTAGTTCCCTGTATTTTTTCTAAATAAATCATCAATCATGTAGATTCTTCTTCTTGCCAGTTCTTTTAGTCCTTCTATTTTACCTTCGACTACATGATGTACATAATTAACAAATAAACGTTTAATGGTCATTACTATATTTAGAGAGACTGTGTTTTTAAAAACAACGCTGAATTTGAAGCACACTAGCACCATCTGTTATATGCTGAAAACACTCATACAGTGTAAAGCGGATGTGTTCTAACTTTACCCATTTTTCGCAGAATGCGTCCAATCATAGACAAATAAACATGGGTCTAAATTTTTGTCCTTTCTTTTTAATGATCTTGCTCATAGAATTCTTTCTTCGATCACTCTTCTCACCATTTCATTTGGTATTATTATATATGTCCACTTTATCTTCGCCAAATCAATAATTCCCTTTCCCTCCTTGTTTATATATTGCCATTTTTTCTCCCATTTTGCCCTTTCATTGCCATTATTCACTTTGGTCCTGTGCTTCGGTTTTCAGTTCCCTGTACTTTTTCATCTCGCATAATCATCAATCGTGTGCATTCTTTTTCTTGCCAGTCCTTTTAGTCCCTTCTATTTTACATTCGACTCCACATTATTACATATATTGTCTAGGGACTACACCATGCACATAGATAACAAGTATAGTAAAAAAGTCAAGTCAAAAACATATATTTTCAACAAATATAAATAATATAATATATAAATAAATATATTTCATTGAATATATATGTGTACATAATATTTCTCATTTCGGATTTTTACCCGTAGGTATATCATCCTTCATATTTGTTCTATCAATACAATAATAAGTATTTCAGATATACAAGTTGTGACATAATTCTGTGACAAAAAAGAGGAAAGAAAATTTATTCCCCAAAAAAAAATCACTTAGCACTATTTATAATAACAAATAATAACTCAAAAAGGAGAAAAACAAAATAAAAGATTTATTCACTTTATGGGAGAATATTTGCGTCGAGCCAAGTTTCATTTACCGCTATGGGTCGATCAGTATATATTTTGGCATGGCGTGATTGCCATACCAAATATCGTCTCTTGTGTATTGGCCGAGGCCCGCGATGTTAACATTAGGATGATCCCCACATTTTAGATAAAAATTCTCAGTGAGCTTTTTTATAAAGTCTATTATGGTCGGTAAGTCAGTCTGTTTGTGTATGTATTTTGAAGAGTAGTAATGTCTAGTCAGTGGGTCCCTTATTTTGTTGAGTACGAGTCGTAGTGTCTTATTTTGTAATGTCTGTAGTTTTCGTAAGTTAGTCTTAGTCGTCGCGTTCCATGCCGGAGCGGCGTATGTCAGTATCGGTCTTATTAGTGTCAAGTAAAGTGTTCGTTGTTCTTCACGCTTAGCGGGCTGTTGTGGTTCAAGAGAGGTCTCAGTAGATTAAACATCCCGTAAGCCTGTCCAATTTTTGTATTAACATGTTTTGTGAAGCTGAGTCTATGGTCCAGGGTCACACCAAGATATTTGACATCCTTGGACCACTCAACTTCACAGTCCAATACTTTAATTTTGTCCAAGTCAGTCAGTCTAGTCGTGGCATTTCGGCTCTTTGTAAATAAAATTGCCTCCGTCTTTTGCGGATTGATTCTGATCTGCCATTTGTCAGTATATTCGTCAGCTTGTCTATGTGTGTCTGTATCTTTGTAGTCAGTAGCGTCGGTGATCGTGATGATTTGTATATGGCAGTGTCGTCAGCAAACGTCAGTAACGTTGTGTCGGCGTCAGTGGGTATGTCGTGAATGTAGACGTTAAACAGTGACGGTCCCAGGATCGAGCCCTGCGGTACTCCCGCCGTCACTTGTTTAACCGTCGAAAGTCCGTTGTCTACTTGTACGGTAAAGTTACGGTCTGAGTGGTATGAGTGTAAAGTTCTCGTTATGTACGGTGGAAAGTTTAGTTGGATAAGTTTATGTATAAGTCCGTCCATCCAGATGGTGTCAAACGCCTTCTCGAAATCAAGCAACACCAATCCGGTATGGTTTCGTCTGTTAAAATTGAGAACAGTATTTTCTATGAGTTTTGTCAGTGGGTGTAGTGTGGAGTGTCGTTCTTTGAAGCCGTATTGTGTGTCAGGTATGATTTTGTTGTGTCTTATGTGTTTGTTAAGTCTTTTGAGTAGTACCTTTTCGGCTACCTTACTCATTGTGTTGAGGAGGCTGATCGGTCTGTAGTTCTGTGGTATGTCTGGCTGTTTCCTTGGCTTCACTATTGGAAATATGGTGGAGGTTTTCCAAGAAGCGGGAAAGCAGCCTTTTGTCATTATTCTATTTATTATCCGGGTAAGTAAAATGTAGGCGTTCGTCGGCAGTTGTTTAAGTATTATGTTTTGTAGTCCGTCCGGTCCCGGTGCTTTTCTGTTCGGTAATTTTTTAACTATTGTCTTTATTTCGGAAACTGTGGCAGGGTCTATTCGTAAGTCTTTGTCCCTGTGGAGGTCAGTGAAGTTTTGAATTGTCTCGTGTACGTCTTGTTTCAGGTCTGCGTTTGACATATTGGCATTTTGTTTATGTATGTTTTCAAAGTTTTTTGCCAATATTTCCGCCTTGTCTGCTGGTGTCGTTGCGTAATTGTTGTCAGTTAATTTGAGTGGAGGTATGGATGTTGGTTTCTGCGTCAGTCTTTTTGCTGTCTGCCAAATTTTGTGTGGGTCAGTATTTATGTTCTCGAGTCTTTTGGTCCAAGTGTTGTTTCGGTGGTCACGTATTTCATTGGAAATAATTTTTGTCAGTCTGTTAACATGTTCCTTGAGTAGTCTGTCACCGGTACGTTGCCACAGTTTCTTTGTATGATTTTTAAGTTGTATTTTCAATAAAATGTGTTCTGGCAAGTCGTTGGCTGGTGTTGTTCTTGAGTCTAGTGTCGGTATAGTCTGTTGTACGGCGTCTGTGATTGTCAGTGTAAGGTGTGTTACAGCCTCCTCAATGTCAGTGTTGGTATCGATTGGCATAGTGTGTCGTGTGTTGTCTGTGATGATGTCTCTGAAAATTGGCCAGTTGGCTCTGGTGTAATCTAAAAATTTGCGTTTGGGAGTCTGGTCGACGTCTAGTCTGTCTGAAATGGTCATGAAAACTGGATTATGGTCAGAGTTGAAAAGTGTTCTTGTTATGGGTTCGGATGTTACGTGTAGATTTTTTGTCAATGCCAAATCGATCGTACTGTGATGGTGCGTCTGTACGGTGGCGTATCTGGTCGGCGTGTCAGGATAATGTAGTTGTGCGTCTGTGGTGTTGTGTTCCGTCAGGTATTCGTAAAGTCTGTTTCCGTTCGCGTTGTTGAAGTTACAGTTCCAAGATGTGTGTTGTGCGTTAAAGTCTCCTGCCATAAGTACAAATCTGTTCGAGTCCAGTAGTCTTTGTAAGTCCGTATGTTCTAGTCTGCTTGCCGGGATGTAAATCGATATTATGGATACTTTTTGACCTCTCTTGTATACATTAATAGCTGTTATTTCAGAACCGCCCGCTGTCAGGTTTGGCACTTGCTCGTGTCTGATGTTAGACTTAATCAAAATCGCAGTGCCGCCCCATCCGCGTGCGTCCGTCTGTCTGTCGTTTCTGTAAACTTTGTAATTGTTCATATAGAGTCTGTCCGTAGGTTTTAAGTGTGTCTCGTTAATCAGTACTATGTCCAGATCGTATTTTGTTATCGTCTGTCTCAGTTCGTCAATGTTGTTTTTAAGTCCATTAGAATTGAAATGCATTATTTGTAAGTCTTGCGATTGGTTTATGGTGATGATGTAAGAAAGTTCAAAATTGTTGTGTATTTGTCGTTATAAGTCATGTTTGTGTTTAGTGTTTTTGTCAGTTTGTATAGCTCACTGAAAATTTGCTTTACCTGGGGATCCGCAAACAGCTTTCGAATCTCGCCCATAGCAGTAAAGAGTCCTTCCGGAGTGTTGAGGTCTGGATCGGGCTGGCTGCAGGCGGGCCGTGTTGGTGGTTGCGATAGTGCAGGCCGGATCTGTGATGATGCAGGCTGAAACCATTGTTCGTGAGGACTGGACCATTGATCTGTATGGTGACGATGAGATAGGGAGTTGAGGATATTCAGGTCGGACGTTGGGACCATTGTTGGTGGAGTTTACAACTGACGAGAAGCTCCTCGTCAGTGGCACTGGTGTTGGTGCTGGTCTATACGCTTGTCTTCTCCTGAGAGCGTCGCTTTCCTTCTTTTCTTTGTAGTTAATAAGAGCGCTGCATTTGGAATAATTTGCCGGGTGTTCGCTTTGCAATTGACACACATCGGTGCCTCATGTGGTAGTTTCTGGCACGCTCCTGGCGCGTGCACATTGAGGCACTTTATACACCTGTACTTTAGGTCACAGGTGTACGATGTGTGACCAAAGTTCAAACATTTGTGGCACTGCAGCGCTCTATTCTGCGGCCTATAGGCCTCCCAGGAGAAGATATGTCCCCCAATATTCGTAATTTGTTTTAGCTCCGACATGTCCTGATTTTTATCCACTACCACTATGTATATGGGCAGCTTATGTTGACTGCCATCTGGTTGTTTCTTTTTATTTGAATCACCTGTTTAATTTTGGCTCCTTTCAGCTGCAAGTCTTCGCAGATCTCTGCCTCAGATGTTGATGGATGGAGCCCAGTTATTGTGATTTTTTTACACAAGTTTTGCTGCATGGAGTAAGTATAAAAAGGGTAGTTACATTCGCGCAGAATGTTTTTGATGTCTTCATGGTCCGAAATTGAATCTGTGAAGATTTTATGCAAATTCGTTTTTATAAACTGATATCGGAAATTTATTTTTGTTGTCTCCCGTATGTAGCGAATAGTCTTTAGTTCCAATTCTGCCTTTAATATAATGGGAGGTATTTTTTCCTCGCTCGACTGGGTTTTCTTCAGTGGTGCTCTCTTAGGTGGTGCTGCCTGTATGCCTGAGGAGGACGGTTGCGGTTCGACAGTAACTTTTTCCGGTTCTTTGTTCTTTTTGCCCTCTTGCGGCGTGTCACCTTCTTATAGTCCTCAATTTCCCTATCGGAGTCCATGTCTGTTCTATCTGATAAAGCATTATATTTATTTTTCAGTGCGCCGCTTGTCTGCACTTCCATTTCATGATTTTTCGACATCTTGTATTTTTCCCAGGCGCCCGCCTGGGAAAATCTCTGTTTTCTTCGGATTCTTCCGCACTGATTTTAATGTTTACCACGTTCACCTTTAAAATTTGGACAGATATAATAATATATATCTAACTTGTAAGTATTAAGCACGGTGCCTTTAAAAAGGCAAGATTTAGAATCAATTCCGGACTTAATACTTATTACACAAAAACACTGACACTTCACTGAAAAACAAATGACAATCGAATCGAGGAACTGAAAGGTTTATTAAATATTATTTTTCCTTTAAAATTTTGACAGATATAATAATATATATCCAACTTGTAAGTATTAAGCCCGGTGCCTTTAAAAAGGCAAGATTTAGAATCAATTCCGGACTTAAAACTTATTTCACAAAAATTCTATTGACACTTCACTGAAAAAAAAAAAAAACAAATGACTTTTCTTTTAAATTTATTATTATATGATAGTTTTTTATGGGCCGATCCCGGCGGTACTGCAATACCGGGCCAACCCGCGGCGGAAGCGGAGCAAGCCCCTGACATTCCGCCAATTTCCAAAAATCAGTTTGATATACTGGATCTGCTATGCAGATACTATCAGATATTAAGCTGATAAGAACAGATACTACACTTTGATCTTAGCCATTCGGCCGAGAAGCGATAAATTTGCGGACAAATACTATTTTTTAAATTCTACAATATAAACAAAATATTCCCAACTATTTCAACGATTCATTTTTCATCTATTTTTATCAACTCTCGCGTCCATTCCCTAACTATTCTTCACCCCCCAAAGTTCTATGAGCGAATGTTCTAATATGGCTGTTAACTCTACTGTCGTTATAAGCCTTTTCTCACATTTGTAAAATTTTACAAAAATATTTATATAAAGTATTTTCTGACACTTGCAAAATTTTTCAAAAAAATATGTTATTAGGAGAACAGACGGTCATATTCATATTAATTTCTTTATCGATAGATGTGTGTTCATACTTATATATATTAAACTCATTTTTTGTCATATTTATATGAAGTATTTTCTGACACTTGCAAAATTTTTCAAAAAAATATGTTATTAGGAGAACAGACGCTCATATTCATATTAATTTCTTTATCGATAGATGTGTGTTCATACTTATATATATTAAACTCATTTTATTGTCATATTTATAAAAAGTATTTTCTGACACTTGCAAAATTTTTCAAAAAAATATGTTATTAGGAGAACAGACGCTCATATTCATATTAATTTCTTTATCGATAGATGTGTGTTCATACTTATATATATTAAACTCATTTTATCGTCATATTTATATAAAGTATTTTCTGACACTTGCAAAATTTTTCAAAAAAATATGTTATTAGGAGAACAGACGCTCATATTCATATTAATTTCTTTATCGATAGATGTGTGTTCATACTTATATATATTAAACTCATTTTTTGTCATATTTATATGAAGTATTTTCTGACACTTGCAAAATTTTTCAAAAAAATATGTTATTAGGAGAACAGACGCTCATATTCATATTAATTTCTTTATCGATAGATGTGTGTTCATACTTATATATATTAAACTCATTTTATCGTCATATTTATATAAAGTATTTTCTGACACTTGCAAAATTTTTCAAAAAAATATGTTATTGGGAGAACAGACGCTCATATTCATATTAATTTCTTTATCGATAGATGTGTGTTCATACTTATATATATTAAACTCATTTTTTGTCATATTTATATGAAGTATTTTCTGACACTTGCAAAATTTTTCAATCCTATTATCGTTATATATAATCTTTTGTTAGATTTGTATAGCTTTATATATTTTTTTTTATTATTATTAATTCTATAGTTTTTATATAATTAATTTATATAGTTAATTTGAAATCAATTATCGATATTACATATCAATATATTTATATATATTTATATATATATATATATTTTAATATGCAATATATGCACATTTTTAAATTTATTATTATATGATGGTTTTTTATGGGCCGATCCCGGCGGTACTGCAATACCGGGCCAACCCGCGGCGGAAGCGGAGCAAGCCCCTGACATTCCGCCAATTTCCAAAAATCAGTTTAATATACTGGATCTGCTATGCAGATACTATCAGATATTAAGCTGATAAGAACAGATATGTAGTTTTTTAGTGAATACTTTAGTCTTAACCATAAAGAATTTCACCTCTAAACGCTTTATTGTCCGTTGCATTATCATGAACATTACCACTCAATTTCTGAGTGACTTTGAACATGGGCAACGCGTATTTAAGCTGAAATATGAGAAAAATATAGTAAACGTAGATCATGAAACCGCCAGCGACGCGATCCGAGTCCATGCCATGTCTGGAATGGAAGGTAAAAAATTAGATATGTTCAGTTGAAATAACTGGAACATTTAGGTTATTTATACATATTTCAGTACTGGTTGCATAATTTCATGCGCAAGCCATTATTCATAGCAACATGCAACTTCAATTATTTCTAGAGGTTAATATTCGATACTTAAGCACCAACACCAATAATATATAAGAGGTTAAGATTAATATTAGTATACATGCCAATTAATACATATTAAGGTTAGATAAGTGAAAGTTATCGTGCAACTTAATATTATGTTGTTAGAATAGCATGCAAAATAATTAGTTATTATCTAGTAATTGTAATCAGTAAACTACTTAAGCTTAGGGTTAGTATACATATAGATCTAAAGGATTAAGGTTAGTTTAAGATTTATCATTCAACTTAATAAGTTTATAACATGCAAAGTTAGTAGTTATTAGTAATAGTAAACTAAGTGAGCTTAAGTTAGTATACATGCAAGTTATGAAATGCAAGTTAATATAATTAGTAACATGCCAATTATATCAATGATTTTATTAAGTGGTGCTATTTTAATAGCTGTTATTCCTGTGGAGGGCGGACATAAATATTTAGCTTGTGTACTGTCTGTGGCCCGTTATGTGTTCGATGTAAATATCTCGGGACCATCTGATCGTGTCGCTAACCATTAGCTTTTTCATTAGTACACAGTATTTCTTCCCTATTCCTAGTGATATCAATGTTCCCACATTCTCTGGGGAGTATCCTCCGAGGGACCCAAGCACGAAAGCATTCAGTTCCGTTTTATATTCTTTCTTTTTGAAGTATTCTGCCAGTGCTGAGTATTTTCGGATTTTCTCAGCTCGTGCCTTCTCAAATGCTGCCTTCTTATTTTCGAAGGCCACCGTGACGTCGACGATTTTGACTTCTTTTTTGCCTTCGTCAACTATCACAATATCAGGCCTTTCGAGTCCAGAGTATCCAGGTATCTGCTGGTTTTGGTATATAATACCATCGTCGGGCTTCTTGGCAGCTTTAACGAGCCGGTTCACAATCGCATCATGCCGCTTCGTCATTGTAGTGAAGTGGGGGGCGGCAGTGATTTAGTACATGAGGTAAGGTCTCGTTGGAATCTCCGCATCTGCGACACTTTTTATCGCCTTGCCCATGTCTTCTGCAACCATTGAGGGGCACGACATTCAGCCTCGCTCTGTGTACGAACCTCCACTCTGCAAATCGCGTAAACTTTCCATCCCGCATGAAGTGGTTCGATGAGTTATACGCTGAAATAATATCAAATGCTTTCCCTTGGTCGGGCTTAGCCAGTAGCTGCTTCAGGTAGAATTTTCTCGCCGCAGTTCTGAGTTTCATTTCGGCATTCTTTCTTTCAACCTTCTCATCGTCCACATACAGTGCTTCGAGTTCTAGCCGGACATTTATTTTCATTTTTAGTCGGCGTACAGCCGCCCTTACTCTTGACCACACAGACGTGATATCGTTCGCCGGTTTGCCTAGTACGCCTTCAAATGAGGAATTTAAGTATTCCGTCATCAGTTGTGTTGTCGGTTCTGTTCCGGTTCTTTTTCGTACAACTTCTTTCAGTGCGTCCAAGCTTGACTTTGCTAGTGCTTCATCCCTCGATGTCATAATTCTTGTGGCGTGGACTATCTGTGCAATGTCGGCAAGCACGCTTGTGGGCAACATGTTAAAGCCTCCTTCCTTGTACGGAATGTACAGTATCTCCGCACTTGCTCTCTGAGGGAGATTAGCCCATTTTTTGGCGCATTTCTTGACTTTTTTATCATAGCTATTTAGCGCTTTCTTTGCCACACTTCCGTTGCGCAGGTGGAATTCAATCTGCGGCACGATAAAGGTATTAACTGCGTCAAATTTTTGCCATGGTGCCAATGGTGCCTTGTCGATTCTGTCCAAATGTTTCATCATATTTTCAATGACATCTTCCGCCGATCTAAATGTCTGGAATCCCGTGGGGACGCCCAAATATTCGTAGCTTTCTTCGCTGGTCAGGGATTTTAATTCATTGCTGCCTAACCGAAACTTGGTAGGCGAGGCCGCGTGATTTTTGCCATCCACATGTAGAGTGGCGCACTTATTTGGATTGAATTTTAGTCCTGCCCAATCTGAAATTTCCAGCGTTAGATCTAACAGCTTTTGTAGGCCGCTTTCTGATGTTGCCACTAGAACTATGTCATCGGCGTATGCCAAAACATTTACTTTCTGGCTTCCCACTTTATATGTTTCCTCTGATTCCTTTAGTGTGCGAAGTAATGGTTCCAGTGCCAGGTTGAAAATAATTGGAGATAGAGGGCATCCTTGTTTCACTCCTGCCCGTATCGGTATCTCCTCAGTCATGCCATTGCTAGATTTGATCTTGGTAGTACATTCTTGATATACCCGTTTGATAATAGCAATGGATTCTGTTCCGAGACCCGTCCATTGCAAAGCTTTGAACAGAGTCGAGTGTGGCACAGATCCGAATGCATTTCTGAGATCCAGCCACGCCACGCATGCTTCTGTTTTCCTTCGACGGGCATCCTGTACAATAGTTTGTAGAAGAAAATTATGCTCGCTGCATCCTTCGAATGGCATAAATCCTTTCTGGGAAGGCGATATGCGATTGTTTTCGATGGCCCATTGCGCCAATCTACCTGCGATCGTTGACGCATATAGTTTCCCAAGTGTATTGGAGAGCGCAATCGGCCTCCAATTTGATATGTCCATTGGGTCGCCTTTCTTTGGTATTAATACCGTCTCTGACTGGTTCCAATTCCGGGGAGTGTAGTCTAATCTTCGTGCTGTGTTGAACACGGCAGCAGCAATATAACTTCCCGGGTCTATCTTTTTCCACACGTTGTACCGGATGCCGTCAGGACCTGGCGCGGTATCCTTGCACCTGTTCAGTCTTTTCCATATCTCATCCGGCGTGAATCTGGAAATCAGCGGGTTATCACATGTAGCGGCTTCTAGTGTTGGAACCACCTCTGGAATGTCAGTAGTTACGTGTCCCGTTTCTCCGTACGTAGCCAGAAAATGTTGAAACAGTTGTTCAGTATTTATTACGCAGCGGCCATTGGAATTCTCTTCTGTCACTTGTCTGTAGGCTCGTTTCCTATTCCGGCGGTACAATTTTTGTAATCTGGCTGCTACCGCCGGATCGAACTCGTTGGTCCTATTTCTGCGACGCCTTTCATATTGACTCCGCGGTCTTGGTTGTTCTAAAATTGCCGGCTGTTCATCGTTCTTAGAGTCAGTCTGGTGTATAAGGCGTCTAACAGAGACTCAAATTGCTCTGGGTCGTTTACTTTGTTAAGTGCAGCTGCCATCTCCACCTGTAATATGGTTAAAGGTCTTTCCTCTTGCCTTTCTTCAGCAAACTCTACACTATTCAGACTAGCTCCTGCCGGTATTCCTTCTGGAATTGTGGGCAGGACATTTGTTGGTCGTGAAGCTGATGTGTCATTATTCGTTATCTCGCTATCGCTTGAATTGGAACGCGTTCGCCGAACGCGTTGAGCGACATAGGACGCGGCGTCGTTTTCTACAATGCCTTCCGTCTCGTTTCGGCATGTATTGTTTCTTGACACATGCCTTGTTGCTTGCCTCAACGTGTAAAATTCTTCCTTACAGCATCGGCAACGAAATTTTAAGGATGCATTTCTGTTATGCGTATTTCTGTGGTGCCTAAGTAGCCCATTATGGCTACTGAAATGTTTTGGTGCTCCTTGGCACGCCTCGCAATGAAATCTTACTGTCAGGGGAACGTCTATGAACACTAAATTGTTCCTATTCTCGACCTCTACTGGGATTGCAGAGCTTGTTTCCGACTTCATGGCTAGAATACAGTTGGTTAGTAATCTTAAACCTAGAGGGCTTTGCTACTGGCTACTGAAGTGCTAACTTGTCCGATCGCTAGGTGAGCGTACGCAAATCTGCGTAGCGATGCGGGGAGTCAATCGTACGAACGAGATCACCCACACGTCATCGATTATGTATGGACACTAAAACAGTATTCCTTTAGATCAAGGGGGCGCACCTGAAGAACTCCGAACAACCCTTAATATAAGGGAGCGCACAGGAAGTTTCAGGAGTCTTCAGTGTTCGATTACGAATCAATCAAGGGGGCCTTTTTCAAGACTCTTATAGAAATCGTCTATATCGGGATTCAATCACTCAAGTGTGAGATCGCCCTATGACAGATTTCGCCCCGAACTAATTTGCGTAGTTTGAATTTCCTTGGTCCAAGGGGGCGCGCAGTGGGTGCTCCGGGGGTCCTCAATTCGCAACACGAGGATCAACCAAATCAAAAGATTTGGGATCGCTCATGCGAAGAGTGCCACGTCCGAGACAACCGTGCCACAACTCAGCCCAGATAGGTTTTTGAGGGGGCCCCCCGTCGCATAGGGCTCCGGGGATCACCGCACTAATAAGCGCAGGATCACCCTACCTTTTGCAAGGGGCACACACCTCGTGCCTATACCGCTGGGACGGAAATGCCAAGGCAAACCGTACAAGCCACCAAGTCTAACACTCAATTCGTAGAATCAAGGGGGCGCCGCTCTGAAAAGAGCAGTCACTCCCAGACTCCACGAAGAGTCTCGACAGGGGGGCCCCCACCTAATCCTACCACTACCCTGTACCTTAGTCCCGCTCCGCTCCAGTCCTTGTCCCGCATCAGTCCCGCTCCAGTCTCGCTCCAGTCCTCGTCCCGCTCTGGTCCTGTTTCGCTCGGTCTCACCTAGGGCTCCGGGGGGCTCCGCTTCCGACGACCTCGGCACAAAATGACCAAAAACAAATATAGCCTTTTTCTTATTTCCTAATCAGAGAAGCCGTCTAATTAAGCTGATAAGAACAGATACTACACTTTGATCTTAGCCATTCGGCCGAGAAGCGATAAATTTGCGGACAAATACTATTTTTTAATTCTACAATATAAACAAAATATTCCCAACTATTTCAACGATTCATTTTTCATCTATTTTTATCAACTCTCGCGTCCATTCCCTAACTATTCTTCTTCACCCCCAAAGTTCTATGAGCGAATGTTCTAATATGGCTGTTAACTCTACTGTCGTTATAAGCCTTTTCTCACATTTGTAAATTTTACAAAAATATTTATATAAAGTATTTTCTGACACTTGCAAAATTTTCAAAAAAATATGTTTTAGGAGAACAGACGGTCATATTCATATTAATGTTTTCTTCTTATCGATAGATGTGTGTTCATACTTATATATATTAAACTCATTTTATCGTCATATTTATATAAAGTATTTTCTGACACTTGCAAATTTTTCAAAAAAATATGTTATTAGGAGAACAGACGCTCATATTCATATTAATTTCTTTATCGATAGATGTGTGTTCATACTTATATATATTAAACTCATTTTATTGTCATATTATATAAAGTATTTTCTGACACTTGCAAAATTTTTCAAAAAAATATGTTATTAGGAGAACAGACGCTCATATTCATATTAATTTCTTTATCGATAGATGTGTGTTCATACTTATATATATTAAACTCATTTTATCGTCATATTTATATAAAGTATTTTCT
>NW_020538040.1:185400789-185414960 GCF_003426905.1 Ctenocephalides felis
TTAACGTCGTTCGTTTGCAATGATGTGTAATAAATCCACTCGGAATACTTCTAATCACTCATAAATTAACTTATTATTTATTGATTAAGTCGATTATTTACACATATCGGGAAGTTCATGTAACTTCCCTCAAGGGAAAATACCAATACCAACTAGTTAAAATTATTATTTACCTGAATCGAAGAAAAACGGCTGGCCGTTTTCCTTCGACACGTTGCAGTGTAGTAACCGGCAAAGGATCCTGAACGCGAACATCGTCGCCGGCGTAAAGGTCCGTCAAATAAAACTCACTGGGTTCTTTGCCAATGTGAAAAAGCACGTAGGGAGGCCAGCAGGAGAGTCTCGGCTGATGCTGTACGGGACACAGATATCGTGCGAAATATTCGACGTCGAAGTGAACAATTGCCGTCAAATACTTTGATCACTTCTGCAAAAGATACAGATTTTACAGTTAAAATTCATCATACTGCAGTGTTATTTATTAATGACAAACCTTCATCTTTGTCCTCCTTCTCTTTACCCTTATCGCATTTAGAATCACGATTATGTCCCGCATCTGTTTTGACTACAAATAATTAACAATAATATTTTATCCAAACAGAGAATCTAATGTATTCATTTAGTATTATACCTGATGATGAACTAATTTCTTCATCGCGATACCTCGCTGCGTCCCCACTGCTGAATTCTTCTGAAATACTTCGAGCTGCAAAAATAGATATGTATCATCAGAGAATACATCATTAGAAATATATATCGATTACTTGAAACAAGATGACTGAGGTAGGAAATCGATAATTGGAAGACGTGGATCATTTCAAATATTTGAGAAACGTTAACGCAAGAAAAAGAGGTAGCTACCGACGAGCAAACTGAGTCTCGACTTGCAAAGAGATGATAAAGTGTTATTCATTTTTATTTATTTATTTATTTTAAATATATAGCCCACAGATTTCTTCCAAGAGGACTCAAAAATACAATTATTTTACATAATGAATAACAATTAAAATGTATACAAAATTACAATATATAGTTATTAACATAAAACGCCTAACATAAAATTACTAATAATGCAGAATGTAACAATATTATTATAAACAGAATAAGATAAAATAATGAGATATTTGAAAAGAAAATAAAAGTTAACTTGTGCAGATGGAGATTATTTGATTAGGTGAAGTGTTGTGAATATCTATTTCATTATTAATTAAGTTAGAGGACATAAGTAAAATAGGCAAATTTAGGAGAAGGATAATTAAAAAATAATTGTGAACGCGTAGATAGCCTTGGAACATTAAAGGATAGTTGGTTAAGAATAAAAAGACAGTCTATTCTATAGCATTATTGCAAAGTTTAAATAAGACATAATTGTACAGATAAATCGACGTGAGGCAAGGGAAGGAATAGCAAATTCTTTTAGTAAAGTGTTGTGGTCAAAGCCACGTTCAGGGTGAATTTTATATGTTTTGTAATAAAAATATTTCAGAAATTTTCGCTGAACCTTCTCTATCGCATCAGAGTTGTTGATTTGATGAGTATACTAAATAATCGAACCATATTCTAATTTTGAACGTACATTAGAATAGTACATGCAAAGAAGTGCATTGTTAGAACTGAATTGTTTACAATTTCTCAGTATCAAACCTAAAAATTTATATGCACTATTACAAATATCAGTTATATGGTCAGTGAAAAACAAACCAGAATCAAATAAAACTCCAAAATCTGAAATTTAGTACATCTATCAATGCTGGTGTTAGAAATTTTATAATCAAAATGTATTGGAACGCGCTTATGTGAAAAACTAAGAATTTTGCACTTTGATGTATTTAAATGTAATTTATTATAGACACACCAAGAGTGGAAAGAGTGAAGTTGAGACTGTAATAATAAGCAGTCATCAATAGAATTTATTTTGAGATATAGTTTGAGATCATCTGCAAATAATAAATGTGGACAGCTAATAATTTCAGATATGTCTTCAATAAAAATAATAAATAGTAGTGGACCAAGAATGGGTCCCTGAGGAACACCTGAACTGATATTTTCAATATTGCTATTGTTATGCCTGGAGCACAGCCCTGTACGGATCAGAGACATGTACTCGAGAAGAATGGCAGACGAAAGAAAGTTTTAAAATGTGCTGGAGACAAATGGAAAAGATAATGTGGACAGATAAGATAACTAATGAAGAAGTACTGAAATGAGTGGGCAAACAAAGAACTTTACTGAACACAATTATTAAAACTAATCTTAGTTAACAATTATTAAAACTAAAATCCTTCTACACGACGTCATCGAAGGTAAAATAAAAAGACTAAAACGATTGTGAAGAAGCGAAAGGTGAAACTGCAGAAAACTGAAAGCTGAAGCGCAGGGCCAGGGATCATGGGAACACAAGTTTGGAAAAGAAAATGCATAAAAGTGTATAAAACAGTGAATATTCTATCGATTTATTATTATTATTATTATTATTATTATAATGGTTACGTACGACAGCTATAGTCCCGCGTAAGTCCGCCCCGCGGCCGAACCTGCACGCCAATAATGGCCTCCATAGGCACCTCCGTACGAGGGATGCTGACTGCATGAGGAGGCAAATATATCGCCTGCAGGTTCCCGAATTGACAATCCGATCCCAGTGACACACGACAACCGCCATGCACCTGAAAATTAGAAAATACGTTTTAGAAAATTATTTATGAATGTAATTTTTAACATGTAGTTCTTTCTTTTCTTTTATTTAAATTTGGGGTTCATCATTAGTGACAAAGTTTTTTTTCAATTTCAATAAATAATTATTAAAAGCAAAAATAATAATAAATTATATAATGATTATAATAGAATATAGAAATATTTGTCCAAAAGATAAATAATATCGAAGCCAATTTACGGTATTATTAATTTATATTTTCACTGGTTTGAACTAGATTATTTGTAGTAATTGATATCAAGTAACTTTTTGTTTATGGTTAAAAAATTTGAAGAAAATATTATTGTTTTTATGGATAATGCTAAACTATTTTTTGAAATAATATTTAATAGTTTAATATTTATTATTTGAACCATTGGCATTAATTGAAAGATGAAACACCAATATGGAATCGATTCTGTACGACCGATATCCTTTATTAACTGGTTAATATATATTATATATTAACACCAAATACAAAATTCAAAAATAAATTAAAACTTATTAAACACATATAATCACATTATCACAATATTATCTTTGACAAACTAGTAATTTTAAACGCCGAACCAAGAAAAAATATCTTGCACAGTAAAAATCCAAGACACAGTAATGCAATAAAATTTAAATTTAAAATTAAATATGTAATACAATAAAATTTAAGCACTTAAATTAATTTGCAACTTTCAAAAATCCGATTGCAACTCTATTTTTATTTATAATCGTTATCTACGACAGTTTTTTACACTTATGTAATTGATAATTGACCGATAAGTTTATTTTAAATCACTGACTCAAAGTTAATTTTATTTTTCAATTTTTTACACTTTCTAGGTAAATTATTTTATATTCCCCAAAAAAGAAAATAATTATTATCACAATATATAATTTTCAAATAATCATTTTCAACTTTAATGAATCAAGGACAAGCTAATTAAAATTTATTTTATTTATCTGATGAAGTTGAACATCCCCGAAACGTTGAATAAAATAATTGAAAGAAAATTTTTCCAAAGGAAAAAAGGCTATTAGTACAGAAATTAAAAAATCATTAAATATGTATTTATTATATTATATTAAAAATGTATTATATACAATGTAATATATTTTTAACTTCCCGTAGGGTAATCGCAAAAAAAAAATCTACAATAAAAAATGTTATATATATTCACATTTCAAAGTCCTTTGAACATTTTGGCAAATTGATGTATGTGTGTGTGTATGTATGTATGCATGTATGTATATGAATGCGCGGATACAATTTTTCATTGACCATTTCGATTTTTATTGAAAGGAATATGTGCTGATTAGTTTTTGGCAAAGGCAGGTCCAACTGTTTCGAAGATACGCGACAAAAAGTGCCAGAAGTGGTTTTTCAGTTTTTGAGGTAACGGAGCGTCCGATTTGAATGATTCAAAAAACATTTCACTTGTATTGACGGAATAAAAAACTGATTAAATTTTTGATCCAGCGATTTTGGAGTTCCAATAATAAAAGTAACTAGTGGAGTGTATGGCATTGTGCCTTAAGGCAAATTGCTGGAACTTTCCATACCGTAACGAAATGTTCGAGGAATACTGAATGTTTTCAAATAAATTATTATTAATATTGTAACATTGTCTAATATTTATAAGAATTATATAAACTAAATTGCAAAGTTAAAATTATTTGTTTAAAGTATATTAGAACCATAGTCAGAATTAAAAATAAAATCTGAATTATTTTCGATATACAAAAAAATATTAGAAAAAAAAAAGTTGAAACAATTTTTTTTTCCAAAATCAATTATTTTGTTAAGACAAGCAGAAAGTTCTTTAAATCATTTAAGTCGGACGCTTAGTTCTTTCAAAAACTAACATTTTTTACACATTTAGCTCAGTATCTTCGAAATGGCTGGGCCTGCCTTTGCCAATAAACACTTCTCCCAATCATTCAAATCGGATGCTTCGTTCTCTCAAAAACTCGATTTCCATTTTCTGCACTATTTGCTCTTTATCTCCGTAACTGCCGGACCTGCCTTTGCCAAAAACTAATCAGCACATCCTCCTATCAATAGGAATCGAATGTTTTTTGAGCCATTCAAATCGGTTGATCCGTGCGCCCGAAAACGTGACTGAAAATTTGTATCCATACATACATACACACACACATCCATTTTTTCTGAGGTATGCCAAAATGTTCTGAAACCTTCAAAACGTCGAGAAATATAAAAATTTTAATTTCAATTTTCGGCCCATTACAATAACTTACCCTACGAGAAGTTAAAAAAGCCCTTTGGCGGTCAAAAATGATCATTAAATATATGCACATCAAAATATCAGATATTTATTAGGCTCTTTGATATTTCGCTACGCAGCGCGATTGCTTAAAAAAAAATTAAAGTTTCCAGAATATTTCGAAAAATAAAAAATACAATATTTTCAAAAAAGTTCTTTTTTTTCAATAATTTAAAAATTCTCAAAACTCTATTCAGTTTTCAAAAAAAAAAATTACCGTACGAAAAGTTTCAGCAATTTGCTTCAAGGCACTATGCCATGCACCACTAGTTATACTACATTTACCATCCATGTGTTTGTACAAAAAAAAAAAATCTAATCCGTCGTATAATTGTAATTCGTAATTTACACAGGACGCGTGCTCGACGTCCTAGTTATTTTTTCCATAACGCGTAGAAAATCTGATCGTGAGAGTAGAAATGCAGAAATGCAGAATTGGAGAAATGCATGAGCATGAAGCACTTAAGCTATAGCATTGAAATTGAAACAAACATTATTCACACTGGGATTCCACTCTATTTCTAGTGTAATTCCACAATGTGCTTCGCATTTGGGCGGACGGTTCGGCACATCTAAGCGTTGATTTTAAAGAGGCCACACAGAAAATCAATATTGTCTTACAATGTGTATAGTCAACGAATTATTGCATAACGGTCATAAAAATGCAAAAACACTCAACTGACGCGACTAATACAATACACAATAGTTCTTATCGAAATGTTTCGACGGCAACAACCCTACTGTTGTTAGAATCTTTAACTTAACACTATACTCTCTTTATAATTGCGAGTGCGAGTTATATGTATGGAATGGAGCTACTATAATCGGTGAAGGTTGATAAACATCACCACATGTTATATTTATTATACATAATACCCAGTAAACCACAAACGTCACATAAAGTTAAAGTAACGTAGCACAGAAGAAACGTTGTTATGTATTTTATGGTTACGTTAATAAAACGTAAATGTTACGTTTAATTGTAACCTTTAAACGTTAATGCATGGTTTTCTTCATAACGTAACCGTTCAGTTACAGTGTTTTGTAAGTTTAACATACAAAATGGACGGTGTGGTACAGCTGTTTCACAAAACTGTCAAAAAGATAGGTTACGTGTTCTACTCTTTTATGTATGCGAGACTCTATGCACGAAAATACAATTGAAAGTTATTCGTGACTCTATATATTTTACTTTTCTGTCTATGACTAATGACGTAATGGACGCTTCATATTGAAGATCTTTTGACAAGCAAATTATTTCATTCTTTTGAAGCATTTATTTAATCATTATTTATATGATTAATATTTTATATGATTAATGTAGAACGTATTAGTTATGCAGTGTGCAGTTAAAATGTTTAAAATGGAATCGATCAAGGAAGTATAAATATAAAACATGTGTAAATTATTTTAATTTATATATTATTATAATAATGATTTTTTTTTTCAGTATATAGTTGGACCTTAATGGAAATTCTATTCGCGTATTTTGTTATTTGTAGAAGTTTTCATCAAATGTATGTTTATCAAATAATAATTAAATTCTACAAAAAAATCATAACCTCAATGATTATTGCAATGTTGAGTCAAAAGGTTAGTAAAAATGAGATATACAAATACAAATTTAATATTTGTAGCCCCTTCAGTAACAATAATATAGTTCGGCTAAACAGGAATAAAAACTAATACAATGGTTTTCAATTGAAGAAATATAATGACTCAGAACATAATAAAGATATTTGCTCAAATAAAGAATATGAATGCAAAGTTAGAATATAAAATAATAATCCACCATCATCACGAAAAAATGATTTGAAGAAGAATAAAATTTTTTACAGCATTAAATGATGACACTCGTGTCATGTGTCATGGAATTGGTATACCCCATTATGATAGTTAGAGATGATTAGATGATTTAGTATTAATTTTTTATGATTTAGTTTTAGCAAAAATATGATTTAAAAGTCGGTGGATGAAATTTGGCTGAACTGACAAGAAACAATTAAGACAATATTTGAGCAATACGTTTATAAAGGAATTAGCTGCACTTTGTTCTTAATAAATAATGAAAGTAAATAGAGGTAATTAGAAGTATTGTTACAATTTATAATAATAATCACAATATTTCCAAATCATAACCTTCTATTGTTTTTACTTCAGCAAAAATATATTTAAAAATTCAGAGACTAAAATCTTCTTTATTGTCTAAAGTGTAATTCGATGAAGAATTAATATGTTTTTGGTATTGTTGAAAGGACTGCCTAGCTGTCAATAACTTGAAAATAATGAATATTTTTAGAGGTAATGTTACAAAAAATTTAAATCAATATTATCAATAAACAATTTGTAGAAATTGTTTCTAACCTGTTTGGTTCTGTTTTAGATACATTTACGAACAGAAAGCAGTGAAATGGTTTCAATTTGATAAACAAAGGTTGCCAAGAATTTTACACAAGACTTATTTTCAATGGTTAAAATTTTATAATCAAAATAAAACATTTAATTCCATCCTGTTAAATAGAAATTTGTTAGAATTGTTATTTTTTGTTTTAGATTAATCAAATTTTTAAAATCCAAATTTATATTCTGTAGTTTTGTAATTTTAAGTATATGTTATGTAAATTTTGTAAATTCTTAATTATAATATGAAATAAAATTAATATAAAAAAATGGTTTCTATATTTACAGGAAATTTTATTAAATTTTTAAGTTACATCAAAGACACCTACACGTTAATTTAGTAATTTAGAAACCTAACAAAAACGAAACCGTTACGTTTTCGCGCAATTTGGAAACGTTACAAAAACGAAACCGTTATGTTTTCGCGTAACTAAACAGGCCGTTACGTTTTTGAGGCGGAAATAGATACGTCTGTGTGCCTCTTAGGTTACGTAACCGTTATGTTTTACGTATAATCTGTTACGTTCTATTAACGTTTTCATTACGTTTTGTGGTTTACTGGGTATTATATATTTTTTATTTTCAATTTTGTTACAATTGTTAATGAAACATCAAGTAACATTATATCATTTTGATTGAAATACAATAAAAAATAAGGAATAGTGTTGCCACTAAAACGATAAATTTGAAAATGAATCAAAAAAAAATCGCAACCCACATATATCAATAAAAATAATAATAGCAACAATAATTATAATAAAAACTAGTTAACTTCCCGTAGGGTAAGTTATTGTAATGGGCCGAAAATCGGAATTGAAAATTTTTACATTTCTCGACGTTTTGAAGGTTTCTGAACGTTTTGGCATACCTCAGAAAAAATGGATGTGTGTGTGTGTGTATGTATGTATGGATACAAATTTTCGCCCACGTTTTCGGGCGTACGGATCAACCGATTTGAATGGTTCAAAAAACATTCGATTCCTATTGATAGGGAAAAGAGCTGATTAGTTTTTGGCAAAAGCAGGTCCAGCCGTTTCGGAGATACGGAGCAAAGAGTGCAGAAAATATAAATCGAATTTTTGAGAGAACGGAGTATCCGATTTGAATGATCTAAAAAGCATTCAATTAGTAATGAATGGGAGAAGTGTTTATTAGTTTTTGGCAAAGGCAGGCCCAGACATTTTGAAGATACGAAGCTAAATATGTAAAAAATGGCAATTTTTGAGAGAACTAAGCGTCCGATTTAAATGATTCAAAGAACTTTCTGCTTGTCTTAACAAAATAATTGATTTTGGAAAAAAAAATTTGTTCCATTTTTTTTTTTTTTTTTTTTTTTAGTTTTTTGTATATCGAAAATATTTCAGATTTTTCTAATATACTTTACAAATAATATCAACTTTGCAATTCAGTTTATATCATTCTTATAAATATTCGACAATGTTACAATATTTATAATAATCTATTTGAAAACATTCAGTATTCCTTGAACATTCGTTACGATACGGGAAGTTCCAGCAATTTGCTTTAAGGCACGATGCCATAATTGCCTCAAGACAGAATTCCACTTACAGCTAGTTGGTATTGGTATTTTGCCTTGAGGAAAACTTTCCGATATGTGTAAATAATAAACTTAATCAATAAAAAATAAACAAATTATTATTATAAATATTTGAAAACGAACGAACGCGTTAACTCGGAGTATTTTCTTAAAGCAAATTTTCAAAAATCAATACTTTCTATATCTGAACCAGTTTCCGTAGGAATTTAATGATTTAGTATGTTCATTAAGACCAAGAACTCTATCGTTATACCAAGTAAATCGTCTAATTTTAATTTTAACAAACGTCAAAAAAACTACTCATTTTCTCAAACTTCGATGAATTTTTAAAATTAAACTACTTGTCGTAATGCTGTAATATTTCAGTATATTATACTATAAGACCATGATATATATCGCCAAAAAAATTCCATAAAATTAATTTTTTTTTCAACAGTTAATTACAAGAAAACGGCTCAGTAGATTTTCACCTAAAACTAATCAGTATCATTCTCAACTAATATCTTTCAAACAGTTTTTGATTTTTTTAAATCGATTCGGTAGTATGAGCTGAAATGTGGACGAAAACTTTAACACTTTTTTACAAATTACAAAGAAATGGCTTGGCCGATCGTCGCACAAAACTGAGAAACGATAATTCTCATCGTGATACAACAAATGGCTTTTGAATTTCTGAAATCGGTTCAGCCGTTTTCTAGAAAACGCCGATTTACGGCAGAAAATCTGTTCACACACACACACACACACATATTTTTTCCAAATTTGGTTTCATTCGATTCAGAATGACTTAAAACGTTGAGAAAACATAAAATAATAATAAGTAAATAATATATAAATATATTATATAAATAAATAATAATAATAATATATAATAAATAATATATAAATAAATTTTATAATTTTTTAATAAATTATTTATTAATAATAAATAATATATAAATAAATAATAATAAAATGAATATAAACTTATTTTTCGAGAAGTTAATAATAATAAAAATAGTAATGGTAATTACAAAAAATATGAACAATAGAAGTAAATGAAGAAGCCAAAACCAAATAATGAGAAAAATAATAAAAAAAAATTATTATTATATATAAATAATTTAAAGAAACTAAATTAATAGGTACAAATATAGTGTACGAAGATGACACTGACAAAATTAATGATGATTTAAAAATTATACAACATATTTCATGAAAAATAAATTAACTATAAGTATAAAAAAACTAAATATGTATATTAATTAAAAATAAAAAAGATAGATTAAAAAAATTAATGAGTAATATTGAAATAAAAGAAGTAAAAAAAGGGTGATCGAAATAAATGATAATTTAAAATGGCGTGATCAAATTCAAAAAACTAGTTGGAAGTGGCATTTAGCCTTAAGGCAAGTCGTATGAACCCAAAATGTGCAAGAATTTACTTAATCAATCAAAATTGAAATTTAGATATTTAGATAAAATTTTCAACTGGTTATTTCAAAAATAAATAAGTTATGGCTTTCAATTAAATCTAGACATTGCAATTTCAAATAGAATTTTCTCAAACGCATTTAAATTAACTGTAATTATATTAATTATATTGCACAGACACGTGCTTGTATCCCCTAAAATTGTAGTTTATCATTTTAATAAATTGATATTGTTTGACTCATCACATCACAAAAGCAACTTTTGACACAAATTTTGACTACAATATTTGCTCAAACTTTGATGAATTTTTAACATTGAACTATTTGTCGTAACATTTCAGTATGTTTTATAAGACCATGGTATCTATTGCCAAAAAAGGTTCATAAAAATCGACATTTTTTTGAATAGTTAATTTCAAGAAAACGGCTCGTAACCTAAAACTAATCGGTAACTAAAACTAATCGGTATCATTTTCAACCGATATCTTTCAAACAGTTTTTCATTTTTTAAAATCGATTTAAAATTCTGCTTTCTCTCTTTTCTGCTATTACAAGAAACGGCTCAGCCTATCGTCGCACAAAACTGAGAAAAGATAACCCACATCGAAATACATCGATTAAATTTTTGAATCGGTTCAGGCGTTTTTGAGCAAACGTCGATGAAGTTTTTAATTTTGACAAACGCCAAAAAACGATACTAATTTTTGCAAACTTTGACGAATTTTCAAAATTAAACAAGTCGTTTAATAGGGCCGTCATATTTTAGTATGATCTATAAGACTATGGTATCTACCGGCACAAACAAAAACATAAAAATCGTCGAAAAATTTTTTTAACACTTTATTACAAGAAGACGTCCCGGCCGATTTTACCAAAAACTAATCTGGGTAATCAGCATGATTCCCAACCAATATCTTCCAAACGGTTTTTGAATTCTCGAAATCGACTCAGAATTGCGGGCTAAAACGTGGACGAAAAATTTTTCACTTTTTTGCTATTTACAAAAAAAACCGCTTGGCTGATCTTCGGGCAAATTGATAAACGCTAGTGTTCATCGAGATACGTTGATTGGTTTTTGAATTTTTGAAATCGGTCCAGCCGTTTTCGAGAAAACGTCGATTTAAGGTAAAAAATCTGTTCACACACTCACACGCGCTTACTTTTCCCAAATTTGGTTTCATTCAATTCAGAATAACTTGAAACGTCGAGAAAACATAAAATTGGCGAATCAGATTTTTTTATGAAAACCAACTTATTCTTATGGGAAGTTAATAATAATAAAAATAAACTAGTGGGGCGCATGGCGTCGTGCCTTAAAGCAAATTGCTGGAACTTCCCGTACCAAAATTATTTTTTTTTAAAAAGATTAACATTTTTGAAAAAAAATTACTCTGAAAAAATTAGAATTTTGAGAAACTATAAATTTTTGACAAAAATTACTTTTTTTTGAAAAAAAGACTTTTCGAAGAAAAATTTATTTTGAAATATTCTGGCAATTATTAACTTTTTTTTCAAAGCAATCGTACTGCTTTAACTGCATAGAGACAAAATATCGAAGCGCGTAACGGAAACCATAGTAATGTAAAGAAAATTTATACTTATTGTTAGAATCTCTATAAAATATCTGATAATTTTATGTGCATATATCCATTTTTTTTTACTTTTTTTACTAGATCTCCAAAATTCATGAAAATTTGATCAGTTCTTTATCTTGTTAATACAAGTAAAATGTTTTTTGACTTATTCTAATCAGCACTCCGTTTTCTTAAAAGCTGAGTTACCGTTTTTGGCATTTTTTGCCCCATATCTTCGGAACGGATAAACCTGCCTTCGCCAAAAACAAAATCAGCACGTCTCCTTATCAATACGAATTAAATTATTCAAATCACTTCATTCGTGTTCCCGAAATCGTCGACAAAAGTTTGTATCTGCACACACACATAAACGCATACATACACACACATATACACACACACATACATCCATTTTTTCTAAGGTAAGGTATTTTCATTTTCGATTTTTTTGCGATTACTATAACTTGCCCTACGGGAAGTTAATAATATAAAAAGCGATATTAATTATGCAACTTCTCTCGCTTTGGAAAGGAAGCACTTGATTTTTCAAAAACCTGTCAACCTACGGGGCATAGCTTTAGGTTAATATCATGAATCACTTTATAATTAATATGCTAGTAAGCTGAATGTTATAAAATAAATAGTGACTAAGTGACTTACCGTTACGCCGCACCATTCGCATCGATACCCGGTCAGGCATTCAGAATTCCCACATGTTTTCCTTGCAAGCCGCCATTTAGAGTTCGGCGGCAGATTGCCCTCCCGCCAGTGGTGCTGGTGCTTAACAGCAGACGCTCCTTGCCAGGCAGGTAAGTTGCGTTCTCTCTTGCAATCCGCCACGGCGAAGTCCAAACATTCCGTGTGCACGTAGTATTCACAAACTGAACATTCAAATTATCATGGTAATAAATAGGAAACATAAGTTTTTATTTGAACAAATAATTCATTTTAAACTCACTCATGCAATGTGGGTGGAGTGTTTCTCGATTCTTTTCGGCAAACTGTGCAGTAATATTTTTTGCGATGTTGCATCGGCTCCGACCAGCAATGTGCGACCGGATTCTGTAAACAAAAAATAAATAAATTAAAAACTAGTTCCTTGGAACTCGAATACATTGCCAACAATAGTTTTTTTTTTATTTTTTTTAACAGCAATCAGAACCTTACGTCCTATGAGCTGTTGGGCTAAAACTTCTCTCTCACTTCGTATTTTCAGATGGTAACCCAAGGTTAATCCGTCCATATTTGATGTTTTTGTTATTGAATTAACTAATGAGGCTGACTTTTTATTGGTGCAGCAATGCTGGGCAAGGGCTATTTTCACTTGGAAACATATTGCGATCTATATTTCCAAGTGAAAATCATTGTCACTGCTGCCTGACAACAGGCTGCTCGAAGTGGGTATCGAACCCGGGACCTCTGAACAAGTCCCGTCGCTCTTAACCGCTTACCTACGGGCGAGCCCGCCAACAATAGTTGCGAGCAGTATTTATATTTAAGTATTGTAATTTTGATGGTAAGCTTTTCTCATATAGATTATTAGATTAGATTTTGAATATTATGACAAGATTTTTATTATATCAAAAGAAAAATTAGCATACTGATTTATTGCGTACATGCTCATATCATCGTTAGTGATAGGCTTTCAATGCCTTCGTCCTAAGGGAAGCAAGGCGTTTACGTAAACTGAATCACCCCTGCTAGCATCGCATTGAATAGGACATGATTATGCAATTAAAATTCAAATGAACATATTCATTTCCAAATCTGGCCTGCTATATTATGATATTATGAAAAAACTCAAACCATAAATACCCAGTCTTGTATATCATAATTTGTAGATTTTTTAGCTTTAACTTGTTCGTAAAATAGATAAAATATTGCATTTGTACGATTAAACCAATCCTGGCAAAATCTGATATTTGAAACTATATTTAGAGAGAATTAGAAGAATAAAAATAATCATATTCGATTTAGATGGCATAGTGCTTCAAGCTAATAAATGATATTTTTTTGCTTGTAAAGAAAGTGCAACCCAAGCCAAAAACCAGTTTAATAATCATAAAAAATAATGAGTAATGCATCCTAATACATTCATTATAAAATAAATATTCAAAAATGATATATTATAAATACAAATATTTAAAAAAGTAAAAATATTATTCAATTCTTCATGCTTTTTTTCTTTAATCTTAAAAAAACGTTTGATAAAATTTAATTCAGTATTACATTTGATATATTATTACTTTGTATAAAAAA
>NW_020538040.1:185415960-185433228 GCF_003426905.1 Ctenocephalides felis
CACGTGACAGATACAAACTAGAATTAGTTGTCTAAGCTGCAGTTCCATATGTCTACGGGAAATACTTACTATAAAAGCATCCTCTATATGACACCTATGAACTTGTATATATATATATATATACACATATATATATATATATATATATTATATATATATATATCATACACGAATACATAAACATGCTCAAAAATTTGAAACAAATAAAATTATGCATTCCATCGCCACTCATAAAATAAATGCAAACAAATTTTTCGTCAAAGCAAAAATATATTTAAAATAACATTACCCGATTATCCATACCGATTTTCTACTACTATATAGTGTCTACAAAGATTTGTAACCTATCATGTAATTTGCCACACGAATTTAGTCGTAAAGTACGCGGTCTCGCTCCCCGTTCTTATATGTTGAATGCATGTTAATTTCACTTGTCGTACAAATAAACTTGAATACTTGAATGATATATTAGGAAATGCTAATATTTTTTATAGATTTCTATCAAATTATACATAAATGGTGATTGAACCTCATTGAATATTGATTGTCTTTGCGATGTATTTATCCTCAAAGTTCAGATACTAATGAATCACTGTATTGAAATTGAATCGATATAAGCTTTTAACAGAAAAAATGTTAACGATTTAAACTCATTTTCTAAATAAAATGTATATTCAGCAAGGTTGTTGTTTGATGATAATATTAAAAACAGACAATTGTATATAATTCATATAAATATTAATTAAGAATTAGATGAAAATTAACATGCGTTGTTAAAGCTGATTATGATTTGAAATCATATCTAATTTTAATCAACATAGTGCATAACAAATACGATGCTATATATGTAAATAATACAGATCGTGTTGTAAAATATGTACAGTTCAATAAATTACCTAAATACGATACTATTTATTTAAAATATTTATGATATGAGGTTACCTTATTTATTTTTTTCCCGTTGAATAAATTACATGGAATTTGCATTCGTGAAAATGACATTTATATCAATAAGTAAATCGTAAAGTACGCGATCGCTCCACCGTTTACCCGAATGTGCACTAGAGAAACTTCACATGTGTACCTCTATATATAATTACAAATACTATAGAAAGGCGAAATGCTATAAATCCTTGATTATTTTGGAATTGCGTTATTGTATCATGAAATGCTGTATATCGATTAAAATGTATGAACTATATTACTAGTTACTATTATAGATTGATTCACATCATATATAATAATATGCTAATTCAAAATTCTGCACATATAAATGATTAGAATCGATATCAAATCGTGATCTATTCGAATTATCTGTATGATGTCATAAATAAACACAGATACCCACACACACACGAATATATATATATATATATATATATATATATATATATAACATTGAGTGAATATAAAGAAGAATGCAATTTGCACATAATTTTAGTATATACTAAATATAGTGTATACTATCTACGGTTAAGTATTTTATTTTTAGTAAATAAAAAGAGATTTTTTGTTTGGCAACAAATTAATTTGAAAATTTAAATGTTTAGATTCGAAAAATAGGAAATATTTAATTTTGGATAATAGAATTGAAGGATCGTAAAAATGTATGTAATCAAAATGAAAAAATACATTTTAATTATATTTATATGTTATATATTGTTTTTGAATATATATATTTTAGATGTAATTAGTAGCACTTTCAGAATCTATATGAGTAAAATCATATTAATATTGTTTCCATTATATTTTCTAATTCAGATGTTTTACTATTATTTTTCTTTAACCGAATTAGATTTTCTAATTGATGTGTCACACTATTATTATAAGATTCTTAAAACTTATAAATTTGAATATTTATAATTATAATAACACATCAATGTGTTTTTTTTCAGTGTGCAACTTCATTATTCACGAAAGATGTGTGTCGCAGGTTGTGACACCATGCTACGGCGTAGCTCCCAGCTTGATCAAGGTAAGCGAATATATGTATATATATATATATATATATATATAATATATATATATATATATATTACAAATGTATTCTGAGTGGATAATAGATATTAATTTGGAAATATGAACAAACAACACTCTTTTTGCACTAATTTATTAAATAATAATTTTTACAAACGTTTCGAGACTAGGTTTGTCTCATCATCAGTGTGTTATAATTAAAAAAATTTTAAAATATGGAAATCTAAATTAGCATGTTGTGTTTTTCATTACAAGTCGTTCACTGCACGTTGCTCTTTTAATACCACTGTCTTCGGTATTCGTATTCTCTCCTACTTGAAAACCACTTGAAATTGTAACGTCACTCAATCAGATAGGAAAAAAAAAGGATTAGGGTCCAGTTGAAAAATAGATGTCGTTAGGAGAAAAAATATTCTATGATGAGATGGTTTGTTTATAAGATTTGTTATACATTGTTATAATTAAAAGTGTATGTACATCTATATATAAGCTACAAAGTATGAATGAGATTCAGGTATGTATCATGTAATATATTGGTATCTGTCCGTAAATTTACTGTGTTACTTGTATGGGCTATTAACATCGATTCTGCAATACTTCTTTTAAATAAATCTTGTTCATAATATAAAATGTGCGGATTATTGAAATCGAAGCTATGGCTGTTAGAGATAGCGTGGTCTACAAGTGTACTTTTTTGTTGAATGTTATTATTCTTACTTTGTTTGCTTTGTAATTCGTGCACTAATTTAATAAATTAGTGCAAAAAGAGTGTTGTTTGTTCATATTTCCAAATTAATATATATATATATATATATATATATATATATATTCAATAGATAAGTCCTGGATTTTTTCAATATTGATTGTTTCTTTTCCGAACAGTAAATCCAATAATAAAAAACAATTTGTTTTTTGAAGATGTTTAATAACGACGTTTCGGAACTAGATACGTTCCATCATCAGGTTTATTCTGTAATAATTTATATATCCATATCACTAATATTTTTTGTTAAAAACACTCCATTTTTTCGAGGATATTTGTAAATGTTGCGACTTCACAAGACTTTAACATCTTTAACAATTGGTTTATCATTTGAAAAATATCATAGTAAAAAACTTAACATACACAACTTAATTTTGATCATTTACTGTTATGCGACGAATTGTAGGCAAAATACATTTTATGCGTTCAATATGAGGTTTTATTATTTTTTATACAAAGTAATAATATATCAAATGTAATACTGAATTAAATTTTATCAAACGTTTTTTTTAAGATTAAGAAAAAAAGCATGAAGAATTGAATAATATTTTTACTTTTTTTAAATATTTGTATTTATAATATATCATTTTTGAATATTTATTTTTATAATGAATGTATTAGGATGCATTACTCATTATTTTTTATGATTATTAAACTTGGTTTTTGGCTTGGGTGCACTTTCTTTACAAGCAACAATATCATTTATTAGCTTGAAGCACTATGCCATCTAAATCGAATATAGTATATATTTTATTATTCTAATTCTCTAAATATAGTTTCAAATATCAGATTTTGCCAGGATTGGTTTAATCGTACAAATGCAATATTTTATCTATTTTACGAACAAGTTAAAGCTAAAAAATCTACAAATTATGATATACAAGACTGGGTATTTATGGTTTGAGTTTTTTCATAATATCATAATATAGCAAGGCCAGATTTGGAAATGAATATGTTCATTTGAATTTTAATTGCATAATCATGTCCTATTCAATGCGATGCTAGCAGGGGTGATTCAGTTTACGTAAACGCCTTGCTTCCCTTAGGACGAAGGCATTGAAAGCCTATCACTAACGATGATATGAGCATGTACGCAAATAAATCAGTATGCTAATTTTTCCTTTTGATATAATAAAAATCTTGTCATAATATTCAAAATCTAATCTAATAATCTATATGAGAAAAGCTTACCATCAAAATTACAATACTTAAATATAAATACTGCTCGCAACTATTGTTGGCGGGCTCGCCCGTAGGTAAGCGGTTAAGAGCGACGGGACTTGTTTCAGAGGTCCCGGGTTCGATACCCACTTCGAGCAGCCTGTTGTCAGGCAGCAGTGACAATGATTTTCACTTGGAAATATAGATCGCAATATGTTTCCAAGTGAAAATAGCCCTTGCCCAGCATTGCTGCACCAATAAAAAGTCAGCCCTATTAGTTAATTCTAATAACAAAAATCATCAAATATGGACGGATTAACCATTGGGTTACCATCTGAAAATACGAAGTGAAGAGAAGTTTTAGCCCAACAGCTCATAGGACGTAAGGTTCTGATTGCTGTTAAAAATATAATAAAAAAAAATAAAACTATTGTTGGCAATGTATTCGAGTTCCAAGAAACTAGTTTTTAATTTATTTTATTTTTTGTTTACAGAATCCGGTCGCACATTGCTGGTCGGAGCCGATGCAACATCGCAAAAAATATTACTGCACAGTTTGCCGAAAAAGAATCGATGAAACACTCCACCCACATTGCATGAGTGAGTTTAAAATGAATTATTTGTTCAAAATAAAAACTTATGTTTCCTATTTATTACCATGATAATTTGAATGTTCAGTTTGTGAATACTACGTGCACACGGAATGTTTGGACTTCGCCGTGGCGGATTGCAAAGAGAACGCAACTTACCTGCCTGGCAAGGAGCTGTCTGCTGTTAAGCACCAGCACCACTGGCGGGAGGGCAATCTGCCGCCGAACTCTAAATGCGCGGCTTGCAAGAAAACATGTTGGAATTCTGAATGCCTGACCGGGTATCGATGCGAATGGTGCGGCGTAACGGTAAGTCACTTAGTCACTATTTATTTTATAACATTCAGCTTACTGACATCGGTTAAGAGCAACAGGACTTGTTTCAGAGGTCCCGGGTTCGATACCCACTTCGAACAGCCTGTTGTCAGGCAACATTGACAACGATTTTCACTTGGAAATATACATAGCAATATGTTTCCAAGTGAAAATAGCCCTCACCCGGCATTGTTGCACCATACTTGCTCTATTACAGAGATTGTAATAAAAATTTATCATACAGAGATGTGACAACTGTTTGGGTTGCCATCAGTAATAAAACAAACGTAGTTTGTAAGATCTTACTCACAACAGCTCATAGAACCCATAAGTTCTGATCGCTGTTCAAATAAAATTTAAAAAAAAGCTTACTGACATATTAATTATAAAGTGATTCATACAATTAACCTAAAGCTATGCCCAGTAGGTTGACAGGTCTTTGAAAAATCAAGTGCTTCATTTCCAAAGCGAGAGAAGTTGCATAATTAATATCGCTTTTTATATTATTAACTTTCCGAAGGAGAGGTTTATGTTTTCATAAAAAAAAACGATTCGCTAATTTTATGTTTTCTCCACATTTCAAGCCATTCTGAATCGAATAAGACCAAATTTGGGAAAAGTAAGCGCGTGTGAGTGTGTGAACAGATTTTTTACCTTAAATCGACGTTTTCTCAAAAACGGCTAGACCCAAAAAGCCATTCGATGTATCTCTATGAGGACTAGCGTTTATCAATTTTGCCCGAAGATCAGTCAAGCCGTTTTTTTGTAAATAGCAGAAAAGTGAAAAAATTTTCGTCCACGTTTTAGCCCGCATATTCTGAATCGATTTCGAGAATTTAAAAACCGTTCGAAAGATATTGGTTGGGAATCGTGCTTATGAGTTTTTGGTAAATTGGCCAGGACGTTTTCTTGTAATAAAGTGTTAAAAAAAATTTTCGACGATTTTTATGATTTTTTTTTACGGTAGATACCATACTCTTATAGATCATACTAAAATATGACGGCCCTATTAAACGACTGGTTTAATTTTGAAAATTTGTCAAAGTTTGCCAGAATTAGTATCGTTTTTTTTGGCGTTTGTCAAAATTAGAACTTTGATCGACGTTTGCTCAAAAACGCCTGAACCGATTCAAAAATTTAAAAGCCAATCGATGTATTTCGATGTAGGTTATCTTTTCTCAGTTTTGTGCGACGATAGGCTGTGTCGTTTCTTTGTAAATAGCAGAAAAGAGATAAAGCAGAATTTTAAATCGATTTTAAAAAATGAAAAATTGTTTGAAAGATATCGGTTGGAAATGATACTGATTAGTTTTAGGTAAAAATCTACCGAGCCGTTTTCTTGAAATTATCTGTTCAAAAAAATTACGATTTTTATGAACTTTTTTTGGCAATAGATACCATGGTCTTATAAAACATGCTGAAATGTTACGGCCCTATGACAAATAGTTCAATGTTAAAAATTCATCAAAGTTTGAGAAAATATTGTAGTCAAAATTTGTGTCAAAAGTTGCTTTTGTGATGTGATGAGTCAAATAATATCAATTCATTAAAATTGCTGTTAATTTAAATGTGCTTGAGAAAATTCTATTCGAAATTGCAATGTCTAGATTTAATTGAAAGCCATAACTTTATTTTTGAAATGACCAGTTGAAAATTTTATCTAAATATCTAATTTTCAATTTTGATTGATTAAGTAAATTCTTGCACATTTTGTTTTCATACGACTTGCCTTAAGGCTAAATGCCACTTTCAACAAGTTTTTTCAACTTGATCACGCCATTTTAAATTATCATTTATTTCGATCATCCTTTTTTACTTCTTTTATTTCAATATTACTGATTAATTTTTTAATTCTGTCTTTTTTTATTTTTAATTAATGTACATATTTAGTTTTTTATACTTATAGTTAATTTATTTTTCATAAAATATATAATTTTTGTTGTATAATTTTTAAATTATCATTAATTTTGTCAGTGTCCTCTTCGTACACTATATTTTTACCTATTAATTTAGTTTCTTTAAATTATTTATATATAATAATATTTTTTTTATTATTTGGTTTTGGCTTCTTCATTTACTTGTATAGTTCATATTTTTTGTAATTACCATTACTATTTTTATTATTAATAACTTTTCGAAAAATAAGTTTATATTTATTTTATTATTATTTACTTATTATTATTTCATGTTTTCTCAACGTTTTAAGCCATTCTGAATGAAACCAAATTTGGAAAATATATGTGTGTGTGTGTGTGAACAGATTTTCTGCCGTAAATCGGCGTTTTCTCAAAAACGGCTGAACCGATTTCAAAAATTCAAAAGCCATTTGTTGTATCTCGATAAGAATTATCGTTTCTCAGTTTCATGCGACGATCGGCCGAGCCGTTTTTTTGTAATTTGGAAAAAAGTGCTAAATTTTTGTTCACATTTAAGCTCATACTACTGAGATCAATTTTAAAAAATCAAAAACTGTTTGAAAGATATTAGTTGAGAATGATACTGATTAGTTTTAGGTGAAAATCTACTGAGCCATTTTCTTGTGATTGACTTTTGAAAAAAAATTTAAGACGATTTTTAAGGAACTTTTTTTGGCAATATATATCATGGTCTTATAGAACTTACTGAAATCTTACGGCTTTGCGACAAGTAGTTTAATTTTTAAAATTCATCAAAGTTTGAGAAAATGAGTAGTTTTTTTGACGTTTGTTAAAATTAAAATTAGACGATTTACTTGGTATAACGATAGAGTTCTTGGTCTTAATGAACATACTAAATCATTAAATTTCTACGGAAACTGGTTCAAATATAGAAAGTATTGATTTTTGAAAATTTTCTTTAAGAAAATACTCCGAGTTAACGTGTTCGTTCGTTTTCAAATATTTATAAAAATGATTTGTTTATTTTTTATTGATTAAGTTGATTATTTACACATATCGGGAAGTTTGCCTCAAGGCAAAATACCAATACCAACTAGTTTTTATTATAATTATTGTTGCTATTATTATTTTTATTGATATATGTGGGTTGCGATTTTTTTTGATACATTTTCAAATTTATCGTTTTAGTGGAAACACTATTCCTTATTTTTTATTGTATTTCAATAAAAATGGTCTAATGTTACTTGATGTTTCATTAACCATTGTAACAAAATTGAAAATAAAAATTATATATGTATAATAAATATAACATGTGGTGATGTTTATCAACCTTCACCGATTATAGTAGCTCCATACATATAACTCGCACTCGCAATCGCAATTATAAAGAGAGTATAGTGTTAAGTTAAAGATTGTAACAACAGTAGGGTTGTTGCCGTCGAAACATTTCGATAAGAACTATTGTGTATTGTATTAGTCGCGTCAGTTGAGTGTTTTTGCATTTTTATGACCGTTATGCAATAATTCGTTGACTATACACATTGTAAGACAATATTGATTTTCTGTGTGGCCTCTTTAAAATCAACGCTTAGATGTGCCGAACCGTCCGCCCAAATGCGAAGCACATTGTGGAATTACACTAGAAATAGAGTGGAATCCCAGTGTGAATAATGTTTGTTTCAATTTCAATGCTATAGCTTAAGTGCTTCATGCTCATGCATTTCTCCAATTCTGCATTTCTGCATTTCTACTCTCACGATCAGATTTTCTACGCGTTATGGAAAAAATAACTAGGACGTCGAGCACGCGTCCTGTGTAAATTACGAATTACAATTATACGACGGATTAGATTTTTTTTTTTTGTACAAACACATGGATGGTAAATGTAGTATAACTAGTGGTGCATGGCATAGTGCCTTGAAGCAAATTGCTGAAACTTTTCGTACGGTAATTTTTTTTTTTGAAAACTGAATAGAGTTTTGAGAATTTTTAAATTATTGAAAAAAAAGAACTTTTTTGAAAATATTGTATTTTTTATTTTTCGAAATATTCTGGAAACTTTAATTTTTTTTTAAGCAATCGCGCTGCGTAGCGAAATATCAAAGAGCCTAATAAAATATCTGATATTTTGATGTGCATATATTTAATGATCATTTTTGACCGCCAAAGGGCTTTTTTAACTTCTCGTAGGGTAAGTTATTGTAATGGGCCGAAAATTGAAATTAAAAATTTTTATATTTCTCGACGTTTTGAAGGTTTCAGAACATTTTGGCATACCTCAGAAAAAATGGATGTGTGTGTGTATGTATGTATGGATACAAATTTTCAGTCACGTTTTCGGGCGCACGGATCAACCGATTTGAATGGCTCAAAAAACATTCGATTCCTATTGATAGGAGGATGTGCTGATTAGTTTTTGGCAAAGGCAGGTCCGGCAGTTACGGAGATAAAGAGCAAATAGTGCAGAAAATGGAAATCGAGTTTTTGAGAGAACGAAGCATCCGATTTGAATGATTGGGAGAAGTGTTTATTGGCAAAGGCAGGCCCAGCCATTTCGAAGATACTGAGCTAAATGTGTAAAAAATGTTAGTTTTTGAAAGAACTAAGCGTCCGACTTAAATGATTTAAAGAACTTTCTGCTTGTCTTAACAAAATAATTGATTTTGGAAAAAAAAATTGTTTCAACTTTTTTTTTTCTAATATTTTTTTGTATATCGAAAATAATTCAGATTTTATTTTTAATTCTGACTATGGTTCTAATATACTTTAAACAAATAATTTTAACTTTGCAATTTAGTTTATATAATTCTTATAAATATTAGACAATGTTACAATATTAATAATAATTTATTTGAAAACATTCAGTATTCCTCGAACATTTCGTTACGGTATGGAAAGTTCCAGCAATTTGCCTTAAGGCACAATGCCATACACTCCACTAGTTACTTTTATTATTGGAACTCCAAAATCGCTGGATCAAAAATTTAATCAGTTTTTTATTCCGTCAATACAAGTGAAATGTTTTTTGAATCATTCAAATCGGACGCTCCGTTACCTCAAAAACTGAAAAACCACTTCTGGCACTTTTTGTCGCGTATCTTCGAAACAGTTGGACCTGCCTTTGCCAAAAACTAATCAGCACATATTCCTTTCAATAAAAATCGAAATGGTCAATGAAAAATTGTATCCGCGCATTCATATACATACATGCATACATACATACACACACACATACATCAATTTGCCAAAATGTTCAAAGGACTTTGAAATGTGAATATATATAACATTTTTTATTGTAGATTTTTTTTTTGCGATTACCCTACGGGAAGTTAAAAATATATTACATTGTATATAATACATTTTTAATATAATATAATAAATACATATTTAATGATTTTTTAATTTCTGTACTAATAGCCTTTTTTCCTTTGGAAAAATTTTCTTTCAATTATTTTATTCAACGTTTCGGGGATGTTCAACTTCATCAGATAAATAAAATAAATTTTAAATTAGCTTGTCCTTGATTCATTAAAGTTGAAAATGATTATTTGAAAATTATATATTGTGATAATAATTATTTTCTTTTTTGGGGAATATAAAATAATTTACCTAGAAAGTGTAAAAAATTGAAAAATAAAATTAACTTTGAGTCAGTGATTTAAAATAAACTTATCGGTCAATTATCAATTACATAAGTGTAAAAAACTGTCGTAGATAACGATTATAAATAAAAATAGAGTTGCAATCGGATTTTTGAAAGTTGCAAATTAATTTAAGTGCTTAAATTTTATTGTATTACATATTTAATTTTAAATTTAAATTTTATTGCATTACTGTGTCTTGGATTTTTACTGTGCAAGATATTTTTTCTTGGTTCGGCGTTTAAAATTACTAGTTTGTCAAAGATAATATTGTGATAATGTGATTATATGTGATTAATCAGTTTTATTTTATTTTTATATATAATATATATTAACAGTTGATAAAGGATATCAGTCGTACAAAATCGATCCCATGTTGGTGTTACATCTTTCAATTAATGCCAATGGTTCAAATAATAAATAATAAACTATTAAATATTTTATTTAAAAAATAGTCCAGCATTATCAAAAAAACAATTAACATTATCTTCAAAATTTTTAACCACAAACAAAAAGTTACTTGATATCAATTACTACACAAATTTAAACCGTTTAAACCAGTGAAAATAGAAATTAATAATACCGTAAATTGACTTCGATATTATTTATGTTTTGGACAAATATTTCTATATTCTATTATAATCATTATATAATTTATTATTATTTTTGCTTTTAATAATTATTTATTGAAATTGAAAAAAAACTTTGTCACTAATGATGAACCCCAAAATTTAAATAAAAGAAAAGAAAGAACTACATGTTAAAAATTACATTCATAAATAATTTTCTAAAACGTATTTTCTAATTTTCAGGTGCATGGCGGTTGTCGTGTGTCACTGGGATCGGATTGTCAATTCGGGAACCTGCAGGCGATATATTTGCCTCCTCATGCAGTCAGCATCCCTCGTACGGAGGTGCCTATGGAGGCCATTATTGGCGTGCAGGTTCGGCCGCGGGGCGGACTTACGCGGGACTATAGCTGTCGTACGTAACCATTATAATAATAATAATAATAATAATAATAAATCGATAGAATATTCACTGTTTTATACACTTTTATGCATTTTCTTTTCCAAACTTGTGCTCCCATGCTCCCTGGCCCTGCGCTTCAGCTATCAGTTTTCTGCAGTTTCACTTTTCGCTTCTTCACAATCGTTTTAGTCTTTTTATTTTACCTTCACCTTCGATGACGTCATGTAGGAGGATTTTTTTGTACAAAGGATCCGATCCAGTTGCCTTTCTTAATATTAGTTTTAATAATTGTTAACTAAGTTTAGTTTTAATAATTGTGTTAAAGTTCTTTGTTTGCCCACTCTTTTCAGTACTTCTTCATTGGTTATCTTATCTGTCCACATTATCTTTCCTATTCCTCTCCAGCTCAGCACTGCAATTTTAAACTCTCCAGATTGTTAGAGTGCATGTCTCTGATCCGTACAGGGCTGTGCTCCAGGCATAACATTTTATTATCTCCTTTGCAAGTCGAGACTCGTATCTTTTTCTTGCAGTATTCGTTTCTTAAATGTTGGAAATGATCCACATCTTTCAATTATCGATTTCCTACCTTAGTGGCTTATCTCGTTTCAAGTAATCAATATATATTTCTAATTATGTATTCTCTGATGATACATATCTATTAGGGTTTGTCGGTTTTCAAAAACCGGTTTTTGGCGAAAATTATGGAATTTGAAAACCGGTTTTTAGTGAAAAAAGTCTATATATTAATTTAGATTTTTATACCAGTGTACACATTAATTTAAATCAGTGTGACTTCTTCTTGAAATAAGTAACTTCCTCTACTCAAACTTAAAAAAAAGAATTTTAAACTCTAGAAATCATAAATTAAAGAACAAAAAACTTAGAATTATTATATCAGGCTTTAAAAACAATTAAGCATAATTTGTGCAAGTATAAGAGTATTTTCTTTTTCAAGAAATTTTGTGAGTAAACAAACGATTCGTCTAAGTAGCAATTTAATAGACGTTCCTAGTTTTTTGAAATCATATTTTATTAAACAAAAAAAACAATTAGAATGTTTAAAATTGATTAATTAAAATCGCTCGGAACAGACGATATACGAGTTTAGCTTAATTGTTTTTAAAACTAAAGTTGATATTAACAAGTATGTTTCAGCATGTATATAATACTTATTACTTTTTTTGAATTTAATGAATTTTTAATGAATTATTTAAAAATGTATTATTTTGATTTATTCGAAAACTTTCCTTTCACTATCATGAAAATATTTTTATTCTTATATGTGAAAATAATGCATGAATAACGAATAATTATTTTCAAAGTTATTTAATCAAGATAAACTATTATTTTTTAGTTCTACTAATTAAAATTAAAATAATTTTGTTTACTATCTATAAAGTTGAACAATAAATAAATTTGTCAAATACTGCTCTAAATTACACTAAATTTGCGGATAAATTACATAATATTCGAGCAAAAAATTATTTTCTATATAAAATTCGAAAACCGGTTAAAACCGGTTTTTTAGTCAAATTAAAATTCAAAACCCGGTTTTCTGAAATGTCGGTTTTTGTATAAACCCTAATATCTATTTTTGCAGCTCGAAGTATTTCAGAAGAATTCAGCAGTGGGGACGCAGCGAGGTATCGCGATGAAGAAATTAGTTCATCATCAGGTATAATACTAAATGAATACATTAGATTCTCTGTTTGGATAAAATATTATTGTTAATTATTTGTAGTCAAAACAGATGCGGGACATAATCGTGATTCTAAATGCGATAAGGGTAAAGAGAAGGAGGACAAAGATGAAGGTTTGTCATTAATAAATAACACTGCAGTATGATGAATTTCTAACTGTAAAATATGTATTATTCTTTTGCAGAAGTGATCAAAGTATTTGACGGCAATTGTTCACTCCGACGTCGAATATTTCGCACGATATCTGTGTCCCGTACAGCATCAGCCGAGACTCTCCTGCTGGCCTCCCTACGTGCTTTTCACATTGGCAAAGAACCCAGTGAGTTTTATTTGACGGACCTTTACGCCGGCGACGATGTTCGCGTTCAGGATCCTTTGCCGGTTACTACACTGCAACGTGTCGAAGGAAAACGGCCAGCCGTTTTTCTTCGATTCAGGTAAATAATAATTTTAACTAGTTGGTATTGGTATTTTCCCTTGAGGGAAGTTACATGAACTTCCCGATATGTGTAAATAATCGACTTAATCAATAAATAATAAGTTAATTTATGAGTGATTAGAAGTATTCCGAGTGGATTTATTACACATCATTGCAAACGAACAAACACGTTAACTGGGAGTACTTTCTAAAAGCAAATTTTCAAAAATCAATAATTTTTATAATTGAACCAGTTTCCATAAGACTTTAATGGTTTACTATGTTCAAGACCAAGTACACTATCGTTATACCAACTAAATCATCTAATTTTACTTTTAATAAACGTCAAAAAACTACTCATTTTCTCAAACTTTGATGAATTTTTAAAATTAAACTACTACTTGTCGTAAGGCCGTAATAATTCAATAAGTTCTATAAGACCATGATATATATCGCCAAAAAAAGTTCCATAAAAATCGGCCTAATTTTTTTTTCAACAGTTAATTCCAAGAAAACGGGTCGGTAGATTTTCACCTAAAACTAATCAGTATCATTCCCAACTAATATCTTTCGAACAGTTTTTGATTTTTTAAAATCGGTTCGGTAGTATGAGCTTAAATGTGGACGAAAAGTTTAACACTTTTTTCCAAATTACAAAGAAACGGCTCGGCCGATCGTCGCACAAAACTGAGAAACGACAATCCTCATCGAGATACATCAAATTCTTTTTAAATATCTGAAATCGGTTCAGGCGTTTTTGAGCATACGTCGATGAAAGTTCTAATTTTGACAAATGCCAAAAAGGCCATACTAATTTTTGCAAACTTTGACGAATTTTTAAAGCTAAACCAGTTGTCGTAGAGCCGTAATATTTTAGTATGATCTAGAACGCTATGGTATCTAGTCTTAGCGTCAAAAAAATAATCATAAAAATTGTCGATTTTTTTTTTAAACATTATTACAAGAAAACGGCCTGGCCGATCTTTACCAAAAACTTATCAGCACGATTCCCAACCAATATCTTTCGAACGGTTTTTGAATTTTCAAAATCGATTCAGAATTGCGGGCTAAAACGTAGACGAAAATTTTTTTACTTTTCTGCGATTTATAAAGAAACGGCTTGGCCGAACGTCGCACAAAATTGACAAGCAATAGTCCTCATCGAGATACATCGAGTGGCCTTTAAATCGTGTATATCATACTAATCATCCAGATGGCACAGCTCACGGGGGTACAGCTGTATTAATAAAATCTAATATATCTCACTATGAACTTGAAAAATATAATAAAGATTACTTGCAAGCAACATCCATCAAAGTACAAACGTCATCTTTTGCAATAACAATTTCTGCCGTATATTGTCCTCCACGTCATACAATCAGTAATATACAATTTTCTGAATTCTTTGAATCTCTTGGAAATAAGTTTATAGTTGGTGGAGATTTTAACAGTAAACACACATTTTGGGGATCAAGACTGATTAATCCAAAGGAAGAAACTGTATGAAGTTATTGTGCAACAAAACTATGGTACTCTTTCCACGGGCACTCCGACTTACTGGCCAACTGACCCAATAAAGAAGCCCGATTTATTGGATTTCTTCATAAGGAAAGGCTTAAACTCTAGGTACACAGAAGTTCATTCAAGCTACGATCTCTCTTCAGATCACTCACCTATAACTGCTACTATCTGTGTTCTTCTTATCAATGTTTGTAAACCTTATAGACTTCATTCGAGAAAAACAAACTGGGAACTATACCGCTGCAAAATAGAAAACAATACTGATCTCAAAATTAGTCTTAAACTCATCGGAATTGACTCAGCTATTGACAATTTTAATAAAACTCTTCATGATGCTGCTTTAACTGCTACTCCAGAAACAATAGTTCAACAGATCAACCTCTATCTTTTGAAATTAAAAATTTAATCTCAGAGAAAAGGAAAGCAAGACGTAGTGGCAGTCAACTCACTTTCATCAGATAAGAACATATACAATAACTTAAGCAATAAACTAAAATCCAGATTGAAAGAATTTCTAACCAAAACTTCAACAATTACGTATCAAACCTAAATAGATTTGATACTCAATCTGGAAACCAATTAAAAACAAATTAAAACCACGTATTCAAATCCGCCTGTTAGATGGGATGACAGCAATCACCTATCTTGGGCTAGGAGTGATGCAGAAAAAGCTAATTTATTTGCTCATTATTTAAGTACAGTTTTCAAACCGAACCCAGATTACTCAACGCAGCGGACCTTAACTCAAATATGATTCTTCTCACAACTCAATGAACAGTATAAAGTTCTTTTCATTAAAGATTATAATTGAAGAAATTAGTAAACTAAAAAATAATAAATCTCCAGGTTACGATTTAGTTACGGCAAAAATGTTGAAAGACTGCCAAAGAGGGATTCATCCTTCTAACGTATATATTCAACTCAATAATTAGATTAAATTATTGGCCAACTCTCTACAAAACATCTGTAGTAAAAATGATCCATAAAAGCGGAAAAGATCCTTATAGGTTACCTCATATAGACCAATCACCTTCTACCAATTGTTTCAAAAGTGCTCGAAAACTCCTGCTTCAACATATCTTAACTAGCGCGAATATATTTCCAGAACATCATTTTGGCTTTCGGAGTCAACACTCCACAATCAACAGTGCCACAGAATCGTAAGAGTCATCGCAATACTTTCGAGGCCAACAATTCTGTTCTGCATCTTTTCTGATGTGAGCCAGCTTTCGATAAGGTGTGGCACAAGGGACTTTTACTGAAGATTAGATCGCTACTTCCATGTGGTTATTATAATATTCTAGAATCTTATCTCGCCAAGGAAATTCAAAGTAACGGGTCAACACTGAACCTCAATATCTCATCAGATTGAGGCAGGATTCCACAAGGCAGTGTTTTAGCGCCATTTTTATATATCCTCTTCACTAGTGATTTTCCAACTTTACAATCAACCACAACAGCTACATTTGCTGACGACATAGCAATTCTTTCGACACATGCTGATGCATCTAAGGCTACGCTAATTTTACAAAGGCATCTAAATGTTATAGAGGAGTGGACAAAAAAATGGAGAATAAAAATAAATGAGAGCAAGTCTAGTCATATAACATTTACACTGACAAGACAACATGCCCAGGAGTACATTTTTTATGGCCAAGCAATTCCAAGCACCGAATGCGTCAAATACTTAGGTATGCATTTAGATCGCAGGCTCACGTGGAAGGACCATATTCGCGCCAAATTAAAGACTATAAAATTAGAACCGCTGAACTATACTGGCTACTGGGACGCAAGTCAATTTTGTCGATTGACAATAAACTTCTAATTTACAAGGCATAATAAACCCATATGGACTTATGGCATTGAATTGTGGAGCTGTGCAAGCAAATCCAATATAGCGTTAATGCAACGTGCCCAATCGAAAATATTGAGGCAGATTACTGATGCTCCGTGGTTTGTTAGTAACAAAACTTTACACGACGATCTTCATATTGATTTTATAAACAAAATAATACAAATCAACAGTATAAAACACTTTCAAAAACTACAACATCATTCAAACAATATAGTCACTCAGCTTCTTGAGACATCAACTTCAAGAAGACTGAAGAAGAAGCTGCCCGAAGATATATGGAGGAACCATAGAACTACCACAACCTTATATAAACAGAATAATTGAATCATTTATTGATCCGATAAATGTATATGTGTGTTTACAAGTGTGTGTGTATGGTGTGTGAGTGAATGACATAAGCCAAATAGCTCATAGAATAGTTATGTATTCTGATTGCTATTGAAAATAAAAATTAAAAAAAAAAAAAAAAAAAAAA
>NW_020538040.1:185434228-185453974 GCF_003426905.1 Ctenocephalides felis
AAATACCCAGTAAACCACAAAACGTAATGAAAACGTTAATAGAACGTAACAGATTATACGTAAAACATAACGGTTACGTAACCTAAGAGGCACACAGACGTATCTATTTCCGCCTCAAAAACGTAACGGCCTGTTTAGTTACGCGAAAACATAACGGTTTCGTTTTTGTAACGTTTCCAAATTGCGCGAAAACGTAACGGTTTCGTTTTTGTTAGGTTTCTAAATTACTAAATTAACGTGTAGGTGTCTTTGATGTAACTTAAAAATTTAATAAAATTTCCTGTAAATATAGAAACCATTTTTTATATTAATTTTATTTCATATTATAATTAAGAATTTACAAAATTTACATAACATATACTTAAAATTACAAAACTACAGAATATAAATTTGGATTTTAAAAATTTGATTAATCTAAAACAAAAAATAACAATTCTAACAAATTTCTATTTAACAGGATGGAATTAAATGTTTTATTTTGATTATAAAATTTTAACCATTGAAAATAAGTCTTGTGTAAAATTCTTGGCAACCTTTGTTTATCAAATTGAAACCATTTCACTGCTTTCTGTTCGTAAATGTATCTAAAACAGAACCAAACAGGTTAGAAACAATTTCTACAAATGTTTATTGATAATATTGATTTAAATTTTTTGTAACATTACCTCTAAAAATATTCATTATTTTCAAGTTATTGACAGCTAGGCAGTCCTTTCAACAATACCAAAAACATATTAATTCTTCATCGAATTACACTTTAGACAATAAAGAAGATTTTAGTCTCTGAATTTTTAAATATATTTTTGCTGAAGTAAAAACAATAGAAGGTTATGATTTGGAAATATTGTGATTATTATTATAAATTGTAACAATACTTCTAATTACCTCTATTTACTTTCATTATTTATTAAGAACAAAGTGCAGCTAATTCCTTTATGAACGTATTGCTCAAATATTGTCTTAATTGTTTCTTGTCAGTTCAGCCAAATTTCATCCACCGACTTTTAAATCATATTTTGCTAAAACTAAATCATAAAAAATAATACTAAATCATCTAATCATCTCTAACTATCATAATGGGGTATACCAATTCCATGACACATGACACGAGTGTCATCATTTAATGCTGTAAAAAATTTTATTCTTCTTCAAATCATTTTTTCGTGATGATGGTGGATTATTATTTTATATTCTAACTTTGCATTCATATTCTTTATTTGAGCAAATATCTTTATTATGTTCTGAGTCATTATATTTCTTCAATTGAAAACCATTGTATTAGTTTTTATTCCTGTTTAGCCGAACTATATTATTGTTACTGAAGGGGCTACAAATATTAAATTTGTATTTGTATATCTCATTTTTACTAACCTTTTGACTCAACATTGCAATAATCATTGAGGTTATGATTTTTTTGTAGAATTTAATTATTATTTGATAAACATACATTTGATGAAAACTTCTACAAATAACAAAATACGCGAATAGAATTTCCATTAAGGTCCAACTATATACTGAAAAAAAAAATCATTATTATAATAATATATAAATTAAAATAATTTACACATGTTTTATATTTATACTTACCTTGATCGATTCCATTTTAAACATTTTAACTGCACACTGCATAACTAATACGTTCTACATTAATCATATAAAATATTAATCATATAAATAATGATTAAATAAATGCTTCAAAAGAATGAAATAATTTGCTTGTCAAAAGATCTTCAATATGAAGCGTCCATTACGTCATTAGTCATAGACAGAAAAGTAAAATATATAGAGTCACGAATAACTTTCAATTGTATTTTCGTGCATAGAGTCTCGCATACATAAAAGAGTAGAACACGTAACCTATCTTTTTGACAGTTTTGTGAAACAGCTGTACCACACCGTCCATTTTGTATGTTAAACTTACAAAACACTGTAACTGAACGGTTACGTTATGAAGAAAACCATGCATTAACGTTTAAAGGTTACAATTAAACGTAACATTTACGTTTTATTAACGTAACCATAAAATACATAACAACGTTTCTTCTGTGCTACGTTACTTTAACTTTATGTGACGTTTGTGGTTTACTGGGTATTATGTATAATAAATATAACATGTGGTGATGTTTATCAACCTTCACCGATTATAGTAGCTCCATTCCATACATATAACTCGCACTCGCAATTATAAAGAGAGTATAGTGTTAAGTTAAAGATTCTAACAACAGTAGGGTTGTTGCCGTCGAAACATTTCGATAAGAACTATTGTGTATTGTATTAGTCGCGTCAGTTGAGTGTTTTTGCATTTTTATGACCGTTATGCAATAATTCGTTGACTATACACATTGTAAGACAATATTGATTTTCTGTGTGGCCTCTTTAAAATCAACGCTCAGATGTGCCGAACCGTCCGCCCAAATGCGAAGCACATTGTGGAATTACACTAGAAATAGAGTGGAATCCCAGTGTGAATAATGTTTGTTTCAATTTCAATGCTATAGCTTAAGTGCTTCATGCTCATGCATTTCTCCAATTCTGCATTTCTGCATTTCTACTCTCACGATCAGATTTTCTACGCGTTATGGAAAAAATAACTAGGACGTCGAGCACGCGTCCTGTGTAAATTACGAATTACAATTATACGACGGATTAGATTTTTTTTTTTTGTACAAACACATGGATGGTAAATGTAGTATAACTAGTGGTGCATGGCATAGTGCCTTGAAGCAAATTGCTGAAACTTTTCGTACGGTAATTTTTTTTTTGAAAACTGAATAGAGTTTTGAGAATTTTTAAATTATTGAAAAAAAAGAACTTTTTTGAAAATATTGTATTTTTTATTTTTCGAAATATTCTGGAAACTTTAATTTTTTTTTAAGCAATCGCGCTGCGTAGCGAAATATCAAAGAGCCTAATAAAATATCTGATATTTTGATGTGCATATATTTAATGATCATTTTTGACCGCCAAAGGGCTTTTTTAACTTCTCGTAGGGTAAGTTATTGTAATGGGCCGAAAATTGAAATTAAAATTTTTTATATTTCTCGACGTTTTGAAGGTTTCAGAACATTTTGGCATACCTCAGAAAAAATGGATGTGTGTGTGTATGTATGTATGGATACAAATTTTCAGTCACGTTTTCGGGCGCACGGATCAACCGATTTGAATGGCTCAAAAAACATTCGATTCCTATTGATAGGAGGATGTGCTGATTAGTTTTTGGCAAAGGCAGGTCCGGCAGTTACGGAGATAAAGAGCAAATAGTGCAGAAAATGGAAATCGAGTTTTTGAGAGAACGAAGCATCCGATTTGAATGATTGGGAGAAGTGTTTATTGGCAAAGGCAGGCCCAGCCATTTCGAAGATACTGAGCTAAATGTGTAAAAAATGTTAGTTTTTGAAAGAACTAAGCGTCCGACTTAAATGATTTAAAGAACTTTCTGCTTGTCTTAACAAAATAATTGATTTTGGAAAAAAAAATTGTTTCAACTTTTTTTTTTCTAATATTTTTTTGTATATCGAAAATAATTCAGATTTTATTTTTAATTCTGACTATGGTTCTAATATACTTTAAACAAATAATTTTAACTTTGCAATTTAGTTTATATAATTCTTATAAATATTAGACAATGTTACAATATTAATAATAATTTATTTGAAAACATTCAGTATTCCTCGAACATTTCGTTACGGTATGGAAAGTTCCAGCAATTTGCCTTAAGGCACAATGCCATACACTCCACTAGTTACTTTTATTATTGGAACTCCAAAATCGCTGGATCAAAAATTTAATCAGTTTTTTATTCCGTCAATACAAGTGAAATGTTTTTTGAATCATTCAAATCGGACGCTCCGTTACCTCAAAAACTGAAAAACCACTTCTGGCACTTTTTGTCGCGTATCTTCGAAACAGTTGGACCTGCCTTTGCCAAAAACTAATCAGCACATATTCCTTTCAATAAAAATCGAAATGGTCAATGAAAAATTGTATCCGCGCATTCATATACATACATGCATACATACATACACACACACATACATCAATTTGCCAAAATGTTCAAAGGACTTTGAAATGTGAATATATATAACATTTTTTATTGTAGATTTTTTTTTTGCGATTACCCTACGGGAAGTTAAAAATATATTACATTGTATATAATACATTTTTAATATAATATAATAAATACATATTTAATGATTTTTTAATTTCTGTACTAATAGCCTTTTTTCCTTTGGAAAAATTTTCTTTCAATTATTTTATTCAACGTTTCGGGGATGTTCAACTTCATCAGATAAATAAAATAAATTTTAAATTAGCTTGTCCTTGATTCATTAAAGTTGAAAATGATTATTTGAAAATTATATATTGTGATAATAATTATTTTCTTTTTTGGGGAATATAAAATAATTTACCTAGAAAGTGTAAAAAATTGAAAAATAAAATTAACTTTGAGTCAGTGATTTAAAATAAACTTATCGGTCAATTATCAATTACATAAGTGTAAAAAACTGTCGTAGATAACGATTATAAATAAAAATAGAGTTGCAATCGGATTTTTGAAAGTTGCAAATTAATTTAAGTGCTTAAATTTTATTGTATTACATATTTAATTTTAAATTTAAATTTTATTGCATTACTGTGTCTTGGATTTTTACTGTGCAAGATATTTTTTCTTGGTTCGGCGTTTAAAATTACTAGTTTGTCAAAGATAATATTGTGATAATGTGATTATATGTGTTTAATAAGTTTTAATTTATTTTTTGAATTTTGTATTTGGTGTTAATATATAATATATATTAACCAGTTAATAAAGGATATCGGTCGTACAGAATCGATTCCATATTGGTGTTTCATCTTTCAATTAATGCCAATGGTTCAAATAATAAATATTAAACTATTAAATATTATTTCAAAAAAATAGTTTAGCATTATCCATAAAAACAATAAATATTTTCTTCAAATTTTTTAACCATAAACAAAAAGTTACTTGATATCAATTACTACAAATAATCTAGTTCAAACCAGTGAAAATATAAATTAATAATACCGTAAATTGGCTTCGATATTATTTATCTTTTGGACAAATATTTCTATATTCTATTATAATCATTATATAATTTATTATTATTTTTGCTTTTAATAATTATTTATTGAAATTGAAAAAAAACTTTGTCACTAATGATGAACCCCAAAATTTAAATAAAAGAAAAGAAAGAACTACATGTTAAAAATTACATTCATAAATAATTTTCTAAAACGTATTTTCTAATTTTCAGGTGCATGGCGGTTGTCGTGTGTCACTGGGATCGGATTGTCAATTCGGGAACCTGCAGGCGATATATTTGCCTCCTCATGCAGTCAGCATCCCTCGTACGGAGGTGCCTATGGAGGCCATTATTGGCGTGCAGGTTCGGCCGCGGGGCGGACTTACGCGGGACTATAGCTGTCGTACGTAACCATTATAATAATAATAATAATAATAATAATAAATCGATAGAATATTCACTGTTTTATACACTTTTATGCATTTTCTTTTCCAAACTTGTGTTCCCATGATCCCTGGCCCTGCGCTTCAGCTTTCAGTTTTCTGCAGTTTCACCTTTCGCTTCTTCACAATCGTTTTAGTCTTTTTATTTTACCTTCGATGACGTCGTGTAGAAGGATTTTAGTTTTAATAATTGTTAACTAAGATTAGTTTTAATAATTGTGTTCAGTAAAGTTCTTTGTTTGCCCACTCATTTCAGTACTTCTTCATTAGTTATCTTATCTGTCCACATTATCTTTTCCATTTGTCTCCAGCACATTTTAAAACTTTCTTTCGTCTGCCATTCTTCTCGAGTACATGTCTCTGATCCGTACAGGGCTGTGCTCCAGGCATAACAATAGCAATATTGAAAATATCAGTTCAGGTGTTCCTCAGGGACCCATTCTTGGTCCACTACTATTTATTATTTTTATTGAAGACATATCTGAAATTATTAGCTGTCCACATTTATTATTTGCAGATGATCTCAAACTATATCTCAAAATAAATTCTATTGATGACTGCTTATTATTACAGTCTCAACTTCACTCTTTCCACTCTTGGTGTGTCTATAATAAATTACATTTAAATACATCAAAGTGCAAAATTCTTAGTTTTTCACATAAGCGCGTTCCAATACATTTTGATTATAAAATTTCTAACACCAGCATTGATAGATGTACTAAAATTTCAGATTTTGGAGTTTTATTTGATTCTGGTTTGTTTTTCACTGACCATATAACTGATATTTGTAATAGTGCATATAAATTTTTAGGTTTGATACTGAGAAATTGTAAACAATTCAGTTCTAACAATGCACTTCTTTGCATGTACTATTCTAATGTACGTTCAAAATTAGAATATGGTTCGATTATTTAGTATACTCATCAAATCAACAACTCTGATGCGATAGAGAAGGTTCAGCGAAAATTTCTGAAATATTTTTATTACAAAACATATAAAATTCACCCTGAACGTGGCTTTGACCACAACACTTTACTAAAAGAATTTGCTATTCCTTCCCTTGCCTCACGTCGATTTATCTGTACAATTATGTCTTATTTAAACTTTGCAATAATGCTATAGAATAGACTGTCTTTTTATTCTTAACCAACTATCCTTTAATGTTCCAAGGCTATCTACGCGTTCACAATTATTTTTTAATTATCCTTCTCCTAAATTTGCCTATTTTACTTATGTCCTCTAACTTAATTAATAATGAAATAGATATTCACAACACTTCACCTAATCAAATAATCTCCATCTGCACAAGTTAACTTTTTATTTTCTTTTCAAATATCTCATTATTTTATCTTATTCTGTTTATAAATAATATTGTTACATTCTGCATTATTAGTAATTTTATGTTAGGCGTTTTATGTTAATAACTATATATTGTAATTTTGTATACATTTTAATTGTTATTCATTATGTAAAATAATTGTATTTTTGAGTCCTCTTGGAAGAAATCTGTGGGCTATATATTTAAAATAAATAAATAAATAAAAATGAATAACACTTTATCATCTCTTTTGCAAGTCGAGACTCAGTTTGCTCGTCGGTAGCTACCTCTTTTTCTTGCGTTAACGTTTCTCAAATATTTGAAATGATCCACGTCTTCCAATTATCGATTTCCTACCTCAGTCATCTTGTTTCAAGTAATCGATATATATTTCTAATGATGTATTCTCTGATGATACATATCTATTTTTGCAGCTCGAAGTATTTCAGAAGAATTCAGCAGTGGGGACGCAGCGAGGTATCGCGATGAAGAAATTAGTTCATCATCAGGTATAATACTAAATGAATACATTAGATTCTCTGTTTGGATAAAATATTATTGTTAATTATTTGTAGTCAAAACAGATGCGGGACATAATCGTGATTCTAAATGCGATAAGGGTAAAGAGAAGGAGGACAAAGATGAAGGTTTGTCATTAATAAATAACACTGCAGTATGATGAATTTTAACTGTAAAATCTGTATCTTTTGCAGAAGTGATCAAAGTATTTGACGGCAATTGTTCACTTCGACGTCGAATATTTCGCACGATATCTGTGTCCCGTACAGCATCAGCCGAGACTCTCCTGCTGGCCTCCCTACGTGCTTTTCACATTGGCAAAGAACCCAGTGAGTTTTATTTGACGGACCTTTACGCCGGCGACGATGTTCGCGTTCAGGATCCTTTGCCGGTTACTACACTGCAACGTGTCGAAGGAAAACGGCCAGCCGTTTTTCTTCGATTCAGGTAAATAATAATTTTAACTAGTTGGTATTGGTATTTTCCCTTGAGGGAAGTTACATGAACTTCCCGATATGTGTAAATAATCGACTTAATCAATAAATAATAAGTTAATTTATGAGTGATTAGAAGTATTCCGAGTGGATTTATTACACATCATTGCAAACGAACGAACACGTTAACTCGGAGTATTTTCTAAAAGCAAATTTTCAAAAATCAATAATTTTTATAATTGAACCAGTTTCCATAAGACTTTAATGGTTTACTATGTTCAAGACCAAGTACACTATCGTTATACCAACTAAATCATCTAATTTTACTTTTAATAAACATCAAAAAAACTACTCATTTTCTCAAACTTTGTTGAATTTTTAAAATTAAACTACTTGTCGTAAGGCCGTAATAATTCAGTAAGTTCTATAAGACCATGATGTATATCGCCAAAAAAAGTTCCATAAAAATCGGCCTAAATTTTTTTTTCAACAGTTAATTCCAAGAAAACGGGTCGGTAGATTTTCACCTAAAACTAATCAGTATCATTCCCAACTAATATCTTTCGAACAGTTTTTGATTTTTTAAAATCGGTTCGGTAGTATGAGCTTAAATGTGGACGAAAAGTTTAACACTTTTTTCCAAATTACAAAGAAACGGCTCGGCCGATCGTCGCACAAAACTGAGAAACGACAATCCTCATCGAGATACATCAAATTCTTTTTAAATATCTGAAATCGGTTCAGGCGTTTTTGAGCATACGTCGATGAAAGTTCTAATTTTGACAAATGCCAAAAAGGCCATACTAATTTTTGCAAACTTTGACGAATTTTTAAAGCTAAACCAGTTGTCGTAGAGCCGTAATATTTTAGTATGATCTAGAACGCTATGGTATCTAGTCTTAGCGTCAAAAAAATAATCATAAAAATTGTCGATTTTTTTTTTAAACATTATTACAAGAAAACGGCCTGGCCGATCTTTACCAAAAACTTATCAGCACGATTCCCAACCAATATCTTTCGAACGGTTTTTGAATTTTCAAAATCGATTCAGAATTGCGGGCTAAAACGTAGACGAAAATTTTTTTACTTTTCTGCGATTTATAAAGAAACGGCTTGGCCGATCGTCGCACAAAATTGACAAGCAATAGTCCTCATCGGGATACATCGTGTGGCTTTTAAATTTTTAAAATCGGTCCAGCCGTTTTCGAGAAAACGTCGATTTACGGCAAAAAATCTGTTCACATACACGCACACACACATACACACACACACACATACTTTTTCTAAATTTCTTCAGAATGGCTTGAAACGTCGAAAAAACATAAAATTAGCAATTCGGATTTTTTGATGAAAACATAAACTTCTCTTTCGGGAAGTTAATAAACTAATCAGATATTGATATTATGTAAATGTTAATTAAAAATAAATTACTAGGGATCGTGAAATTGAACATGGTGTTGTGCGGGTTTATCCTGGAAAACTTCAAGTATCGGAACCGTTCTGCACGATACAGGTGACAAATGACACTACTGTAAAGGATCTTATCCGACTAGCATTAGACAAATTTGGATTAAATGATTATCAATGCGAAGATTATCGGTGCTCTGAGATTCTTCTGGATAGAGGCGGTAAGCATCATTATATAATTTTCTCGAAAATACAGGTTTTATTATTTATTATTTATTTTCCATTTAGTATCAGAACGAGTGCTTTCATGGACTGAAAGACCGTGGGAAATAGTCAAATCGCTCGCAAAAGACTCAATTAGGCAAATGGAATTAATGCGATTCTATTTGCAACTAAAACAAGACCCACATGGTCCAAACTTAGCACTATTTGTTGCCAATCTACCACCGGGTTTATCAGAAAGAAACTATGAAAATATACTTACAGAGTACTTAGGGAAAGGTAATTGAAATACATTAGCTCAAATGTACACCTATACCATATATTTATATATGTTTTTATTCTAGAAAACAAATTTTCTTCAATTGGTCCTATTTATTATGAATACGGTTCGCTGGTTATCACTTACGAAGATGCTTCTAAGGCAGTGAGAGCATTGTATGCGTTACGCGAATCACGACATGAAGACAAACACTTTCTCGGTGAATATTACATAATGCATATACACTTAAAATATACAGCAATGCAAACAGTCCTAATATTTTGTTAAAATAAACGTAATATTATTTTCAGTTCTTTTACTTCCCAATATTGAACCCAGCATGGTGCCTCAAGGTGTTCAACCACTTCTAGTATTTGTGAATGTTAAATCTGGAGGGTGCCAAGGATTAGAGTTGATCTCATCATTTAGAAAATTATTGAATCCATATCAAGTATTTGATCTTGATAATGGAGGTCCTCTTCCAGGGTAATTTTTATATTACTTTGTTAGGCATTAATCATTTTTAAACAATCTTTGATATTTAACTTTATTATGTAGATTGTACGTTTTTCGGCATATAAAGGATTATAAGATTCTGGTTTGTGGAGGCGATGGTACCATCGGTTGGGTATTGCAATGTTTGGATAACGTCGGACAGGATTCCGAATGTTCATCGCCCGCGTGCGCTATCGTACCTCTTGGAACAGGTAAATTAAATCTCAAATCAATTCAAAATATGATATAATATTGGAACTAATTAATTTTTTTCTCCAGGCAATGATTTAGCTCGTGTTTTACGTTGGGGACCAGGGTATACAGGCGGGGAAGATCCTCTCAATTTATTAAGAGACGTAATCGAAGCTGAAGAAATTCGCTTGGATCGATGGACGGTTGTCTTCCATCCTGAAGACAAATCTGAAGATCAGAAGCAGCCGACGAATGTCATCGGTAAGAAGAAGCGGCCGAAATTCGTGCCCAAAATACACAATGATATAGAAAAACAAAAAACTACGTCAGTCACAGGTTTACATATTTTTTAAACTTTTTGTGTTTATTATTTATTTCACATCATTACAACAAAAATTTATTTGAAAGACACTGTATGTTTATACATAAAATAGTATGACAAATTCGCTAGATAGATGTCTGTAGATAAATCCTTATGCATTCGTTTACAACTACATACTTAGGCGCAAGATATATTTTTATTAAAGCATTTTCTAACATCAAACACATAAGAAATTAAGATATAAATTAAAAATCACGATTTTTTAAAAATTATATTTTTCCAGCCAAAATGATAAACTGTATGATTTTCATTTTACTATCAAACAACAATTACTTAGAGACATGAAATTTATGTTGTGCCCATGTATGTGCATTTATTATGATCTGCTATCTTTAATGGGTTCCCTTCGAATAAAGGCTTGTAAGACAGTCATGAAATCAACGAAAATTATAACAATTTCTGAACCAGTAAGGATTCCTTTATTATAAACACTTTTTAATTATGTCGAAATGTTTCGAAACATATCTTGAATATAGCAAATTTATTGGCTGGATAATAATTCCATTGATAAAATTCAATTAATAATTATTAGGTTACTTGTTAGATGAATTTAAAGGGTTTGGTCCGCATTCTCATACAAAATTGGCCTCGCCCAGGTATTTGTAGGATGTCATTTTGAAGGTTTTTATGAAACAGAATTGATATACCAATTTTCAACTCTTTACCACACACAACATTTAGCCTAAATATTTTTTGAAATAAGCGAAAGTGACCCTTTTCTACAGATGGTATAAAGTTAATAAAAATTTAAGCAAACTTTATAACAGTTTTGAAAACGTAATATATTTCATGTTTACTTTCGTCATTAAATGCGAAAACAAAGTATTATATGCTCTAAAATTTTTGGATCAAAATATTTAAATTATTTCGAACAACTTGCACTGCCAGGATGAAAAATTACTTATTATTAACATTAGCTATTATGACTGATGAAGTAGAAGGTTTAAAATTGGTATAGATTTTTTTTAAAAGATCTTTGACATGTATATATATCGATTAAATATTAAGGTGGAGCCAATTTTGCAAGGCAATGCGTCTATACATACCCCTATGTGTTTCGTAAAACCTTTATTTGATTCATAGCATATTTTAAATATGGTTTATTTGTAATTTAAAATGAATCGTGTAAACTTGCATGCTGTACTATATAAATGTTGCAAAATGTTGACAACATTTAATAGAATATATTTCTTTAACATTACGATTGCACTATTTGATATACATGTCTGGAAATGTACATATATTATATAGGTATATGTAAGAATATATAGGGTTGCATTCGTGTATATATATATATATATATATATATATATATATATATATACATATCTGTGTGTATTACTTCTATGCGTACAAGAATTAAGTTTATAATTCCTAAAATTTATTATTGCACGCGATGCCTATATCAACAATAAAACATTAAAGGTATTTAATTGCTCTTTAATATTCCATTATTTTATCGAAATAAGCCAGAATAAATATATCTGTTGTTCTCATAAAGAAATTAAGATAATCTAGTATACATAATTTGATTTTATTTTCAGTGAGTGGTTCACAAAGCGAGGACAATTCTCAAATTTTCGTAATGAACAATTATTTTGGAATCGGAATCGACGCCGATCTCTGCTTGGATTTCCATAACGCTCGCGAAGAGAATCCAAATAAATTCAATAGCAGGTATGTAAAAAACTATTTGATAATTTAACCCTAATATTTAAAAACTTAACCAGTTAACTGTGGCGCGCTCAACGATATGATATAAGCTATATAATAGCTTATGGTTACTGATTTATAAGCCAATATACAAAATTTTACCACTTTTCCATGACTAGGACTTGTGACGACTGGTCAACCACAGTTAACTTATTAAGCATAGTATAAAAAGTCGTTTATGGTAATCTCAAACATTGCAAATAATATTCATTCTATTTAATCTATTATCTTACTTTAGGTTACATAATAAAGGCGTCTATGTAAAAATGGGTTTACGTAAAATGGTTGGACGAAAAATGTGCAAAGAGCTTCATAAAGAAGTTCGACTCGAAGTCGATGGTAAACTGGTAGAACTACCTCCAGTCGAAGGAATTATTATACTAAACATTCTCAGGTAAGAACTTGTTTATCCAAAACGCTAGCAAATAGGATTAATATAAATTATTTTGATAGCTGGGGCTCTGGTGCAAATCCTTGGGGAGTAGAAAAAGAGGATCATTTCACGAAACCTAATCATTGGGACGGTATGCTTGAAGTGGTCGGAGTTACTGGTGTTGTACATTTAGGCCAAATACAGTCTGGACTGCGTTCAGCAATGCGTATTGCACAGGTATAAATCATAAACAGACAAACCTCTGACAACGCGGTTTCCATACTACGCAAAGCTGAAGTTGCGACAGTCGTCTAATTTTTGTTCAACAGTTCATAAGTAACTAGATATTGTTGTAAAAGGTTTTAATATCGACTATTTTATTTTTTACAATATGTTCATGTAATCATGGCAGTTTATATAAATGCTGTATACGACATCAGTGTTAGTAGTGGCAGGACCTTTTTACAGTACATTAGTCGTTCTAACAGAGAAGTAAGAACACATTGAGCTTACATTTTTTTGTTGGAAAACAGTTTATGTTTTATTTTATTATATAAACTCTCAAGTTAATAAAAACAATGCCGTAAGGGAGCGTCCAATAATCACGTGATCGATTTTTAAGGATTTTTGGATCCTCCCTCTCCCTTGGTGATACGTGGTGATATTCAAATTTACTTTTCCACTCTCAACAAACACTACATGTATTTATAGTTACGAGAAATAATTGTACAATTTTTGAATTTTTTTTTGAAAATGTTTGGATTTTTTTAAAAAATTCTGATAAAAAATAAATACACGTGTTATCTTACTATACCCCTCCCTTTCCCACGTAATATTTCGTGATTTTTGTCAACCCCCCCCCCTCATAAAAACCATACATGATTAATGGACGCCCCCTAATTTTTACTAATCATGATTTTTTTATAGCGCTGTTTCCATACAACGTGATTAGCGAATTTCATAAAACGCGCTACGAATTAATCTGGATTGCACGGTACGCGTTCGCCGCGTTATCGGAGGGCTTACTGTAATTTCAGTACTAATTATTTTTGTTACTATCAAATTACAATTTAACTTGATTGATATGTGTTTCTAATTAGGGTGGTCATATCAAAATACATTTGAATTCTGATATACCAGTTCAAGTGGATGGTGAACCTTGGGTACAAAGCCCTGGAGATGTTGTGGTTCTCAAATCTGCACTTAAGGTCAGTAATCAATTAAAATATATTAATTTGATCTATGTAATGAACTTCACTTACGATCAAAGTATTTTTAAGGCAAATTTAATGTCTTAAAGACTAAATTGATTGTATTTAACAAAAAGTTTGAGATGGTCATTACACAGAATTTTTTTCAAAATTTTCCATGTTACTTATTCAAAAATATTATCTATTTATAACAATGTTTGTTAAAATATGCTTCCTTTGAACCATTGGCTTGCAAAAATGATTCATTCAATCGCAACCTTTTAGTTTGTATTGTAGTTTGCAGTAAAGCATGTTTGATCCTGTTTTATAGTATGCTAGTCTAAAACCGTTTTATACCATGAATATTTTCTTGCATGATACAATGATATATGAGAGCAGCAATTAGTTATAATTAATACAAAAATTGATTATTTATATTAAATTTAAATTATATATAAAGTTTTATTTGAGAAGTTGTTAATAAAAATAAAATAGTTAAATTTCTAATTCAATTGATGTTAATTAATGTTGGACACTTTATATGAAAGTTAAAGCCTTAAAGCAAATAAATAATAGGATCATAACGTGTTACAGTTTGAGTAACTATATATTATCTTATATTTTGCGCCTTAGGCAACAATGCTGAAGAAACTTAAATCGAGGCGTCGTCTGACTGAGCCGTACATTACTCCCGAGAATGGAAATGACAATTGTGATAAATCCTAGAATTTTCAAAAATCCAGGCACAATTTCCTATTGTATTATTTATTTTAAAAACACATCCTTTGTAATTGTTTCGCAAATTAAACAGACCGGCCGTATCCTATATTGCAAATGAATCCACATATTTAGCAATTTGGCACTTAATTTACCTAGTTATATATATATTATATTTGTTATGTCACATTCCAATATTAACATCAAACAAATCTTGTTCCATTAATCATGTCGCTTTGAATGTAGTTGCTCTAGTAATACATACCTTTGTAATGCTCACTTCCAAAAAGTATCATTTTTTAGTATATTTCTAAATTTGTTTCTTAGAAATTCAGATTCTAATGTGTCTGCTCACGATATTGTCAGTAGGACACGTTATGTCAAATTGTTAAATATATTTATTTTTGTTTTTCCTACACTGCCTGCCTGCTCCTAAACTATGTCGCATCATTTAACTGGACATGGCGAACGGATATCAGGCTACGATGTTGAAAAAACTGAAAGGCAAGATGAAACGACGAAATACCGAACCGTTAGGATTGTTGCCGCTCAGTTTAACTGCCGGCGGTTCTAGTCCCCTGGAAGGTAAATCATCGGGATTGTTGTCCGACACGTCGCCAGCCGACCAGGACGACCAAATTCCGGCCAGGGTCTCCTTGGCCTCAACACCTCAAGATCTATCGTTGCACGACAATGACGCACAAGACGACACAGACTTCTGAATTTGGTATTGCGAACGCTTGATTTAAATGACTGACGGTCTTCTGAACGACTTCGAAATGAACCGCTCGTTTCTACATTTAATATTGTACCATATTATAACTCAAAGACGTTACACTCAATCCTTTAAATCAAACGTCGCAATATACCTGTATTATTTTTTTATTTATTTAATATTTATACCGTTATATTTATGACAAGGGCAGGCATTTTAATGTTAATTAGCTTGTGGCTAAACTCTAAATAACGCTAGGAAATTTCAGCAGAAACTAATTTCAGTATGAGTGATAGTTGAGCGCTTGATTGGGTGCTGTTCCGAATGAATGATTGAAATGGAGAATATTAAGGGGCAAGTATACTTAAAATTAGTGTGATTTGGTCACATCTCTTGAATATCTGCTATTGGTCAGTAGCATAATATATTATGTGTGCGAAAAGAATTATAACATTTTATCAAAGTTTTAACGTATATAATTTCATGAATTTGGCTTGCAATGTTCAACACACGCATACAATTACATGAGATTTTTATAAATTGTACATTTTGTCATCCAGTGCAATGAAATTCATATATGTATCATTTTATAAATGATATATAAAAAGGCGTTTCTTAAAATTGCATTTAATTTATAACAAAGTTATTATATAGGATAGAATTCCGCATATAATACAATCAATTTTTATTAGGGAAATTTAGAAACTATTAAAACATTTTGTTTTCCTTCTAGTCAACAGCAGTTATTCTTATATGGGTGTTTAGTGATTTTCATGTTTATATTAATGATCTCAAGATTATTTAATCCAGATGTCTAAACAACTCAATATTTATTTATTCATTTATTTATAAGTCGTAAAAATAATAAATGTTATTTAAGGCTATTGTCAGCTTTAGTTAAATTGGGAAAATATCCCATCTATGCACAACAAATACCACTCATGTGCAGTACTTGAATTTGATTGGAAATGCATTAATAAGCAAATCAAATAGTATAATGAACAACTTAATTAATATTGTGATGTTGATAATTATTGCTGATTGGTGGCATTTAATTATTTATTTGCTACCATTCAGTAGTGAATTATTAGTTTTAGATTAAATTTTAAGACGGACCGGTTGCAGATCATGAACCGTACTGATGCTGATCCCAATGTGCGATCGCAGTGCGAAAAAGCGATAAAATTTTATTAGTGAGAGCACAATTAACCGCTAATGTATAATCGAATCATCGTGAGTAATAAAGATGAAATAGATATCACCGATTTTAAAAATGTATTATGCAATGGACTTTTGTATTCAGATCGGTGATATGTGAACGCGACACGTGATCAATTCGGTGTATATGAATACACACAGTTCACATGTTGGATGTAAACAGACGGCGCCCTGTATTATTGAGATGCAATTTAAACCATCAGATTAATAATCCAATGTATAGGCGCAGAATGGATTTCAATTAATAGCCAAAACACAACAATGAAGTTTTAAAATTGATTTGAATTCATTATTTATGTTGATATATAAATATATATTCTGTTAATAGTGCCAAATTCAAAAGGGGCGTTATGGCGCGCTCGGGTAGTCGCGCTTAGGGCGCCGGATCTGTATCGAAAGAAATGTGGACACAATTATCCTTTTCCCTATTGCCTTGTAAATTCCTACATCTGATTCCTATCCTGCAGGGCTGTTGCCGATGTCCGGGGTCGCGGGTCGAGTGGAGTTTGGCCCTCGACCTCGGACCACTTAGGCACACCGGCCCGTTCCCGTCTAAGCCGCCTCGTATTTGGTCGGTGTACGATGCCTCCGAAGCGTCTTTGAAGTGGTCAATGTTCATGGGGCTCAACTGTTCCTATAGGCTCACCGGCCAGTTTGCCTTACGATCAGTAATGAACTAGAATCACTTTAAATACCTTCGCATCAAACAATTTTTAAATAGTACGTAATTTACAATTGTAAACAAAATTGTCATTGTATATACTTATATGTGTATATGTATACACATATATTTATATAGTTATTTATACATATTATATATAATATATATGAATATGTATATATGGTGTTATCGATAAAATTAATTTTCACTAACACATTGTTAGGTTTTTTAATATGTTTTAAACTTCATTTCGCAATTTTATATAAATATGATAGATAAAATGTTGTCACGATAATAGTTGATTTGAATATATATGTAGATAGAGAATGCAATCATTTGGATGATATATTTCCCAAAGTGCAATGTTTATTGCTAAGATATATTTTACATAGGTTCATGTATCTAGTTACATGTATTCAATTTACTATTTCGTGGCAATGAATTAATCAGAGTTATTTTGTGTAATTCTTCAATTTCACTTATAATGAGTATTTGAATATTTTGTTGAAATTACTAAAAATGTTTATCTGTATATGTGATTGAATAGAGTAAAACTAAAATACTTTGTGGATATAATGAGATGAAAATAAATAAATGTAATTAAAAATGATCAGTTTAAATATTTGATATTAATGGTTTTTTATCATTTCAGGAGAGCCACAGGTTTAAAAACCAATATACGATAAAACTATGTAACAGAGGTAGAATGAATGAAGTTCTATGATGATAATAAATTGTTTGAATTGAGAAGAATTAGAAGATAATTTCTGAGTGTTTGATATGTTCTATACTATAAGCTATTAAAAAACAGTATTTTCATATTGCTATTTATTAATTCTAAATTATTTATTAAATTGTGAGTGAAACACAATGGTGCATACAAATTTTTTATTTTATTTTTTAAAAAATGTATGGTATAATTATCTATTCTATTATACCAACCTTATTATTAAAACGAAATTGACAAAGTGATGAAATGGAATACTTTGAGCGATTTCTTTTATTCCCTTCATGCATTTTCTTGTAACTTTTGGGGTAATTTACATATCCCATAGCACTTTTTATTCTTCTATTTGAATGAGCTATCTTTATTGAATCTGCTTTTGCAAATCTACTTTCATTTGGTATACATGATCCTCTTCTTGCATTATTTTTGGATATTGGGTTAGCAAGAGCATTTAAAAGAAAAGTTCTTTAGGTGTCGAAGGCTATAAATAATGATTTATGTTAACCTTATGCAATAAATAAGTAATATAACATACTTACACATTCTTCAATATTTTTAGAAACCCAACTGTCTCCAAAACATCCATTCATAATTTTTTGCTGTTTTGTTTTACTAGGTTTCTTCACTTTTATATCTTGTTCCTGCTGAGATTTTGTATCAGCGATAACTCTGTTATTAATTCTTGTATAATTTCTATGTATATAAGTCAACAACCAATTGTACCCACTTTCAATATTTTCATTGGGATCTGGTAAACGCACAGCACTGCAAGGTTGTACCAATGTTGGACACTGGTATTTATTGACCATATCTTCAATCCCCAACTTTTCTACAATATCTATTTCATCTAAGGCACCTTCACAATCTTGCTTATTTGCAAAAATAAGTATAGGTTTTCCATTAATTTGTTTATGGCAAACGACTTCATTTAATATGTGTTGACATTCAGCAAGACGTTGCAAATCACTAGAATCAACAACAAATATGAGTCCGTGGGCCTGTAATTTAAATTTCAAATAAATGCATATTTGATTAAATTCAAGTGTAAAATAATATTCACATCTAAATAGTATTTGGGCCAAATGTTTCGGATTTGTTCACTTCCACCTAGTTCGTAAAGAAAAACATTATGTTTATCACAATTTAGGTTCTGCATAGAGAAACCAATTGTCGGTAATACATTAGTGAAATCTTCTTTTCTCAAACGATTAGCAATTACAGTTTTGCCTGCATTATCCAATCCCAATAGCAAGAGAACGACACTATAAAAATAATTATTATTCGGTGATGGTAACTAACCATTAATATAACAAATATATACTCTACTTTTGTTGTGATGTTTTAGATGTAAATCTCATGCACAAATTTTTCCCATAGCTTATATTTATAAGAGACGAAAAAACATTTTTAATATAAATGTAAACAAATCATTGTTAGGTAAACAAAGGCCATCATATATCGATCGTGACATTTGAATCAAAATATAAACAGAACGCTGCTGTGAACAGTACTGCCACCATAATAATGCTTTGATTGGTTGTTATGGTGACAGTTGTTATCTATGGCTGTGTTCATTGTTTTGCACAGTTTTGCACAACTTAAGGATTTCATTTTCATGTTTACCCTAGACAATATAATAATGATGTTTACATTAAGTGAATATTTCATTACCCCATGGTCCACAATAAACCACGTCAGTAAATGAAAAATTGTTGATTT
>NW_020538040.1:185454974-185465205 GCF_003426905.1 Ctenocephalides felis
TTAAGTATATCATTTGACTCATATTACTTTTTAAAAAGGAAACGAAAAAAATGAAATACATATATGTTCCAATGGACCTCTTATCGGTTCCTTGTATTTCATAAATTACATGCATTTTAAAGAATAGAAAGGATTATAAAAAATCAATAAGACGTATAATTTCATCAATACAAGTGTCGTTTTTGCGATCGATCATGATACCGGTGTTAACGTTTAAAAATTTGATTAATATATTATTTAAAATTATCTCATTACAATCGTTAAAAATTTGATATCGTATAATTCTGATAAATCTTAATTTACAATGATTTTGATGATATTCATTATGCGATACGTTGCAATTCGGCTATCGACATTTCAGAACAATTTCAAAACGATAACCTCTAGTAGTCAGCGTTTGTCAAAAGGTTAAAATAGGTTAGAAACATTATTATGTGGCAAATTGTAAATTTCTAAATTTACAATACAATGTCAATAAGTAATTTTGCGACACACCGAACACGTCAATCATTTATTTTGTTAAAATTTTGACTTACTTGTTAAAGAAACCAAATTGTTCATGTAAGTTACACTATTTTCGTTACTATATTTGATGATAACCAAACTCGTATAATAACGTAATTTTGCTGTGTAGTTAATAATCAAATGCTTAGTTGATATGCTTAGTTCCGGAAGCCCTAAGGATTCCCAGAATGATACTAATGCCGCCAACGATACTTTTGACCAAAGGCCATTTAAGAGAAAACTTACACGATCATCTAATTCCAGTGAAAACTCTGATATGGGAACAGAGGTAAATATGTCTTTATTGTATTGATAAATTTTGCAAGTCTTGTTATTATGATGTTACTTGTATTTGACTTTGCAGGATGTTATATTTTATGAAGGCATTCATGATGAACGACATGACTTGTTGGAGGATTCATCCTGCAACAAATTTTATCAAAATAGACCAAGAACTTTGAAAATGAAGAACAGCTCACCCAATGTAGTAGAGCTGCAATGTGATACGTCTTTTAATCCCAAATCTGTTTTTAGTGAAGAAACAGTATGGGTAATTACTGTACAATTATTTATCCCGTTTCTGCTGGCAGGATTTGGGATGGTTGCTGCCAGTCTAATGTTAGATTTAGTGCAGGTAATTTTTTTGAGTGAGAGAAATGAGAAAATTAAATAATAATTTCTTCATTAGTCTTATGTTGCAGCATTGGCCAGTTTACCAAGATATACCAGAGGTATATATATTAGTACCTGCATTATTAGGCTTGAAAGGAAACTTGGAAATGACTTTGGCCTCCAGACTGTCAACACAAGCTAATTTGGGTCTTATGGACACTATGAAGCAACAAATCAATATGGTTGCAGGCAACTTATCATTAATTCAAGTACTACATTCATTTTCTTGAAAGATAAGCATATCTTTTTTTATAGACTCTAACTTGGCAACCATTATATCTATGTATATATATATATATATATATATATATATATATATATATATATATATATATATATGTTGTTTGAAGAAAAACACTAATATCCTGCCTAATTATATTCCATCAAAGTAGAGCATAAAGCAAAACAGTACTAAATGGGGCTTTCTTTAAATGTATTTAATGGGGTTAGGAAAAATTGGACAAGAAAATCAATATTCTTAAAGAAACAAATAAAATTCTAATCAAATCGGATCATTCAGTCTATTCTGTTTACAATTTTTTGCTTTTCTGTGAACAAAGCACATAATGTAGTTTCTGCCTTCGTTCTTTTGAAAGTTGTGGATAAGTATATAAAGAATCTAAAACTTTGGCTTACTATTGAAACTCTGCCAAAGTTTGAATTCAAAGCAGATTTAAGCCTTATATTACTGTACCACTATTGCTACCAAAGACTAAATAACTACCAAAAATATCACTTTTATTTGAATTTATTTTTGCAATTAATCCAATGCCAATAAATAATTGGCAAACTAAGTAATGGAGTATGTAAAACTGTAGTATTTTTAATACTACAATTCAATTAAATTCTATAAGTCTTATTGATTTGTGTAGAATACCATTAGAATCTAGTAGTAATCTTATGGAATTGAAAGCAATGTGAAAGTATGTTCATCCTAGCTTTGTTTCAGTGAGAATTTAACCAAAAATTTATTTTGTTATTGTTACTGCTATGTTTTATTAAATCAGCAATATTTTTAGTGTCAAGCGATTGTGGTTGGTTTCTTAGCATCTTTGGCTGCAGTTGCGATGGGTTGGGTGCCGGAAGGACATTTCGACTCGAATCATGCTTTTCTTTTGTGTGCTTCAAGCATATTAACAGCTTCTTCAGCTAGTTTTATGCTCGGTCAGTTATATTTCATGCAATTTCTTATACTCATATTTATATATTGCATACAATTTGCTCATAGTAACAAATTAAATTGTATTTCAATAGGATTGATCATGGTAGCCGTAATAGTACTTTCTAGGAGACTGAACATAAATCCAGATAATGTTGCAACACCTATTGCAGCTAGTTTAGGAGATTTAACTACATTGGCTCTGCTATCATACTTATCCTCATATTTATATAAAAGGATAGGTACATAACTAAATTTAAAATCTTTTCAAAATAAAAGTAATTTATTATTATTCAATATGAATTTATTAAGAATATTTTCTATATATCAATTATAGTAATTATATTTGTATTTATTTAGAAACTGCACCACATATATCCATTATAATAATTCTATTTGGAATATTATTGGTACCGCTCTGGGGATTAGCAGCTTCAAAAAATGTTCATACAAAAGAAGTACTAAATTCTGGTTGGACACCAGTTATATCTGCAATGCTCATTAGCAGGTAGATTTTATTGTATTAAAAAAATATTTATACATGGTGTCAAAAAATTAGGAAAAAAATTCAAATCTCATGAATTTTGAAAGTTATGAGCTTTTAAGTACAACCTAAAGCTTGGTCCAAACTGCGACCATTTATTGGTTATTGTGGCTAATTTTTATTACTTTTGATCAATTAAAAGTTGCAACTGTAACACTAAACAAAATTTCTAGGACCACAGCCAAAATAATAACACAATTGCCTCAAGTTTTCTAGAATTAAGACTTAAAATAAAATTTAAAAGATTTTTTATTTTGTTGACATTGTGCTTTAGGTAACCCTGCATGTATATTTGTTTACAAATGAAAATTATATATATATATATATATATATATATATATATATATATGTTTCTCATAATGTTTAATTATATAGTATAGGAGGACTTATACTAGATTTTACAGTATCAAACTATAAAGGCATTGCTGTCTTTCAACTTATAATAAATGGTGTTGGTGGCAACTTGGTTGCTGTACAGGTTTGTCAATATGTTATTCTTCTTTTGTATTAAAAATTATAATATAAATTTCTTAGGCCTCAAGAATTTCCACTGCCTTGCATATGGAGCAAAGAAGAGGTTGCTTGCCAGCTGGTCAGAATGCACTTTGCCTAAACCCTATAACATTATTCTGCAACAAAGGTATGTTCAAATGTTTTGTATGAAATTTGATAATTTATTAACAGTTAAATTTTTCAGGTGGCCATGCTCGAACTGCAAGGGTTCTATTGGCAATGGTTGTTCCTGGTCATTTAATATTTTCCTATACAATTAGTTACCTTAAAGCAGGACACACGTCTTTCACTCCTACTTTTATTATCACATATTTAACGGCAGCTACTGTACAGGTGGAATAAATTTTGTTCTCTATGAATATACAATTTAATAATTTGATATTTGTTTTTAGGTTTTATTGTTATTGTATATAGGCCAGGTTATGATCAACTGGATGTGGAAACATTATATAGATCCTGATAATTCAGCCATACCATATTTAACTGCTATTGGAGATTTGTTAGGTACAGCTTTGCTTGGAGTCGCATTCCAGTTCCTATACATTATTGGAGACAAAGATAGTGATGTTGGTGATTAATATAATTTATTACGAGATGATAATTCCGAGAACTGTGTTTCAATTAAATTAAAAAAAATTTAGTGCTTTGTATAAACTAAAAGAAGTGATTGACTTAAAGGGTGAAATATGAATTCCGTCGTTTCAGGAAAAAGGAAGTATAAGTGTTTATCTACTTTATATTTGATGTTTATTTGTCAAATATTTTTTATTAAGTAATAATTCATATTATTGTTTTATAATATGATATACATAATTTATATTATCACATATAATTAACATAATAGTTCACTATGCATCATGAAATGGTGTGACTGAAAGCATATGTTTATTATAATAGAATATATTTTAAATTTTAATTTCCAACTTTTAATTATTTTTGTTCTGTCTTTTTATTTTCAGAATTGAAACTATATGAATAAAAACGTAGTATTATTTATTATATATTGATTAACTTTCATGCATATATTCCATAATCAGCAAAAAATCATTGTCGATGGCGAGAGAAAAAGGGTTATCTCTACGCAATTATGAAACTAAAAGGAAACTGGATGTGGAAGAGTCTGATGTATGACTTATTGCAAGAACAATGCAGATGGCTACAACTTGCACAATTAAAGAAAATATAAATATAAATAAATAAAAAATAAAAGCTATGGTACAAAATATAGAAATATTAAAGCAGAGGTACAAAGCAAATATCTGTAAACATGAGTGGGGATAAAAAATATGGTGCTCTCACTACCCTTCGGTAGACAATATAACACCAACTGTACCAGCCTAAAAAAGGAAAGCTAAGACAATTATAATGTTGAGGAATTTACTAAGCGTATATTAGACCAACAAAATGGAAATTTATTCAAAAAATTACGACACCACAGCCATTTTCATGAGACACCTCGAATTTGAGGCGTTCTGCAGCACACAGTGTAGCTGCTTCAAATTTGGATCTAAAAAAAAACCTATTGCACATAGCAAGAGAAAAAATTGGAGTTTAGAAAAACATTGATTTTTGTGTGATTGACGAGCATTTGAACTAATGAAAAATGAAAATACCTGTGGTATTATCCTTTAAATTTGAAATTGATGAACAAATTAATAATAAATCCAAAATTTATCAATCAAATATTCATATATTGATAAATTGCGCATATGAATGCTATTAAGTTTTTAACTTCCCATATGGTAAGTTATAGTAATCGCAAAAAAATATAAAGTGAAAATGTTTATATATCTTTACGTTTCAAAAGTTTCTGAATATTTTGGCATATCCCGAAAAAATGAATGTATGTGTGTGTGTATGTATGTGCGGATACAATTTTTTGTCGACGATCTCGAGAACACGGATCAACCGATTTGAATGATTCAAAAAACATTCGATTCGAAAATACGTGACAAAAAGCGCCAAAACTGGTATTTTAGTTTTTGAGAGAACGGAGCGTCCAATTTGCATTATTGGAAAAAGATTTTACTTGATTGACGGGATGAACAACTAGTAAAATTTTTGGGAAGATTAAGCGTTTCCGGAGATCCAATAAAAAAAGTAAAAAACATTGCCATTTTTGGCGGTCAAAATGATCATTAGACATATGCCCATAATATTATCAGATATTTTATTGAGATTATAATAATAAATGCAAATTTTGTATACATTTATATGGGTTCCGTACCAAAGTTTACATGTTCAACTATAGAGTCGTTAGACCCGCTTCGATATTTCCACTCTAAAAGATACGCAGCGCGATTGCTTTAAAAAAAGTTCAAAATTTTCAAAAAAAAATTCAAAATATAAACAAAAATTCAATATTTTTCGAAAATTTTGAGATTCTCAAAAATCTATTCAATTTTTTTCTAAATTCTGCAGTTTATTATTAAAAATTAAGTTTTCGGTAGGGAAAGTTCCAGCAATTTGCCTTAAGGCAGACACGATACCATGCACCACTAGTTAACTTCCCGTAGGGCAAGTTATTGTAATCGAAAAAAAATCGAGAGGTTTCTGAACATTTTGGAATGCCTTAGAAAAAATTGATGTGTGTGTGTGTGTGTGGATACAAATTTTCGTCGACGATTTTGGGAACACGGATCAAACGATTTGAATAATTTAAAAAACATTCGAATCCTACTGATAAGGAGACGTGCTGATTAGTTTTTGGCAAAGGCAAATCCAGCCGTTTTGGAGATACGGAGCAAAAAGTGCCAAAAATGGTATTTCAGTTTTTGACATAACGGAGCGTCCGATTTAAATAATTCAAAAAACATTTTACTTGTATTGACGAAATGAACAACTGGTGAAATTTTTGTAAAGGCAGCCGGCATCTCCGGAGATGCAATAAAAAAAGTGAAAAATAATTCCATTTGGCGGTCAAAACTGAATATTAGACATATGTACATCGTATTATCAGATATTTTATAAATATTATAATAATAAGTACAAATTTTGTGTACATTTATATGGGGACCGTATCAATGTTTTCACGATAGACGATACGCGGCGCTTACGCGCTTTTATGTTTCGACTTCAAATCAGCTAAGCAACGCGATTACTTAAAAAAAAAGTTCAAGATTTTCAAAAAAACATCAGAATACAAAAAAAAGATCAAAATATATAAAAAATCAAATTTTTCGAAAAAGTTAAACTTTTTCATAAATTTCAAAATTTTTCAAATATCTAATTTTTTCAAAATTTTGCAAAGTTTTTTTTTTTAATTTTAATTTTTGGTACGGAAAGTTCCAGCAATTTGCCTTAAGGCACGATGCCATGCACTACTAGTTTATTAACTTCCCGTAGGGTAAGTTATAGTAATCGCAAAAAAATCGAAAATGAAAATTTTTATATATCTTTACGTTTCAGAGGTTTCTGAATATTTTGGCATACCTTAGAAAAAATAGATGTTTGTGTGTGTGTGTGTGTGTGTGCGTAGTATGTATGTGTGTGCGGATACAAATTTTCGTCGACGATTTCGGGAACACGGATGAAGCAATTTGAATAATTTAAAAAACATTCGATTCGTATTGATAAGGAGACGTGCTGATTAGTTTTTGGCGGAGGTAGGTCTAGCCGTTCCGAAGATATGGGGCAAAAAGTGCCAAAAACGGTACCTCAGTTTTTAATAGAACGGAGCGTCCGATTTTAATAATTCAAAAAACATTTCACTTGTATTGACAAGATGAAGATTTGATCAAATTTTTATAAGGGCAGGTTTAGCGGTTTCGGAGATATAACGAAAAAAGTAAAAAAAAATGCTATTTTGCGGTTAAAAATGATCATTAGACATATGCACATCAAATTATCAGATATTTTATAGAGATTTTAACAATAAGTATAAATTTTGTTTACATTCCTATGGGTTCCGTACCAATGTTTACCCGTTAGACGCGGCGCTTACGCGCTTTATATTTTGTCTCTATTTAAAGCAGTACGATTGCTTTGAAAAAAAGTTCAGATCTTCCAACATATGTCAAAATAAAGAAAACATTTTTTTTTCAATTTTTTTTTTCAAAAAAAAGTAATTTTTTGTCAAATTTATAGTTTCTCAAAAATCTTATTTTTTCGAAGTAATTTTTTTTTCAAAAATGTTAATCGTTTTTAAAAAAAATAATAATTTTTGGTACGGGAAGTTCCAGCAATTTGCCTTAAGGCACGATGCCATGTACCACTAGTTTATTAACTTCCCGTAGGGCAAGTTATAGTAATCGCAAAAAAATCGAAAATGAAAATTTTTATATATCTTTACGTTTCAGAGGTTTCTGAACATTTTGGCATACCTTAGAAAAAATTGATGTATGTGTGTGTGTGTGTGTGTGTGTGTGTGTATGTGTGTGTGTGTGTGTATGTATGTATGTGTGTGTATGTATGTGCGGATACAAATTTTCGTCGACGATTTCGGGAACACGGATCAACCGATTTGAATAATTCAAAAAACATTCGATCCGTATTGATAAGGAGACGTGCTGATTAGTTTTTGGCAAAGGCAGGTCAAGCCGTTCCGAAGATACGGGGCAAAAAGTTTCGAAAACGGTAACTCAGTTTTTAAGAGAACGGAGCGTCCGATTTCAATAATTCAAAAAACATTTTATTTGTATTGACAAGATGAAGAATCGATACAACTTTCATGAAGGTAGGTCCAGCGGTTTCGGAGATATAGAGGAAAAAGTAAAAAAATGAGCCATTTGGCGGTCAAAAATGATCATTAGACATATGCACATCAAATTATCAGACATTTTATAGAGATTTTAACAATAAGTATACATTTTGTTAACATTCCTATCGGTTCCGTACCAATGCTTATGCGTTAGACAGCGACGCGGCGCTTACGCGCTTTATATTTTGTCCCTATGTAGTTAAAGCAGTACGATTGCTTTGAAAAAAAAGTTCAGATCTTCCACAATATGTCAAAATAAAGAAAAAAAAAAATTTTTTTTCAAAATTTTTTTTTTTTGAAAAAAACTAATTTTTTGTCCAATTTATAGTTTCTCAAAAATCTTATTTTTTCAAAGTAATTTTTTTTCAAAAATGTTAATCGTTTTAAAAAAATAATAATAATTTTTGGTACGGGAAGTTCCAGCAATTTGCCTTAAGGCACGATGCCCTAATTGCCTTAAGACAGAATTCCACTTACAGCTAGTTATTATTTCCATTTATCTGCAGTAGTAGTGGTCGAATGCACATTTATACGCAACGCTCCGAAACAGGTGTTCTGATACGTCATGCATATTGAATGAGTGTACATGTGAATGTGCGTGAGTGCATGTATTGTATATGTATTGTATATGTATCGTGCTCTCGTATAGGATCGCTGCGAGATTTTGCATATGTATGCGGCTTTCTGTGTTCTCAGTCGTGTTTTCTCGAGAATCAAGAATGAGTATTTTTATGAATAATAAATGAGTGCAGTGACAAAATGTCTTATAATCGTAAAATACTTAGGTACTTTCTATTAATATTCTATGCGCTTAACTTTTACTGCACGAATTTATCAATATTTTAAAAATATGATAAAATGCCTTTAATGTAAGACATGCTGCTTAATTTCGGCTAATGTGGTTAATGTGAAAGTGTTTCTACGTTCATTTCTACCTTCTATGCATCATTTCTGTACATTTTCTTCATGTATATACTGAGGAACATAAAAATAAGCAAACTGTTTATGGAGCAGTTTTGAAGATAACATTTTCATGTATAATTAATGAAAGGTGTGCAAAGTTATAAATATTAATATTATTATTATTATTTTATGCAAAGTTAAATTAGTGTCTGTTTTTTAGAGTAGTCATATATATAATTTTTGAATATTGTATTTTTGTAAACAAAAGTTTCAGTGGGTTCCATTGTCCATGTCTAGCCTATCAATTGTGTTGACAATGCCAGGAGGTCCAGAAATGTCTACATGGATCAAAATATGACGCAAACAATGGTTTTAGTGGGTACACAATCATCAAGAAAATTGGTATAGTTTGACATATACTTATAAAAAAACACAGTCTTAACATAAATAGATATTAACTTAAAAAATTAAACAGATCATGATCCTCCAATGTACTCTGATGAAAAGGCAGGTCAAATAGACTCCGAATCATTAGGTCCTCTACCACCTAAATGGGAAAAAGCATATAATGAGAATGGAGAAAATTTACTTTATTGAGTACGTAATTATTATAAATCTAGATATATTGTGTAAGCCAGGGGTCGGCAAGTTTAACTGTAGTGTGCCAAGCCACTCTACCAATATGATTTAGTGAGTGCCGCCTTAATTTTGAAATATATAGTTAGGTTCTAGAGGAGAAGAATTGTAACCAAAATTTAGCTTTTTTAAACATATTTCTAAACAAATAACATAAATTGTAATATAAACTAAAACAACTTTAATGCGAACCTTGTGTCTGCACATTTTTCTTAACATTTCAATATCGGGGTATATTTGTAAAACTTTTAATTTCACACAAGATTTTGAATGTTTAGTTGTTAAACGATTTCTTTGTGAACTCAAAATATGTTTTGTGTGAGAAAAAATTTTTTCACAGAGATATGTGGAACCAAAAGCTGAAAGGATAGCGCATACAATTTTCTTTAAATAAATTAAATCTTTTCGGCAATGTCATTCAACAATTTAATATGGCTGTCGATTTTTCCATAGAGTCATCTTCCAGATTTTTTTGTAATTCCTTCAATTTTGTTTTCCATAATCTGAGATATTAGTTCGATAATTTCAATTCAAAATTATCAACATTAATCCATTCGAAAATCAACAAATCAAATGGTATTATTGAGGAATCTATTAAATC
>NW_020538040.1:185466205-185525030 GCF_003426905.1 Ctenocephalides felis
ATCAGATATTTTATAGAGATTCTAACAATAAGTATAAATTTTGTTTACATCACTATGGGTTCCGTATCAATGTTTATCCGTTAGACGGCGACACGGCGCTTACGCGCTTCGATATTTTGTCTCTATGCAGTTAAAGCAGTACGATTGCTTTGAAAAAAAGTTAATAATTGCCAGAATATTTCAAAATAAATTTTTCTTCGAAAAGTCTTTTTTTCAAAAGAAAGCAAATTTTTGTCAAAAATTTATAGTTTCTCAAAATTCTAATTTTTTCGGAGTAATTTTTTTTCAAAAATGTTAATCTTTTTAAAAAAAAATAATTTTTGGTACGGGAAGTTCCAGCAATTTGCCTTAAGGCACGATGCCATGCGCCCCACTAGTTTATTTTTATTATTATTAACTTCCCCAGAATAAGTTTATGTTTTCATCAAAAAATCTGATTCGCCAATTTTATGTTTTCTCGACGTTTCAAGTTATTCTGAATCGAATGAGACCAAATTTGGGAAAAGTAAGCGCGTGTGAGTGTGTGAACAGATTTTTTACCTTAAATCGACATTTTCTCAAAAACGGCAGGACCGATTTAAAAAATCAGTTTATCTAGCGTTTATCAATTTGCCTGAAGATCAGTCAAGCCGTTTTTTTGTAAATAGCAGAAAAGTGAAAAATTTTTCGTCCACGTTTTAGCCCGCATATTCTGAATTGATTTCGAAAATTTAAAAACCGTTCGAAAGATATTGGTTGGGAATCGTGCTTATGAGTTTTTGGTAAATTGGCCGGGACGTTTTCTTGTAATAAAGTGTTAAACAATTTTTTTAGACGATTTTTATGTTTTTTTGCGACGGTAGATACCATAGTCTTATAGATCATACTAAAATATTACGGCCCTATTAAACGACTTGTTTAATTTTGAAAATTCGTCAAAGTTTGCAAAAATTAGTATCGTTTTTTGGCGTTTGTCAAAATTAGAACTTTCATCGACGTTTGCTCAAAAACGCCTGAACCGATTCAAAAATTTGAAAGCCAATCGATGTATTTTGATGTGGGTTATCTTTTCTCAGTTTTGTGCGACGATAGGCTGAGCCGTTTCTTTGTAAATAGCAGAAAAGAGAGAAAGCAGAATTTTAAATCGATTTTAAAAAATGAAAAACTGTTTGAAAGATATCGGTTGAAAATGATACCGATTAGTTTTAGGTTACCGATTAGTTTTAGGTTACCGAGCCGTTTTCTTGAAATTAACTATTCAAAAAAATGTCGATTTTTATGAACCTTTTTTGGCAATAGATACCATGGTCTTATAAAACATACTGAAATGTTACGACAAATAGTTCAATGTTAAAAATTCATCAAAGTTTGAGCAAATATTGTAGTCAAAATTTGTGTCAAAAGTTGCTTTTGTGATGTGATGAGTCAAACAATATCAATTTATTAAAATGATCAACTACAATTTAGGGGATACAAGCACGTGTCTGTGCAATATAATTATAATTACAGTTAATTTAAATGCGTTTGAGAAATTCTATTTGAAATTGCATGTCTAGATTTAATTGAAAGCCATAACTTATTTATTTTTGAAATAACCAGTTGAAAATTTTATCTAAATATCTAAATTTCAATTTTGATTGATTAAGTAAATTCTTGCACATTTTGGGTTCATACGACTTGCCTTAAGGCTAAATGCCACTTCCAACTAGTTTTTTGAATTTGATCACGCCATTTTAAATTATCATTTATTTCGATCACCCTTTTTTACTTCTTTTATTTCAATATTACTGATTAATTTTTTAATTCTGTCTTTTTTTATTTTTAATTAATGTACATATTTAGTTTTTTATACTTATAGTTAATTATTTTTCATAAAATATATTTTTGTTGTATAATTTTTTAATTATCATAATTTTGTCAGTGTCCTCTTCGTACACTATATTTTTATCTATTAATTTAGTTTCTTTAAATTATTTATATATAATAATATTTTTTTTATTATTTGGTTTTGGCTTCTTCATTTACTTGTATAGTTCATATTTTTTGTAATTACCATTACTATTTTTATTATTATAACTTTTCGAAAAATAAGTTTATATTTATTATTATTATTTACTTATTATATTTCATGTTTTCTCAACGTTTTAAGCCATTCTGAATGAAACCAAATTTGGAAAATATATGTGTGTGTGTGTGTGAACAGATTTTCTGCCGTAAATCGGCGTTTTCTCAAAAACGGCTGAACCGATTTCAAAAATTCAAAAGCCATTTGTTGTATCTCGATAAGAATTATCGTTTCTCAGTTTCATGCGACGATCGGCCGAGCCGTTTTTTTGTAATTTGGAAAAAAGTGCTAAATTTTTGTTCACATTTAAGCTCATACTACTGAGATCAATTTTAAAAAATCAAAAACTGTTTGAAAGATATTAGTTGAGAATGATACTGATTAGTTTTAGGTGAAATCTACTGAGCCATTTCTTGTGATTGACTTTTGAAAAAAAATTTAAGACGATTTTTAAGAACTTTTTTGGCAATATATATCATGGTCTTATAGAACTTACTGAAATCTTACGGCTTTGCGACAAGTAGTTTAATTTTTAAATTCATCAAAGTTTGAGAAAATGAGTAGTTTTTTTGACGTTTGTTAAAATTAAAATTAGACGATTTACTTGGTATAACGATAGAGTTCTTGGTCTTAATGAACATACTAAATCATTAAATTCTTACGGAAACTGGTTCAAATATAGAAAGTATTAATTTTTGAAAATTTGCTTTAAGAAAATACTTCGAGTTAACTTGTTCGTTCGTTTTCAAATATTTATAATAATAATTTATTTATTTTTTATTAATTAAGTTGATTATTTACACACATCGAGAAGTTTGCCTCAAGGCAAAATACCAATACCAACTAGTTTTTATTATAATTATTGTTGCTATTATTATTTTTATTGATATATGTGGGTTGCGATTTTTTTTGATACATTTTCAAATTTATCGTTTTAGTGGAAACACTATTCCTTATTTTTTATTGTATTTCAATAAAAATGATCTAATATTACTTGATGTTTCATTAACAATTGTAACAAAATTGTAAACAAAAAATATATATGTATAATAAATATAACATGTGGTGATGTTTATCAACCTTCACCAATTATAGTAGCTCCATACATATAACTCGCACTCGCAATTATAAAGAGAGTATAGTGTTAAGTTAAAGATTCTAACAACAGTAGGGTTGTTGCCGTCGAAACATTTCGATAAGAACTATTGTGTATTGTATTAGTCGCGTCAGTTGAGTGTTTTTGCATTTTTATGACCGTTATGCAATAATTCGTTGACTATACACATTGTAAGACAATATTGATTTTCTGTGTGGCCTCTTTAAAATCAACGCTTAGATGTGCCGAACCGTCCGCCCAATGCGAAGCACATTGTGGAATTACACTAGAAATAGAGTGGAATCCCAGTGTGAATAATGTTGTTTTCAATTTCAATGCTATAGCTTAAGTGCTTCATGCTCATGCATTCTCCAATTCTACATTTCTGCATTTTTACTCTCACAATCAGATTTTCTACGCGTTATGGAAAAAATAACTAGGACGTCGAGCACGCGTCCTGTGTAAATTACGAATTACCATTATACGACGGATTAGATTTTTTTTGTACAAACACATGGGCGTAAATGTAGTATAACTAGTGGTGCATGGCATCGTGCCTTGAAGCAAATTGCTGAAATTTTCCGTACGGTAATTTTTTTTTTGAAAACTGAATAGTTTGGAGAATTTTAAAATTTTTGAAAAAAAAGAACTATTTTGAAAATTTTGTTTTTTTTATTTTTTTAAATATTCTGGAAATTTTGATTTTTAACTTCCCATAGGGCAAGTTATAGTAATCGCAAAAAAAGAGAAAATGAAATTTTTTAAATATCTTTACGTTTCAAAACCTTCTGAACATTTTGGCATACCTTAGAAAAAATGGATGTATGTGTGTGTGTGTGTGCGTGTATGTGTGTGCGTTCGGATACAAATTTTTGTCGACGATTTCGGGAACACGGATCAACCGATTTGAATAATTCAAAAAACATGCGATTCGTATTGATAAGGAAACGTGCTAATTAGTTTTTGGCAAAGGCAGGTCTGGCCGTTCCGAAGATACGGGGCAAAAAGTGCCGAAAACGGTAATTCAGTTTTTAAGAGAACGGAGCGTCCGATTTGAATAATTCAAAAAACATTTTATTTGTATTGACTAAATAAAGAACTTGAACTAAAGAAATTTTTGAAAAGGCAGGTCCATCGACTTTGGAGGTATGGAGGAAAAAGTAAAAAAATGAGCCGTTTGGCGGTCGAAATTGAACATTAGACATATGCACCTCAAATTATCAGATATGTTATAGAAATTTTAACAATAAGTATAAATTTTAATTTAATTTTAAGATATGCCAAAATGTTCAGAAGATTCTGAAACGTAAAGATCTATAAAAATTTCCATTTTCGATTTTTTCCGATTACTATAACTTGCCCTACGGGAAGTTTCAGAGTCAGTAAAATAAACTTATCGGTCCATTATTAATTACATAAGTGTAAAAAACTGTCGTAAATAACGACTATAAATAAAAAGTTGCAACCGGATTTTTGAAAGTTGCAAATTAATTTAAGTGCTCAAATTTTATTGTATTATTTAATTTTAAATTTGAATTTTAGTGCATTACTGTGTCTTGGATTTTTACTGTGCAAGATATTTTTTTTTGAATTGACGTTTAAAATTTTTAGTTTGTCAAAGATAATATTGTGATTATGTGATTCTATGTGTTTAATCAGTTTTATTTTATTTTTTGGTTTTTGTTTTTGGTGTTAATATATAATATATATTAACAGTTATTAAAGGATATCAGTCGTACGAAATCGATCCCATGTTGGTGTTTCATCTTTCAATTAATGCCAATGGTTCAAATAATAAATATTAAACTATTAAATATTTTTTCAAAAAAATAGTTAAGCATTATCAACAAAACAATTAACATTTTCTTCAAATTATTTAACCACAAACCAAAAGTTACTTGATATCAATTACTACAAATAATCTAGTTTAAACCAGTGAAAATAGAAATTAACAATACCGTAAATTGACTTCGATATTATTTATGGTTTGGACAAAAATTATTGCATATTCTACTATAATCATTATATAATTAACTTACCGTAGGGTAAGTTATTATAATGGGCCAAAAATCGAAATAGAAAATTTTTCATTTCTCGACGTTTTGAAGGTTTCTGAACATTTTGGCATACCTCAGAAAAAATGGATGTGTGTGTGTGTGTATGTATGTATGGATACAAATTTCCAGTCACGTTTTCGGGCGCACGGATCAACCGATTTGAATGGTTCAAAAACCATTCGATTCCTATTGATAGGGGGATGAGCTGATTAGTTTTTGGCAAAGGCAGGTCCAGCCGTTAAGGAGATAAAGTGCAAAGAGTACAGAAAATAGAAATCGAGTTTTTGAGAGAATCGAGCATCCGATTTGAATGATCTAAAAACATTCAATTAGTAATGATTGGGAAAAGTGTTTGTTAGTTTTTGGCATAGGTAGGCCCAGCCATTTCGAAGATACGGAGCTAAATGTGCAAAAATGGCAGTTTTTGAGAGAACTAAGCGTCCGATTTAAATGATTCAAAGAACTTTCTACTTGTCTTAACAAAATAATTAATTTTGGAAAAAAAAATTTTGTTTCAACTTTTTTTTTTCAAAGAACAATTTTTTTTTTATATCGAAAATAATTCAGATTTTATTTTAAATTCTGACTATAGTTCTAATATACTTTAAACAAATAATTTCAATTTTGCAATTCAATTTATATAATTCTTATAAATATTACAATGTTACAATATTAATAATAATCTATTTGAAAACATTCAGTATTCCTCGAACATTTCGTTACGGTACGGGAAGTTCCAGAAATTTGCCTTAAGGCACGATGCCATACACCCCACTAGTTTATTATTATTTTTGCAATTAATAAATATTTATTGAAATTGAAAAAAAACTTTGTCACTAATGATGAACCCCAAAATTTAAATAAAAGAGAAGAAAGAACTACATGTTAAAAATTACATTCATAAATAATTTCCTAAAACGTATTTTCTAATTTTCAGGTGCATGGCGGTTGTCGTGTGTCACTGGGATCGGATTGTCAATTCGGGAACCTGCAGGCGATATATTTGCCTCCTCATGCAGTCAGCATCCCTCGTACGGAGGTGCCTATGGAGGCCATTATTGGCGTGCAGGTTCGGCCGCGGGGCGGACTTACGCGGGACTATAGCTGTCGTACGTAACCATTATAATAATAATAATAATAATAATAAATCGATTGAATATTCACTGTTTTATACACTTTTATGCATTTTCTTTTCCAAACTTGTGCTCCCATGCTCCCTGGCCCTGCGCTTCGGCTTTCAGTTTTCTGCAGTTTCACCTTTTGCTTCTTCACAATCGTTGTAGTCTTTTTATTTTACCTTCGATGACGTCGTGTAGGAGGATTTTTTTTGTACAAAGGATCCGATCCAGTTACCTTTCCTAATTTTAGTTTTGACAATTGTTAACTAAGATTAGTTTTAATAATTGTGTTCAGTAATGTTCTTTGATTGCCCACTCTTTTCAGTACTTCTTTATAGGGTTATCTTATCTGTCCACATTATCTTTCCTATTCGTCTCCAGCCCAGCACTGCAATTTTAAACTCTCCAGATTGTTAGAGTGCATGTTTCTGATCCGTACAGGGCTGTACTCCAGGCATAACATTTTATTATCTCCTTTGCAAGTCGAGACTCGTATCTTTTTCTTGCAGTAATAATTCTCAAATATTTGAAATGATCCACGTCTTCCAATTAACCATTTCCTACCTTAGTGGCTTATTTCGTTTCAAGTAATCAAGATATATTTCTAATGATGTATTTTAAGATGATACATATCTATTAGGGTTTGTCGGTTTTCAAAAACCGGTTTTTGGCGAAAATTATGGAATTTGAAAACCGGTTTTTAGTGAAAAAAGTCGGTTTTTACTCTATAAATGGAAAATGACAAATATAGCCAAATATAAAAGATAGATGAAAGCGTTTTGATTCTTGAAATCATATCGGTTCAATAGCATTTGATATCTTATCAGTCTGCAATGGTTCCCAGAAAGGTTTTGTATATATTAATTTAGATTTTTATACCAGTGTATATATTAATTTAAATCAGTATGACTTCTTCTTGAAGAAGTAACTTCCTCTACTCAAACTTAAAAAAAAAGTTTTAAACCATAGAAACCACAAAATTAAATAACAAAAAACTTAGAATTATTATATCAGGCTTTATAAACAATTAAGCATAATTTATGCAAGTATAAGAGTATTTTCTCTTTCAAAAAATTTTGTGAGTTAACAAACGATTCGTCTAAATAGCAATTCGATAGACGATCTCAGATTTTTGAAATCATATTTTATTAAACAAAAAAACAATTTGAATGTTTAAAATTAATTAATTAAAATCGCTCGGAACAGACGATATACGAGTTTAGCTTAATTGTTTTTAAAACTAAAATTGATATTAACAAGTATGTTTCAGCATGTATATAATACTTATTATTTTTTTGAATTTAATGAATTTTTAATGAATTATTTAAAAATGTATTATTTTAGTTTATTCGAAAACTTTCCTTTCACTATCATAAAAATATTTTTATTCTTATATGTGAAAATGATGCATGAATAACGAATAATTATTTTCAAAGTTATTTAATCAAGATAAACTATTATTTTTAGTTCTACTAATTAAAACTAAAATAATTTTGTTTACTATGTATAAAGTTGAACAATAAATAAATTTGTCAAATACTGCTCTAAATTACACTAAATTTGCGGATAAATTACAGAATATTCGAGCAAAAAAATATTTTCTATATAAAATTCGAAAACCGGTTAAAACCGGCTTTTAAGTCAAATCAAAATTCGAAAACTGGTTTTCTGAAATGTCGGTTTTTGCATAAACCCTAATATCTACGTATTTTTGCAGCTCGAAGTATTTCAGAAGAATTCAGCAGTGGGGACGCAGCGAGGTATCGCGATGAAGAAATTAGTTCATCATCAGGTATAATACTAAATGAATACATTAGATTCTCTGTTTGGATAAAATATTATTGTTAATTATTTGTAGTCAAAACAGATGCGGGACATAATCGTGATTCTAAATGCGATAAGGGTAAAGAGAAGGAGGACAAAGATGAAGGTTTGTCATTAATAAATAACACTGCAGTATGATGAATTTCTAACTGTAAAATATTGTATTATTCTTTTGCAGAAGTGATCAAAGTATTTGACGGCAATTGTTCACTCCGACGTCGAATATTTCGCACGATATCTGTGTCCCGTACAGCATCAGCCGAGACTCTCCTGCTGGCCTCCCTACGTGCTTTTCACATTGGCAAAGAACCCAGTGAGTTTTATTTGACGGACCTTTACGCCGGCGACGATGTTCGCGTTCAGGATCCTTTGCCGGTTACTACACTGCAACGTGTCGAAGGAAAACGGCCAGCCGTTTTTCTTCGATTCAGGTAAATAATAATTTTAACTAGTTGGTATTGGTATTTTCCCTTGAGGGAAGTTACATGAACTTCCCGATATGTGTAAATAATCGACTTAATCAATAAATAATAAGTTAATTTATGAGTGATTAGAAGTATTCCGAGTGGATTTATTACACATCATTGCAAACGAACGAACACGTTAACTGGGAGTACTTTCTAAAAGCAAATTTTCAAAAATCAATAATTTTTATAATTGAACCAGTTTCCATAAGACTTTAATGGTTTACTATGTTCAAGACCAAGTACACTATCGTTATACCAACTAAATCATCTAATTTTACTTTTAATAAACATCAAAAAAACTACTCATTTTCTCAAACTTTGATGAATTTTTAAAATTAAACTACTACTTGTCGTAAGGCCGTAATAATTCAATAAGTTCTATAAGACCATGATATATATCGCCAAAAAAAGTTCCATAAAAATCGGCCTAAATTTTTTTTTCAACAGTTAATTCCAAGAAAACGGGTCGGTAGATTTTCACCTAAAACTAATCAGTATCATTCCCAACTAATATCTTTCGAACAGTTTTGATTTTTTAAAATCGGTTCGGTAGTATGAGCTTAAATGTGGACGAAAAGTTTAACACTTTTTTCCAAATTACAAAGAACGGCTCGGCCGATCGTCGCACAAAACTGAGAAACGACAATCCTCATCGAGATACATCAAATTCTTTTTAAATATCTGAAATCGGTTCAGGCGTTTTTGAGCATACGTCGATGAAAGTTCTAATTTTGACAAATGCCAAAAAGGCCATACTAATTTTTGCAAACTTTGACGATTTTTAAAGCTAAACCAGTTGTCGTAGAGCCGTAATATTTTAGTATGATCTAGAACGCTATGGTATCTAGTCTTAGCGTCAAAAAAATAATCATAAAAATTGTCGATTTTTTTTTTAAACATTATTACAAGAAAACGGCCTGGCCGATCTTTACAAAAACTATCAGCACGATTCCCAACCAATATCTTTCGAACGGTTTTTGAATTTTCAAAATCGATTCAGAATTGCGGGCTAAAACGTAGACGAAAATTTTTTTACTTTTCTGCGATTTATAAAGAAACGGCTTGGCCGATCGTCGCACAAATTGACAAGCAATAGTCCTCATCGGGATACATCGAGTGGCTTTAAATTTTTAAATCGGTCCAGCCGTTTTCGAGAAAACGTCGATTTACGGCAAAAAATCTGTTCACATACACGCACACACACATACACACACAACACACACATACTTTTCTAAATTTCTTCAGAATGGCTTGAAACGTCGAAAAACATAAAATTAGCAATTCGGATTTTTTGATGAAAACATAAACTTCTCTTTCGGGAAGTTAATAAACTAATCAGATATTGATATTATGTAAATGTTAATTAAAAATAAATTACTAGGGATCGTGAAATTGAACATGGTGTTGTGCGGGTTTATCCTGGAAAACTTCAAGTATCGGAACCGTTCTGCACGATACAGGTGACAAATGACACTACTGTAAAGGATCTTATCCGACTAGCATTAGACAAATTTGGATTAAATGATTATCAATGCGAAGATTATCGGTGCTCTGAGATTCTTCTGGATAGAGGCGGTAAGAATCATTACATAATTTTCAGTCAAATTACAGGTTTTATTATTTATTATTTATTTTTTATTTAGTATCAGAACGAGTGCTTTCATGGACTGAAAGACCGTGGGAAATAGTCAAATCGCTCGCAAAAGACTCAATTAGGCAAATGGAATTAATGCGATTCTATTTGCAACTAAAACAAGACCCACATGGTCCAAACTTAGCACTATTTGTTGCCAATCTACCACCAGGTTTATCAGAAAGAAACTATGAAAATATACTTACAGAGTACTTAGGGAAAGGTAATTGAAATACATTAACTCAAATGTACACCTATACCATATATTTATATATGTTTTTGTTCTAGAAAACAAATTTTCTTCAATTGGTCCTATTTATTATGAATACGGTTCGCTGGTGATCACTTACGAAGATGCTTCTAAGGCAGTGAGAGCATTGTATGCGTTACGCGAATCACGACATGAAGACAAACACTTTCTCGGTGAATATTACATAATGCATATACACTTAAAATATAATTCAACAGTCCTAAACTCAACAAATGTCCTCAACAAATAAAATAAACGTAATATTATTTTCAGTTCTTTTACTTCCCAATATTGAACCCAGCATGGTGCCTCAAGGTGTTCAACCACTTCTAGTATTTGTGAATGTTAAATCTGGAGGGTGCCAAGGATTAGAGTTGATCTCATCATTTAGAAAATTATTGAATCCATATCAAGTATTTGATCTTGATAATGGAGGCCCTCTTCCAGGGTAATTTTTAGATTACTTTGTCAAGTATCAATCATTTTCAAACAATCTTTGATATTTAACTTTATTATGTAGATTGTACGTTTTTCGGCATATAAAGGATTATAAGATTCTGGTTTGTGGGAGGCGATGGTACCATCGGTTGGGTATTGCAATGTTTGGATAATGTTGGACAGGATTCCGAATGTTCATCGCCGGCGTGCGCTATCGTACCTCTTGGAACAGGTAAATTAAATCTCAAATCAATTTAAGGGGCACAACTAGTGTGAAATTTTCAAAAAATCGATCTTTCAATTTTTCCATATTTCGATAGGTTATACCTTTAAAAATAAATATCAAAACTTTAAATCGATATCTAATAGTTTTTGAGTCACAGCCATTAAAAGAGTATAAATAGTATATAGTATAAATCATTTTATCTTTAACGCGTTTTTCTCGAAACAGCATTTCCGAGTTGCTGCAGCGATTACTCAAAAACAAATGATCCGATCAAATTACTATCACATTCCTATCACATTACTATCACTATCAAATTTTTTTACATGTTCTATATATAGTTTCCCGTAAAATGAACTATCGATTTTTTGATCGGATCAAAAATCGAATTTTGGCAGTCCAAAAACGACCAATTTTGGGTAAATTTGACTTTTTTTTAAAAAAAACGCCGTCATTTTGTCAATTTTTGTTTTTTTTTCTTTATCGTAGTTCATTTTACAGACAATATTATCTAGTTTAACGAGATTTTTTTTTTTTTTTCATCCACGTAGAAGGCCGGAATCACTGCAGCAGTGAAGGGCCTTTTTGTCGCGCCGTTGGAGATCGACGATAACTAAAAAATTTTAATTTTTTTCTTCAAAATTTTACTATGTATTCTTAAAATATACATAAATATATTCCTAAAATTTCGAAATGATTGATAAAGTAGTTTTTTTAATATAAATTCTCAAAAATCAAAACATGTGCTGCTTAAAATACGATATGATATGATATGATATGATATTGGAACTAATTAATTTTTCTCTCCAGGCAATGATTTAGCTCGTGTTTTACGTTGGGGACCAGGGTATACAGGCGGGGAAGATCCTCTCAATTTATTAAGAGACGTAATCGAAGCTGAAGAAATTCGCTTGGATCGATGGACGGTTGTCTTCCATCCTGAAGACAAATCTGAAGATCAGAAGCAGCCGACGAATGTCATCGGTAAGAAGAAGCGGCCGAAATTCGTGCCCAAAATACACAATGATATAGAAAAACAAAAAACTACGTCAGTCACAGGTTTACATATTTTTTAAACTTTTTGTGTTTATTATTTATTTCACATCATTACAACAAAAATTTATTTGAAAGACACTGTATGTTTATTATACATAAAATAGTATGACAAATTCGCTAGATAGATGTCTGTAGATAAATCCTTATGCATTCGTTTACAACTACATACTTAGGCGCAAGATATATTTTTATTAAAATATTTTCTAACATCAAACACATAAGAAATTAAGATATAAATTTAGAATTACGATTTTTTAAAAATATTTTTCCAGCCAAAGTGATAAATTGTATGATTTTCATTTTACTATCAAACAACGATTACTTATTAGAGACATGAAATTTATGTTGTGCCCATGTATGTGCATTTATTATGATCTGCTATCTTTGATGGGTTCTCTTCGAATAAAGGCTTGTAAGACAGTCATGAAATCAACAAAAATTATAACAATTTCTGAACCAGTAAGGATTCCTTTATTATAAACACATTTTAATTATGTCGAAATGTTTCGAAACATATCTTGAATATAGCAAATTTATTGGCTGGATAATAATTTCATTGATAAAATTCAATTAATAATTATTAGGTTACTTGTTAAAAGGTATCAATAAAATTTTTACTTGATGTAGATGAGTTTAAAGGGTTTGGTCCGCATTCTCATACAAAATTGGCCTCGCCCTGGTATTTGTAGGACGTCATGTTGAAGGTTTTTATGAAACAGAATTGATATACCAATTTTCAACTCTTTACCGCAACATTTAGCCTAGATATTTTTTGAAATAAGCGAAAGTGAACCTTTTCTACAGATGGTATAAAGTTTTTAAAAACTTAAGCAAACTTTATAACAGTTTTGAAAACGTAATATATTTCATGTTTACTTTCGTCATTAAATGCGACAACAAAGTATTATATGCTCTAAAATTTTTGGATCAAAATATTTAAATTATTTTGAACAACTTGCACTGCCAGGATGAAAAATTACTTATTATTAACATTAGCTATTATGACTGATGAAGTAGAAGGTTCAAAATTGGTATAGAGATTTTTTTTTAAAGATCTTTGACATGTATATATATCGATTAAATATTAAGGTGGAGCCAATTTTGTAAGGCAATGCGTCTATACATACCCCTATGTGTTTCGTAAAACCTTTATTTGATTCATAGCATATTTTAAATATGGTTTATTTGTAATTTACAATGAAACGTGTAAACTTGCATGCTGTACTATATAAATGTTGCAAAATGTTGACAACATTTAATAGAATATATTTCTTTAACATTACGATTGCACTATTTGATATACATGTCTGGAAATGTACATATATTATATAGGTATATGTAAGAATATATAGGGTTGCATTCGTGTATATATATATATATATATATATATATATATATATATATATATATATATATATATCTGTGTGTATTACTTCTATGCGTACAAGAATTAAGTTTATAATTCCTAAAATTTATTATTGCACGCGATGCCTATATCAACAACAATAAAACATTAAAGGTATTTAATTGCTCTTTAATACTCCATTATTTTATCGAAATAAGCCAGAATAATTATATATGTTGTTTTCATAAAGAAATTAAGATCATGTAGTATACATAATTTGATTTTATTTTCAGTGAGTGGTTCACAAAGCGAGGACAATTCTCAAATTTTCGTAATGAACAATTATTTTGGAATCGGAATCGACGCCGATCTCTGCTTGGATTTCCATAACGCTCGCGAAGAGAATCCAAATAAATTCAATAGCAGGTATGTAAAAAAACTATTTCATAATTTAACCCTAATATTTAAAAACTTAACCAGTTAACTGTGGCGCGCTCAACGATATGATATAAGCTATATAAAAGCTTAATGGTTACTGATTTATACGCCAATATACAAAATTTTACTACTTTTCCATGACTAGGGCTTGTGACGACTGGTCAACCACAGTTAACTTATTAAGCATAGTATAAAAAGTCGTTTATGGTAATCTCAAACATTGCAAATAATATTCATTCTATTTAATCTATTATCTTACTTCAGGTTACATAATAAAGGCGTCTATGTTAAAATGGGTTTACGTAAAATGGTTGGACGAAAAATGTGCAAAGAGCTTCATAAAGAAGTTCGACTCGAAGTCGATGGTAAACTGGTTGAACTACCTCCAGTCGAAGGAATTATTATACTAAACATTCTCAGGTAAGAACTTGTTTATCCAAAACGCTAGGAAATGTGATTAATATAAATTATTTTGATAGCTGGGGCTCTGGTGCAAATCCTTGGGGAGTAGAAAAAGAGGATCATTTCACGAAACCTAATCATTGGGACGGTATGCTTGAAGTGGTCGGAGTTACTGGTGTTGTACATTTAGGCCAAATACAGTCTGGACTGCGTTCAGCAATGCGTATTGCACAGGTATAAATCATAAACAGACAAACCTCTGATAACGCGGTTTCCATACTACGCAAAGCTGAAGTTGCGACAGTCGTCTAATTTTTGTTCAACTGTCCATAAGTAACTAGATATTGTTGTAAAAGGTTTTAATATTGACTATTTTATTTTTTATAATATGTTCATGTAATCATGGCAGTTTATATAAATGCTGTATACGACATCAGTGTTAGTAGTGACACGACTTTTTCACAGTACATTAGTCCGTTCTAACAGAGAAGTAAGAACACATTCAGCTTAAATTTTTTTTGTTGGAGAACAGTTTTTATTTTATTTTATTGTATAAACTCTCAAGTTAATAAAAACAATGCCGTAAGGGGGCGTCCATTAATCACGTGATCGATTTTTAAGGAATTTTGGATCCTCCCTCTCCCTTGGTGATACGTGGTGATATTCAAAATTACCTCACCACTCCCAACAAACACTACATGTATTTATAGTTACGAGAAAAAATTGTACAATTTTTGATTTTGTTTTGAAAATGTTTGGATTTTTTTAAAAAAATCAGTTAAAAAATAAATACACGTGTTGTCTTACTATACCCCTCCCTTTTCCACGTGATATTTCGTGATTTTTGTCAAACCCCTCCTCCTCCTAAAAACCACACATGATTGATGGACGCCCCCTAATTTGTACTAATTATGATTTTTTTATAGTGCGGTTTCCATACAACGTGATTAGCGACTTTCATAAAACGCGCTACGAATTAATCTGGATTGTACGGTACGCGTTCGCCGCGTTATCGGAGGGTTTACTGTAATTTCAGTACTAATTATTTTTGTTACTATCAAATTACAATTTGACTTGATTGATATGTGTTTCTAATTAGGGTGGTCATATCAAAATACATTTGAATTCTGATATACCAGTTCAAGTGGATGGTGAACCTTGGGTACAAAGCCCTGGAGATGTTGTGGTTCTCAAATCTGCACTTAAGGTCAGTAATCAATTGAAATATATTAATTTGATCTATGTAATGAACTTCACTTACGATCAAAGTATTTTTAAGGCAAATTTATTGTCTTAAAGTCTAAATTGATTGTATTTAACGAAAAGTTTGAGATGGTCATTACACAGAATTTTTTTCAAAATTTTCCATGTTACTTATTCAAAAATATTATCTATTTATAACAATGTTTGTTAAAATATGCTTCCTTTGAACCATTGGCTTGCAAAAATGATTCATTCAATCGCAACCTTTTAGTTTGTATTGTAGTTTGCAGTAAAGCATGTTTGATCCTGTTTTATAGTATGCTAGTCTAAAACCGTTTTATACCATGAATATTTTCTTGCATGATACAATGATATATGAGAGCAGCAATTAGTTATAATACAAAAATTGATTATTTATATTAAATTTGAATTATATATAAAGTTTTATTTGAGAAGTTGTTAATAAAAATAAAATAGTTAAATTTCTAATTCAATTGATGTTAATTAATGTTGGACACTTTATATGAAAGTTAAAGCCTTAAAGCAAATAAATAATAGGATCATAACGTGTTACAGTTTGAGTAACTATATATTATCTTATATTTTGCGCCTTAGGCAACAATGCTGAAGAAACTTAAATCGAGGCGTCGTCTGACTGAGCCGTACATTACTCCCGAGAATGGAAATGACAATTGTGATAAATCCTAGAATTTTCAAAAATCCAGGCACAATTTCCTATTGTATTATTTATTTAAAAACACATCCTTTGTAATTGTTTCGCAAATTAAACAGACCGGCCGTATCCTATATTGCAAATGAATCCACATATTTAGCAATTTGGCACTTAATTTACCTAGTTATATATATATTATATTTGTTATGTCACATTCCAATATTAACATCAAACAAATCTTGTTCCATTAATCATGTCGCTTTGAATGTAGTTGCTCTAGTAATACATGACCTTTGTAATGCTCACTTCCAAAAAGTATCATTTTTTTAGTATATTTCTAAATTTGTTTCTTAGAAATTCAGATTCTAATGTGTCTGCTCACGATATTGTCAGTAGGACACGTTATGTCAAATTGTTAAATATATTTATTTTTGTTTTTCCTACACTGCCTGCCTGCTCCTAAACTATGTCGCATCATTTAACTGGACATGGCGAACGGATATCAGGCTACGATGTTGAAAAAACTGAAAGGCAAGATGAAACGACGAAATACCGAACCGTTAGGATTGTTGCCGCTCAGTTTAACTGCCGGCGGTTCTAGTCCCCTGGAAGGTAAATCATCGGGATTGTTGTCCGACACGTCGCCAGCCGACCAGGACGACCAAATTCCGGCCAGGGTCTCCTTGGCCTCAACACCTCAAGATCTATCGTTGCACGACAATGACGCACAAGACGACACAGACTTCTGAATTTGGTATTGCGAACGCTTGATTTAAATGACTGACGGTCTTCTGAACGACTCCGAAATGAACCGCTCGTTTCTACATTTAATATTGTACCATATTATAACTCAAAGACGTTACACTCAATCCTTTAAATCAAACGTCGCAATATACCTGTATTATTTTTTTATTTATTTAATATTTATACCGTTATATTTATGACAAGGGCAGGCATTTTAATGTTAATTAGCTTGTGGCTAAACTCTAAATAACGCTAGGAAATTTCAGCAGAAACTAATTTCAGTATGAGTGATAGTTGAGCGCTTGATTGGGTGCTGTTCCGAATGAATGATTGAAATGGAGAATATTAAGGGGCAAGTATACTTAAAATTAGTGTGATTTGGTCACATCTCTTGAATATCTGCTATTGGTCAGTAGCATAATATATTATGTGTGCGAAAAGAATTATAACATTTTATCAAAGTTTTAACGTATATAATTTCATGAATTTGGCTTGCAATGTTCAACACACGCATACAATTACATGAGATTTTTATAAATTGTACATTTTGTCATCCAGTGCAATGAAATTCATATATGTATCATTTTATAAATGATATATAAAAAGGCGTTTCTTAAAATTGCATTTAATTTATAACAAAGTTATTATATAGGATAGAATTCCGCATATAATACAATCAATTTTTATTAGGGAAATTTAGAAACTATTAAAACATTTTGTTTTCCTTCTAGTCAACAGCAGTTATTCTTATATGGGTGTTTAGTGATTTTCATGTTTATATTAATGATCTCAAGATTATTTAATCCAGATGTCTAAACAACTCAATATTTATTTATTCATTTATTTATAAGTCGTAAAAATAATAAATGTTATTTAAGGCTATTGTCAGCTTTAGTTAAATTGGGAAAATATCCCATCTATGCACAACAAATACCACTCATGTGCAGTACTTGAATTTGATTGGAAATGCATTAATAAGCAAATCAAATAGTATAATGAACAACTTAATTAATATTGTGATGTTGATAATTATTGCTGATTGGTGGCATTTAATTATTTATTTGCTACCATTCAGTAGTGAATTATTAGTTTTAGATTAAATTTTAAGACGGACCCGGTTGCAGATCATGAACCGTACTGATGCTGATCCCAATGTGCGATCGCAGTGCGAAAAAGCGATAAAATTTTATTAGTGAGAGCACAATTAACCGCTAATGTATAATCGAATCATCGTGAGTAATAAAGATGAAATAGATATCACCGATTTTAAAAATGTATTATGCAATGGACTTTTGTATTCAGATCGGTGATATGTGAACGCGACACGTGATCAATTCGGTGTATATGAATACACACAGTTCACATGTTGGATGTAAACAGACGGCGCCCTGTATTATTGAGATGCAATTTAAACCATCAGATTAATAATCCAATGTATAGGCGCAGAATGGATTTCAATTAATAGCCAAAACACAACAATGAAGTTTTAAAATTGATTTGAATTCATTATTTATGTTGATATATAAATATATATTCTGTTAATAGTGCCAAATTCAAAAGGGGCGTTATGGCGCGCTCGGGTAGTCGCGCTTAGGGCGCCGGATCTGTATCGAAAGAAATGTGGACACAATTATCCTTTTCCCTATTGCCTTGTAAATTCCTACATCTGATTCCTATCCTGCAGGGCTGTTGCCGATGTCCGGGGTCGCGGGTCGAGTGGAGTTTGGCCCTCGACCTCGGACCACTTAGGCACACCGGCCCGTTCCCGTCTAAGCCGCCTCGTATTTGGTCGGTGTACGATGCCTCCGAAGCGTCTTTGAAGTGGTCAATGTTCATGGGGCTCAACTGTTCCTATAGGCTCACCGGCCAGTTTGCCTTACGATCAGTAATGAACTAGAATCACTTTAAATACCTTCGCATCAAACAATTTTTAAATAGTACGTAATTTACAATTGTAAACAAAATTGTCATTGTATATACTTATATGTGTATATGTATACACATATATTTATATAGTTATTTATACATATTATATATAATATATATGAATATGTATATATGGTGTTATCGATAAAATTAATTTTCACTAACACATTGTTAGGTTTTTTAATATGTTTTAAACTTCATTTCGCAATTTTATATAAATATGATAGATAAAATGTTGTCACGATAATAGTTGATTTGAATATATATGTAGATAGAGAATGCAATCATTTGGATGATATATTTCCCAAAGTGCAAAGTTTATTGCTAAGATATATTTTACATAGGTTCATGTATCTAGTTACATGTATTCAATTTACTATTTCGTGGCAATGAATTAATCAGAGTTATTTTGTGTAATTCTTCAATTTCACTTATAATGAGTATTTGAATATTTTGTTGAAATTACTAAAAATGTTTATCTGTATATGTGATTGAATAGAGTAAAACTAAAATACTTTGTGGATATAATGAGATGAAAATAAATAAATGTAATTAAAAATGATCAGTTTAAATATTTGATATTAATAGTTTTTTATCATTTCAGGAGAGCCACAGGTTTAAAAACCAATATATGATAAAACTATGTAACAGAGGTAGAATGAATGAAGTTCTATGATGATAATAAATTGTTTGAATTGAGAAGAATTAGAAGATAATTTCTGAGTGTTTGAATATGTTCTATATCATAAGCTATTAAAAAACAGTATTTTCATATTGCTATTTATTAATTCTAAATTATTTATTAAATTGTGAGTGAAACACAATGGTGCATACAAATTTTTTATAATTTATTTTTTAAAAAAATGTATGGTATAATTATCTATTCTATTATACCAACCTTATTATTAAAACGAAATTGACAAAGTGATGAAATGGAATACTTTGAGCGATTTCTTTTATTCCCTTCATGCATTTTCTTGTAACTTTTAGGGTAATTTACATATCCCATAGCACTTTTTATTCTTCTATTTGAATGAGCTATCTTTATTGAATCTGCTTTTGCAAATCTACTTTCATTTGGTATACATGATCCTCTTCTTGCATTATTTTTGGATATTGGGTTAGCAAGAGCATTTAAAAGAAAAGTTCTTTTAGGTGTCGAAGGCTATAAATAATGATTTATGTTAACCTTATGCAATAAATAAGTAATATAACATACTTACACATTCTTCAATATTTTTAGAAACCCAACTGTCTCCAAAACATCCATTCATAATTTTTTGCTGTTTTGTTTTACTAGGTTTCTTCACTTTTATATCTTGTTCCTGCTGAGATTTTGTATCAGCGATAACTCTGTTATTAATTCTTGTATAATTTCTATGTATATAAGTCAACAACCAATTGTACCCACTTTCAATATTTTCATTGGGATCTGGTAAACGCACAGCACTGCAAGGTTGTACCAATGTTGGACACTGGTATTTATTGACCATATCTTCAATCCCCAACTTTTCTACAATATCTATTTCATCTAAGGCACCTTCACAATCTTGCTTATTTGCAAAAATAAGTATAGGTTTTCCATTAATTTGTTTATGGCAAACGACTTCATTTAATATGTGTTGACATTCAGCAAGACGTTGCAAATCACTAGAATCAACAACAAATATGAGTCCGTGGGCCTGTAATTTAAATTTCAAATAAATGCATATTTGATTAAATTCAAGTGTAAAATAATATTCACATCTAAATAGTATTTGGGCCAAATGTTTCGGATTTGTTCACTTCCACCTAGTTCGTAAAGAAAAACATTATGTTTATCACAATTTAGGTTCTGCATAGAGAAACCAATTGTCGGTAATACATTAGTGAAATCTTCTTTTCTCAAACGATTAGCAATTACAGTTTTGCCTGCATTATCCAATCCCAATAGCAAGAGAACGACACTATAAAAATAATTATTATTCGGTGATGGTAACTAACCATTAATATAACAAATATATACTCTACTTTTGTTGTGATGTTTTAGATGTAAATCTCATGCACAAATTTCCCATAGCTTATATTTATAAGAGACGAAAAAAACATTTTTAATATAAATGTAAACAAATCATTGTTAGGTAAACAAAGGCCATCATATATCGATCGTGACATTTGAATCAAAATATAAACAGAACGCTGCTGTGAACAGTACTGCCACCATAATAATGCTTTGATTTGGTTGTATGGTGACAGTTGTTATCTATGGCTGTGTTCATTGTTTTGCACAGTTTTGCACAACTTAAGGATTTCATTTTTCATGTTTACCCTAGACAATATAATAATGATGTTTACATTAAGTGAATATTTCATTACCCCATGGTCCACAATAAACCACGTCAAGTAAATGAAAAATTGTTGATTTTCAACTTTAGTTGACCTCAGTCTTTCAAATTTGGTACAAGATTGGACAAACTTGACGCCACAAACTAATCTCTCGCAAACTGCGGAATTTGACTTTTGAGTGGTAAGTGTATCATTTTTCAGTCCTTTTTTTCTGTTTAGAACAAACAACTCTAAGCTTACATATTCACATACAAATATCGAAACTTTTGATTCGTTAACGATAGAAAAGCGGTTTACAAAAAAAAACGGTTCGTTGAGTTAACGCATGTCACTCCATATTTCATCATCGACATAAATACATCATCAATTATGTGTTTATTAGATATTATCTAGAGGGCAAACCTTTATGACGTGTTATTTCATTCTTTATTTTTTTCGTGGCCTAGAATTCATAAGGTTCAAATGTAACCAAGCCCGGGGTCGCGTAATAAATACATTTTCTCCATGTCCATGCACTCGAGTTTTTTTGCCATTGAACCTTAGAGAATATTAACCCTTTCCACTCGCAAATTCCGGAATTTATATATATTTTGCCGCCGGAGCGGCAGCATCCGAGTCGAAAGGGTTAAGTATATCATTTGACTCATATTACTTTTTAAAAAGGAAACGAAAAAAATGAAATATGTATGTTCCAATGGACCTCTTATCGGTTCCTTGTATTTCATAAATTACATGCATTTTAAAGAATAGAAAGGATTATAAAAAATCAATAAGACGTATAATTTCATCAAAAGTGTCGTTTTTGCGATCGATCATGATACCCTTATTGCTTATTGTCTATGATCATGCCGGTGTTAACGTTTAAAAATTTGATTAATATATTATTTAAAATTATCTCATTACAATCGTTAAAAATTTGATATCGTATAATTCTGATAAATCTTAATTTACAATGATTTTGATGATATTCATTATGCGATACGTTGCAATTCGGCTATCGACATTTCAGAACAATTTCAAAACGATAACCTCTAGTAGTCAGCGTTTGTCAAAAGGTTAAAATAGGTTAGAAACATTATTATGTGGCAAATTGTAAATTTCTAAATTTACAATACAATGTCAATAAGTAATTTTGCGACACGCCGAACACGTCAATCATTTATTTTGTTAAAATTTTGACTTACTTGTTAAAGAAACCAAATTGTTCATGTAAGTTACACTATTTTCGTTACTATATTTGATGATAACCAAACTCGTATAATAACGTAATTTTGCTGTGTAGTTAATAATCAAATGCCTAGTTGATATGCTTAGTTCCGGAAGCCCTAAGGATTCCCAGAATGATTCTAATGCCGCCAACGATACTTTTGACCAAAGGCCATTTAAGAGAAAACTTACACGATCATCTAATTCCAGTGAAAACTCTGATATGGGAACAGAGGTAAATATGTCTTTATTGTATTGATAAATTTTGCAAGTCTTGTTATTATGATGTTACTTGTATTTGACTTTGCAGGATGTTATATTTTATGAAGGCATTCATGATGAACGACATGACTTGTTGGAGGATTCATCCTGCAACAAATTTTATCAAAATAGACCAAGAACTTTGAAAATGAAGAACAGCTCACCCAATGTAGTAGAGCTGCAATGTGATACGTCTTTTAATCCCAAATCTGTTTTTAGTGAAGAAACAGTATGGGTAATTACTGTACAATTATTTATCCCGTTTCTGCTGGCAGGATTTGGGATGGTTGCTGCCAGTCTAATGTTAGATTTAGTGCAGGTAATTTTTTTGAGTGAGAAAAATGAGAAAATTAAATAATAATTTCTTCATTAGTCTTATGTTGCAGCATTGGCCAGTTTACCAAGATATACCAGAGGTATATATATTAGTACCTGCATTATTAGGCTTGAAAGGAAACTTGGAAATGACTTTGGCCTCCAGACTGTCAACACAAGCTAATTTGGGTCTTATGGACACTATGAAGCAACAAATCAATATGGTTGCAGGCAACTTATCATTAATTCAAGTACTACATTCATTTTCTTGAAAGATAAGCATATCTTTTTTTATAGACTCTAACTTGGCAACCATTATATCTATGTATATATATATATATATATATATATATATATATATAAATATATATATATATATATATATATGTTGTTTGAAGAAAAACACTAATATTCTGCCTAATTATATTCCATCAAAGTAGAGCATAAAGCAAAACAGTACTAAATGGGGCTTTCTTTAAATGTATTTAATGGGGTTAGGAAAAATTGGACAAGAAAATCAATATTCTTAAAGAAACAAATAAAATTCTAATCGAATCATTCAGTCTATTCTGTTTACAATTTTTTGCTTTTCTGTGAACAAAGCACATAATGTAGTTTCTGCCTTCGTTCTTTTGAAAGTTGTGCATAAGTATATAAAGAATCTAAAACTTTGGCTTACTATTGAAACTCTGCCAAAGTTTGGATCCAAAGCAGATTTAAGCCTTATATTACTGTACCACTATTGCTACCAAAGACTAAATAACTACCAAAAATATCACTTTTATTTGAATTTATTTTTGCAATTAATCCAATGCCAATAAATAATTGGCAAACTAAGTAATGGAGTATGTAAAACTGTAGTATTTTTAATACTACAATTCAATTAAATTCTATAAGTCTTATTGATTTGTGTAGAATACCATTAGAATCTAGTAGTAATCTTATGGAATTGAAAGCAATGTGAAAGTATGTACATCCTAGCTTTGTTTCAGTGAGAATTTAACCAAAAATTTATTTTGTTATTGTTACTGCTATGTTTTATTAAATCAGCAATATTTTTAGTGTCAAGCGATTGTGGTTGGTTTCTTAGCATCTTTGGCTGCAGTTGCGATGGGTTGGGTGCCAGAAGGACATTTCGACTCGAATCATGCTTTTCTTTTGTGTGCTTCAAGCATACTAACAGCTTCTTCAGCTAGTTTTATGCTCGGTCAGTTATATTTCATGCAATTTCTTATACTCATATTTATATATTGCATACAATTTGCTCATAGTAACAAATTAAATTGTATTTCAATAGGATTGATCATGGTAGCCGTAATAGTACTTTCTAGGAGACTGAACATAAATCCAGATAATGTTGCAACACCTATTGCAGCTAGTTTAGGAGATTTAACTACATTGGCTCTGCTATCATACTTATCCTCATATTTATATAAAAGGATAGGTACATAACTAAATTTAAAATCTTTTCAAAATAAAAGTAATTTATTATTATTCAATATGAATTTATTAAGAATATTTTCTATATATCAATTATAGTAATTATATTTGTATTTATTTAGAAACTGCACCACATATATCCATTATAATAATTCTATTTGGAATATTATTGGTACCGCTCTGGGGATTAGCAGCTTCAAAAAATGTTCATACAAAAGAAGTACTAAATTCTGGTTGGACACCAGTTATATCTGCAATGCTCATTAGCAGGTAGATTTTATTGTATTAAAAAAATATTTACACATGGTGTCAAAAAATTAGGAAAAAAATTCAAATCTCATGAATTTTGAAAGTTATGAGCTTTTAAGTACAACCTAAAGCTTGGTCCAAACTGCGACCATTTATTGGTTATTGTGGCTAATTTTTATTACTTTTGATCAATTAAACGTTGCAACTGTTACACTAAACAAAATTTCTAGGATCACAGCCAAAATAATAACACAATTGCCTCAAGTTTCCTAGAATTAAGGCTTAAAATAAAATTTAAAAGATTTTTTATTTTGTTGACGTTGAGCTTTAGGCAACCCTGCATGTATATTTGTTTAAAATAATATATATATATATATATATATATATATATATATATATATATATATGTTTCTCATAATGTTTTAAATTAATTATATAGTATAGGAGGACTTATACTAGATTTTACAGTATCAAACTATAAAGGCATTGCTGTCTTTCAACTTATAATAAATGGTGTTGGTGGCAACTTGGTTGCTGTACAGGTTTGTCAATATGTTATTCTTCTTTTGTATTAAAAATTATAATATAAATTTCTTAGGCCTCAAGAATTTCAACTGCCTTGCATATGGAGCAAAGAAGAGGTTGCTTGCCAGCTGGTCAGAATGCACTTTGCCTAAACCCTATAACATTATTCTGCAACAAAGGTATGTTCAAATGTTTTGTATGAAATTTGACAATTTATTAACAGTTAAATTTTTCAGGTGGCCATGCTCGAACTGCAAGGGTTCTATTGGCAATGGTTGTTCCTGGTCATTTAATATTTTCCTATACAATTAGTTACCTTAAAGCAGGACACACGTCTTTCACTCCTACTTTTATTATCACATATTTAACGGCAGCTACTGTACAGGTGGAATAAATTTTGTTCTCTATGAATATACAATTTAATAATTTGATATTTGTTTTTAGGTTTTATTGTTATTGTATATAGGCCAGGTTATGATCAATTGGATGTGGAAACATTATATAGATCCTGATAATTCAGCCATACCATATTTAACTGCTATTGGAGATTTGTTAGGTACAGCTTTGCTTGGAGTCGCGTTCCAGTTCCTATACATTATTGGAGACAAAGATAGTGATGTTGGTGATTAATATAATTTATTATGAGATGATAATTCCGAGAACTGTGTTTAAATTAAATTAAAAAAATTTTAGTGCTTTGTATAAACTAAAAGAAGTGATTGACTTAAAGTGTGAAATATGAATTCTGTCATTTAAGGAAAAAGGAAGTATAAGTGTTTATCTACTTTAAATTTGATGTTTATTTATCAAATATTTTTTATTAAGTAATAATTCATATTATTTTTTTATAATATGATATACATAATTTATATTATCACATATAATTAACATAATAGTTCACTATGCATCATTAAATGGTGTGACTGAAAGCATATGTTTATCATAATAGAATATATTTTAAATTTTAATGTTCAACTTTTAATTGTTATATTAATTATTTTTGTTCTGTCTTTTTATTTTCAGAATTGGAACTATATGAATAAAAACATAGTATTATTTATTATATATTGATTAACTTTCATGCATATATTCCAAAATCAAAAAATTATTGTCGAGGGCGAGAGAAAAAGGGTTATCTGTACACAATTATGAAACTAAAAGGAAACTGGATGTGGAAGAGTCTGATGTATGACTTATTGCAAGAACAATGCAGATGGTCTACAACTTGCACAATTAAAGAAAATATAAATATAAAAAATATAAATAAATAAAAAATAAAAGCTATGGTACAAAATATAGAAATATTAAAGCAGAGGTACAAAATATCTGTAAACATGAGTGGGGATAAAAAATATGGTGCTCTCACTTTGTTAAGATTTTAAAACACTACCCTTCGGTAGACAATATAACACCAACTGTACCAGCCTAAAAAAGGAAAGTTAAGACAATTATAATATTTGAGGAAGTTATTAAACTAACAAAATGGAAATTTATACAATAAATTATGACACCACAGCCATTTTCGTGAGACACGTCGAATTTGAGGCGCTCTGCAGCACACAGTGTAGCTGCTTCAAATTTGGATCTAAAAAAAAAACCTATTGCACATAGCAAGAGAAAAAATTGGAGTTTGGAAAAACATTTTTGTGTGATTGACGAGCATTTGAACTAATGAAAAATGAAAATACTGTGGTATTATCCTTTAAATTTGAAATTGATGAACAAATTAATCATGAAAAAAAAATTTATCAATCAAATATTCATATATTGATAAATTGCGCATATGAATGCTATTAAGTTTTTAACTTCCCATATGGTAAGTTATAGTAATCGCAAAAAAATATAAAATGAAAATGTTTATATATCTTTACGTTTCAAAAGTTTCTGAACATTTTGGCATACCCCGAAAAAATGAATGTATGTGTGTGTGTGTATGTATGTGCGGATACAATTTTTTGTCGACGATCTCGAGAACACGGATCAACCGATTTGAATAATTGAAAAAACATTCGATTCGAAAATACGTGACAAAAAGCTCCAAAACTGGTATTTTAGTTTTTGAGAGAACGGAGCGTCCAATATTTGCATTATTGGAAAAAGATTTTACTTGATTGACGGGATGAACAACTAGTAAAATTTTTGGGAAGATTAAACGTCCGGCGATCCAATAAAAAAAGTAAAAAATATTGCCATTTTTGGCGGTCAAAATGATCATTAGACATATGCACATAATATCATCATATATTTTATTGAGATTATAATAATAAATGCAAATTTTGTGTACATTTATATGGGTTCCGTACCAAAGTTTACACCATAGATAAACAAGTATAAGGTTTACACGTTGAACTATAAAGTCGTTAGACCCGCTTCGATATTTCCACTCTAAAAGATACGCAGCGCGATTGCTTTAAAAAAAAATTTCAAAAAAAAAATTCAAAATATAAACAAAAATTCAATTTTTTTCGAAAATTTCGAAATTCTCAAAAATCTATTCATTTTTTTTCAAAATTCTGCAGTTTATTATTAAAAATTAAGTTTTCGGTAGGGAAAGTTCCAGCATTTTGCCTTAAGGCAGACACGATACCATGCACCACTAGTTAACTTCCCGTAGGGCAAGTTATTGTAATCGGAAAAAAATCGAGAGATTTTTGAACATTTTGGAATGCCTTAGAAAAAATTGATGTGTGTGTGTGTGTGCGGATACAAATTTTCGTCGACGATTTTGGGAACACGGATCAAACGATTTGAATAATTTAAAAAACATTTGAATCCTACTGATAAGGAGTTTTTGACAACGGCAAATCCAGCCGTTTTGGAGATACGGGGCAAAAAGTGCCAAAAATGGTATTTCAGTTTTTGACATAACGGAGCGTCCGATTTAAATAATTCAAAAAACATTTTACTTGTATTGACGAAATGAACAACTGGTGAAATTTTGGGAAAGGCAGGTCCGGCATCTCCGGAGAACCAATAAAAAAAAAGTGAAAAACAATGCCATTTGCGGATACAAATTTTCGTCGACGATTACGGGAACACTGATCAATCGATTTGAATAATTCATAAAACATTCGATTCGTATTGATAAGGATACGTGCTGATTAGTTTTTTGCAAAGGTCTAGCCGTTTCGAAGATACGGGGTAAAAAGAGTCAGAAATGGTTCAGTTTTTGAGGGAACGGAGCGTCCGATTTGAATAATTGAAAAAACATTTTATTTGTATTGACGAAATAACCAACTGATAAAATTTTTGTAAATACAGGTCCAGCGACTTTGGAGATCCAATAAAAAAAGTAAAAAACAATGTCATTTGGCGGTCAAAACTGAATATTAGACATATGTACATAGTATTATCAGATATTTTATAAATATTATAATAATAAGCACAAATTTTGTGTACATTTATATGGGGACCGTATCAATGTTTTCACGATAGACGATACGCGGCGCTTACGCGCTTTTATGTTTCGACTTCAAATCAGCTAAGCAACGCGATTGCTTAAAAAACTAGCTGTAAGTGGAATTCTGTCTTAAGGCAATTAAGGCATCGTGCCTTAAGGCAAATTGCTGGAACTTCCCGTACCAAAAATTATTACTTTTTTAAAAACGATTAACATTTTTGAAAAAAATTTACTTTGAAAAAATAAGATTTTTGAGAAACTATAAATTGGACAAAAAATTACTTTTTTTTGAAAAAAAAAAATTATTTTTTTTTCTTTATTTTGACATATTGTGGAAGATCTGAACTTTCTTTTCAAAGCAATAATCGTACTGCTTTAACTGCATAGGGACAAAATATAAAGCGCGTAAGCGCCGCGTCGCTGTCTAACGCATAAGCATTGGTACGGAACCCATAGGAATGTTAACAAAATGTATACTTATTGTTAAAATCTCTATAAAATATCTGATAATTTGATGTGCATATGTCTAATGATCATTTTTGACCGCCAAATGGCTCATTTTTTTACTTTTTCCTCCGTATCTCCGAAACCGCTAGACCTATCTTCATGAAAATTTTATCGATTCTTCATCTTGTCAATACAAGTGAAATGCTTTTTGAATTATTCAAATCGGACGCTCCGTTCTCTTAAAAACTGAGTTACCGTTTTCGGCACTTTTTGCCCCGTATCTTTGGAACGGCTAGACCTGCCTTCGCCAAAAACTAATCAGCACGTCTCCTTATCAATACGAATCGAATGTTTTTTTGAATTATTCAAATCGGTTGATCCGTGTTCCCGAAATCCTCGACGAAAATTTGTATCCGCACATACATACACACACATACATACATACACACACACACACACACACACATACATCCATTTTTTCTAAGGTATGCCAAAATGTTCAGAAACCTCTGAAACGTAAAGATATATAAAAATTTTCATTTTTGATTTTTTTGCGATTACTATAACTTGCCCTACGGGAAGTTAAAAAGTTCAAGATTTTCATAAAAACATCAAAATACAAAAAAAAATCAAAATATATAAAAAATCAAATTTTTCGAAAAAGTTAAATTTTTCAAATATCTAATTTTTTCAAAATTTTGCAAAGTTTTTTTTAAAAAAATTTAATTTTTGGTACGGAAAGTTCCAGCAATTTGCCTTAAGGCACGATGCCATGCACCACTAATTTATTATTATTTCCATTTATCTGCAGTAGTAGTGGTCGAATCACGAATGCACATTTATACGCAACGCTCCGAAACAGGTGTTCTGATACGTCATGCATATTGAATGAGTGTACATGTGGATGTGCGTGTATATGCGTGAGTGCATGTATTGTATATGTGGTATATGTATCGTGCTCTCGTATAGAATCGCTGCGAGATTTTGCATATGTATGCGGCTTTCTGTGTTCTCAGTCGTGTTTTCTCGAGAATCAAGAATGAGTATTTTTATGAATAATAAATGAGTGCAGTGACAAAATGTCTTATAATCGTAAAATACTTAGGTACTTTCTATTAATATTTCTATGCGCTTAACTTTTACTGCACGAATTTATCAATATTTTAAGAATAATGATAAATGCCTTTAATGTAAGACAATGCTGCTTAATTTCGGCTAATGTGGTTAATGTGAAAGTGTTTCTACGTTCATTTCTACCTTCTATGCATCATTTCTGTACATTTTCTTCATGTATATACTGAGGAACATAAAAATAAGCAAACTGTTTATGGAGCAGTTTTGAAGATAACATTTTGATGTATAATTAATGAAAGGTGTGCAAAGTTATAAATATTATTTATTATTATTTTGTGTAAAGTTAAATTGTAGTGTCTGTTTTTTAGTGTAGTCATGTATATAATTTTTGAATAATGTATTTTTTCAGTGGTGTTCCATTTTCCATGTCTAGCACCTATCAATTGTGTTGACAATGCCAGGAGGTCCAGAAATGTCTACACTGGATCAAAATATGACGCAAAACAATGGTTTTAATGGTACACAATCATCAAGAAAATTTGGTATAGTTTTGACATATACTTATAAAAAACTCAGTCTTAACATAAATAGATATTAACTTAACAAAATTAAACAGATCATGATCCTCCAATGTACTCTGATGAAAAGGCAGGTCAAATAGACTCCGAATCATTAGGTCCTCTACCACCTAAATGGGAAAAAGCATATACTGAAAATGGAGAAATTTACTTTATTGAGTACGTAATATAAATCTAGATATATTGTGTAAGCCAGGGGTCGGCAAGCTTTTAACTGTAGTGTGCCAAGCCACTCTACCAATATGATTTAGAGTGTCGCCTTAATTTTGAAATATATAGTTAGGTTCTAGAGGAGAAGAATTGTAACCAAATTTATCTTTTAAACATATTTATTAACAAATAACATAAATTTGTAATATAAACTAAACAACTTTAATGCGAACCTTGTGTCTGCACATTTTTCCTTAACATTTCAATATCCGGGGTATAATTTGTAACTTTTAATTTCACACAAGATTCTGAATGTTTAGTTGTTAAACGATTTCTTTGTGAACTCAAAATATGTTTCGTGTGAGAAAAAATTTTTTCACAGAGATATGTGGAACCAAAAGCTGAAAGGATAGCGCATACAATTTTCTTTAAACAATTAAATCTTTTCCGGCAATGTCATTCAACAATTTAATATGGCTGTCAATTTTTCCATAGAGTCATCTTCCAGATTTTTTTGTAATTCCTTCAATTTTGTTTTCCATAATTCTGAAGATATTAGTTCGATAATTTCCATTTCAAAATTATCAACATTAATCTATTCGAAAATCAACAAATCAAACGGTATTATTGATGGATCTATTAAATCTGGTTTTATGAGGAAGGAAAATATAGGCACATATAAGCTTCAAAGTCTTTGCATCTTCTGGAAAATTCATCTTTAAGTACTTCAACGTAGGTTGAATTACATTAGCAAGCTATGTTAGAAAAATAATTATAATTAAACAAGCCTGGCACGCGTGCCGTAGGTTGCCGATGCCTGGTGTAAACTATAATATATAATTTTTCCAGTCACAACTCTGGTACCTCTCACTGGCTTGATCCTAGATTATCGAAGTTTCAAAAAAAGTCACTTGAGGATTGTACTGAAGATGAATTGCCTTATGGATGGGAGAAAATTGTTGACCCGCACTATGGAACATACTTTATTGATCATGTAAATCGAAAAACTCAGTATGAAAATCCAGTAATACAGGTCAGTGTTTCTGGATATCTGAGTCATAATAAACTGATAATAGGGATTTCGAAAGATATTTTGAAATAGATTAAATTATCAATCAATTTATATAAATATAGTTCATTTTTAATATATGTATGTTGTAGAAATTTTTCGAAATATTTTTGCTCCTATCTCATTAAACTTCCGAAATATTTCTTTATTGAGATATTCCATAAATATATTATATTTTAATAACAATAAATATAATAAGTTTATTATTTATTAATTTATTTATCCAATCAGCTTTGTGCAGTAAGTTTTATAGCACAAGTTTAGCGTTGCTATTAGAAACTTACTTATAAATAATTTTATTTATCTTCTTTAGGCAAAACGAGCAGCAGAAAGATCTTTGTCAGAAGTGCCAAATCAAACAAAAAATTCATTCACTCGAAATCCTGAAGAACTTTGTGGTGAACGATTTACTACTTCTTTAATAAAATCATCTAGAGGGTTAGGTTTTACAATAGTTGGAGGAGATGATAATGTAGAAGAATTTTTACAAATTAAATCGATTGTACCAAATGGTCCAGCTTGGCTGGATGGTAAACTTCAAATGGGGGACTTATTAGTGTATGTAAATGACACATGTGTCCTAGGTTTCAAACATCATGAGATGGTCAGTGTATTTCAGTCTATTCTTCCTGGTGAAACAGTACACTTAGAAGCTTGTCGTGGTTATCCATTGCCATTTGACCCAAATGATCCCAATACAGAAGTCTTAACTACAATTGCTGTGGACGCTCCTAATAAACCCTCTATGTACATGGATGTATATCCCAATGTTAATGGTAATTATAATTATTTAGATATGCCTGATGATTCAGTAATAAAAAATCATAATGAGTCACACAGATTAAATACTTGTTTGAATGATAGCTTCGATAACATACTGAATCCGGCTGATATCAATAGTGACAAACATGAAACTATAGCAATACCAATAGTTAAAGGGCCAATGGGTTTTGGCTTTACAATTGCTGATTGCACTTATGGACAAAAAGTTAAGAAGATTTTAGACAGACAAAGATGTAAAAATTTATTAGAAAATGATATTTTGTTATCCATAAATGCTGTCAGTGTCCGAGATATGTCGCATGGTGATGTTGTCCAAGTTTTAAAAGACTGTCCTAGAAATAAAGAATCTATAATTCATGTACAACGAGGAGATTATCTATTGACAAACTCTAACAGTAAAAATAAATTAAATAAAAACTTTGATACCAATAAATCAATATTGAAAAATTTAACTAGTGGTATTTTTAGAAGTAAAACACCCACTGCTGATATATATAGCACACAACAAAAAGAAATATTACCTATTCGACCAAAAACTCCATTAGTTGATACTAGAGTTAGAAGTAGAACTCCTCTTACAGAAAGTTCTAATATTTTAACTCAGGACAACATGAAAGATTTGTTATCTAATTCAAAATTGAGTTATGAGCAGGACTCTGCTAATTTATGTAATGCTTACGAGATGAAAATGTGCAATATACAAGACAGAATGGCTGCCATTTCAGTGAATAACAGTAACAAATCTGTCGACATAAATTCAATGCAAAAGGGTTACATTCCTAATCAGGTTGAATTAAATCAGTTCAATCATATGGATTGTTATAATTACAATTGCCCTCCTAATAAGTTTATGGATCATAATGGCCACCATGAATCCTGTGGGTGTTTTGATTGTAAAGAATATAAGATGTCAGAAATTGATATGAATTTTTCTTTGGGTCATGATCAAGCAAATACTAGCAAAATGGGACTAAATGTAAATGAAAGTATAGAGGGAAGAAAAGATAATATTGACCATGCTGACATGTATGCATTGGGAATGCAAAATAATAGTCAGTGGATATACTACCCTGGTTCCAATCCCCAAATGCCAATAGGAGATACTGAAACTGTAATCACCTTAGTTAGGCAGGAGAATGGATTTGGTTTCAGGATTGTTGGGGGAACAGAGGAGGGTTCTCAAGTTGCAGTAGGGCACATTGTACCAGGAGGAGCAGCCCACTTAGATGGTCGAATATGTACTGGCGATGAGATTCTTAGTGTAGATGGACAATCTGTTGTAAGTAATTATATTATAAGATTTTATATTATACAAGTGCATATAAAATTCTATTTATCTAATATGAATAAAACAGATAAATACATCACATCATCAAGTTGTACAATTAATGGGACATGCATCTCAAGTTGGTCACGTGACTTTAGGAATTAGACGTAGAACTTCTCAAGACTTTTTAAATTCTCAATTATCTTCATATCCCTATGATGTTGTGGTGAAACGAAATGAAAATGAAGGTTTTGGTTTTGTGATTATCTCCTCTATTAATAAAGCTGGATCTACTATAGGTAATTGTATATGATTTTTTTTTTTAATTCTGAATATATATTTACAGTAATTGTGTAAAAGTCAGTTGTTCTATGAAATTATAACTTGAATTCATTTATATTCCTTTTCAAAATTCATTGTCTAGCAATTATAATAATATTACATTGAATAGGTCGTTTAATTGAGGGCAGCCCAGCTGAGCGATGTGGCCAATTAAGAATCGGCGATCGCATTTTGGCAGTTAATCATATGGATATTTCTCATATGTCACATACTGATATAGTCAATTTAATCAAAGAATCTGGCTATATCGTTACATTAACAATAGGCCTACCTCTTGGTGTTAATAAATCTTTACAGCAATATATTTCCTAATGATTTAATTTACACAAATATCAAGCAATATATTTTTATCAAATTTTACATATATGATTAATGATATATATAAATAATAATAGTGAAGGCTATTATAACACAAAAAAGTTGTGACAAATGTATTGTATACTAGAAAATTGTCAAATATTTTATTATTTATTATAATATATTTACTAAATATAATTTGGGATCTGTATAGCTATACTGGTGCTTGTACTGAACTACTAGAAAATTTATAGATCATATTTCTATTGCACAGTTAAGTAATACTACTTATATATATATATATATATATATATATATATATATAAATGTGTGTGTGTATCTACATGTGTATGTGTGAACTTTTTTTATTTTTTATGATTGTTTTAATTTTTAATACTTCATATTTCAGAATGTATTTATTATCATCATTATCCACATATTATATAAATTTTGTGCATTATTATATATAGATCTATGTAGTTATTAAAATCAAGTCATGAGATATAACTATGTATGATATGTGAAGTGGATTTGGAGGTATATTTTAAATTTTTATATGTATGATTTGTCTGAGTCAGTAAAATCTAAATATTGTTTACGTATAATAGAATCATCACTTTGCATATCATATATAGCAATGGTTTAGTGTTAAGAAAAAGTTATTGGAATCCATTGATGCAATATTTTTATGAGCTTTTGTATTCTTATATTCTAAATATTGTTTATTGAAAATAATAAACTGAATTAATATTTTATAATGAAATATATATAAAAATATATATTTTATACTGCACTTGTTAAATGAATTGTTATTTATTCTAAAATAATGTTTTTGGCACAACTAGTAATAAAAGCGATATTTCAATATTTTTATTGCAGTTTGAAAATTATGCTGGCACATATTTAGTGATATCCACAGATAATCAAGCAAAGACTTTGATGGTACTATGTTTCATTTTTATTGCTTCGTTCCAGTATAATGACACAATCTTAATATAATGAAGTTTTTTATTCAAGCTTGGAGACATCAGTTAGAGTGTTTTATTAGGTGTTTGTTTGAAAACTTCACCTACAATTATGTACCACACAAAGGCAACCCAATAGTTAACCATTCTTATTTGTGGGGCGATTATATATGATATACGTATATGTAACAGTTATGAGTGTATGTTGCAGTTATACCCACGAAAGGCGATTTTTGCTTAAGATTAAATTTGAGATGTATAACCTCAAGGGGAAATTGGATATCATGCTGCCTGATATTGAGCTAACCGAGGACGGGTGCAGCCCTCATCCTTCACTGGTTACGCTACGGCGGGTTCAAGTTTTGGCAATATATTATAATATTCGGTGTGTCCAGGAAGTCCAGGTTAGTTACAATTAGACTAGAATATATTCCATAAAAATATATATCGTCATTAGCGATCTGGGAAAGCAACCAGGTTGTAGTACGAATATCTGGTGAGTGTCAATACTTGGTTGGTTTATTGAGAATGAAACTAAATTAAGTGCGAAATGAATTACGAAGATATATACGTTATGTAAAGTAAATATTAATAAAAATGATAATATAACCGATTTTTATTTAGTTTGATCGGGCGTGCGCGGTCACTGTTCGTCGTCAGTCGCCACGTTCATTGATATGCATCGGCAGTTGTAAAGCGTGGATTTACTGGAGTAACGCACCAGTGTACTAGCACACTAGCACAAGGGCATCAATGATACTCTTAAACATGCAATCGTATGTACCGACTGTATTTTGGCGATTCTGCGCTTTGCATCAAAAAATTTACAGGGAGGGCCGTATTGTGATGAAAATTAATAACTACCCGTAGGGTAGGTTATAGTACTCGCAAAAAAAAAATCGAAAGTAATTTTTTTTTGCATATCTTTGCGTTTCAAGCCCTTCGAAACATTTTGGCTTACCTTGAAAAAGTGAAAGTATGTATGTGTATTTGTTTTGTGTGGAAACAAATTTTTGTCGACGATTTCGGGCGCACCGATTTCAATAGTTCAAGTAACATTTGATTCGTATTGACGTGCTGATTAGTTTTTGGCAAAGGCAGGTCCAGTTGTTTCGGCGATACGGAGCGAAAAGAGAAAAAATAACAGTTTTTGAGAGAGCGGAGCATCCGATTAGAATGATTCAAAAAACATTCGATTCGTTTTTTACGAACTGATTAGTTTTTGGCAAAAGCAGGTCGAGCCCTTTTAGAGATACAAAGGTAGTTTTTGGGAAGAGAGGTCTAGCAATTTTGAATATGGGGATTTTTTTAAAAAAAAAATGGACATTTACATTAATGGTTGATAGGTATACAGATAAAGCGGTGGGTGATAGACAGGTAGACTTGTAAATTGATAGTCAACCACAGATAAATGTGTGGACAGGTAGGCAGGTAGACATGTGGACAAACAGTGAGAAAAGTAGACCTGTAGGCTGGTAGACAAATAGACTGGTATTCGGGTAGACAGATAGATCATATATACATAAAAAATTCTTATTGATTAAATCGATTATTTTCATTTATCGGGAAGTTGTGCAACTTGCTACAACGCAAAATGTCACTTACAACTAGTTCATTATGTAGAAATTCAGGGCATGAACAAACATTGTTTCAACCTAAACAGATCTTGAAATTTGTATTTTATAGAAAACTCAATTGAAAGAATGAATATATTATTATTAACTTCCCGTAGGGTAAGTTATAGCAATCGCAAAAAAATCGAAAATGAAAATTTTCATATATCTTTACGTTTCAAGGGCTTCTGAACATTTTGGCATACTTTAGTAAAAATGAATATAAGTGTGTGCGCGGATACAAATTTTAGTCGACCATTACGGGAACACTGATCAATCGATTTGAATAATTCAAAAAACATTCGATTCGTATTGATAAGGATACGTGCTGATTAGTTTTTCGCAAAAGAATGTCTAGCCGTTTCGAAGATACGGGGTAAAAAGAGACAGAAATGGTAATTCAGTTTTTGAGAGAACGGAGCGTCCGATTTGAATAATTGAAAAAACATTTTATTTGTATTGACGAAATAACAACTGATAAAATGTTTGTAAATACAGGTCCAGCGACTTTGGAGATTCAATAAAAAAAGTAAAATACAATGTCATTTGGCGGTCAAAAATGAACATTAGACAAATGTATATCGTATTATTACATATTTTATAAAGATTATAATGATAAGTACAAATTTTGTGTACATTTATATAGGTTCCGTACCAATGTTTACACGTTAGAGGACTACGGGGCACTTACGCGCTTTGATATTTCGACTCCAAATCAGCTATGCAGCGCGATTACTTAAAAAAAATGTTCAAGATTTTCAAAAAAAAAAATCAAAATACAAAAAAGCTCAAATTTTTCAAAAAAGTCAATTTCTTTCAAAAATTTCAAAATTTTAGAATTTCTCAAATATCTAATTTTTTCATTAATAATTTTTTAATAAGTTTTTTAGCAATTAGTTTTAATTACATTATACTATTAACTTCCCGTAGGGCAAGTTATAGTAATCGCAAAAAAATCAAAAATGAAAATTTTTATATATCTTTACATTTCAGAGGTTTCTGAACATTTTGGCATACCTTAGAAAAAATGGATGTATGTGTGTGTGTGTGTGTGTATGTGTGTGTGTATGTATGTACGTGTGTGTATGTATGTGCGGATACAAATTTTCGTCGACGATTTCGGGAACACGGATCAACCGATTGGAATAATTCAAAAAAGATTCGATTCGTATTGATAAGGAGACGTGCTGATTAGTTTTTGGCGAAGTCAGGTCTAGCCGTTCCGAAGATACGGGGCAAAAAGTGCCGAAAACGGTAACTCAGTTTTTAAGAGAACGGAGCGTCCGATTTGAATAATTCAAAAAACAGTTCACTTGTATTGACAAGATGAAGAATCGATAAAATTTTCATGAAGGTAGGTCTAGCGGTTTCGGAAATATGGAGGAAAAAGTAAAAAAATGAGCCATTTGGCGGTCAAAAATGATCATTAGACATATGCACATTAAATTATCAGATATTTTATAAAGATTTTAACAAATAAGTATACATTTTGTTAACATTCCTATGGGTTCCGTACCAATGCTGATGCGTTAGACAGCGACGCGGCGCTTACGCGCTTTATATTTTGTCCCTATGCAGTTAAAGCAGTACGATTGTTTTGAAAAAAAGTTCAGATCTTCCAAAATATATCAAAATAAAGAAAACATTTTTTTTTCAAAAAAAAGTAATTTTTTGTACAATTTATAGTTTCTCAAAAATCTAATTTTTTTGAAGTAAATTTTTTTCAAAAATGTTAATCGTTTTTAAAAAAAAAAAAAATTTTGGTACGGAAAGTTCCAGCAATTAGTTTTAAGACACGATGCCATGCACCACTAGTTATATTTTCATTTATCGTATAAGGGATGTTAGGGTTAGGAGTACTAGGCCTGCGGCCCTGTGCACCCTCCGTTGATACGGTGCGTTGGCGCAATCGTAGAAGCGTCGTTGAGGTCGTACAAGTAGGCGACCCGTATCCGATCGATCGCGTGCGTGCTTGCAGGCGGCCCGTGAGCTTGTGTGTAGCGCCGAGCTTTTGTCGTCGGCTACGGCTGTGATTTCCAGTTTGTCGTTTGGTGTCAGAAAGCAGTGCTATGTGATCGAGATGTGTATTCCATAAGACAAAAGTGCAGCTTTTAAGCTGGGAGGCCGGATGCAGAGTGCCTAAAATAAGCTGCACAGTGTACACATGCAGTGGCGGAAACTGGCTCGACTCAAGACAGCCCCGGGACAGTCACGAGCGCGGAGGATGCTTTGCTGCGGTCGCAGAAAGGTATGGAAATATTCGATTCGAGACATTTATATTTACTTTCATCGAAATCGACCGAGAGGGCATTGATACGCTCTTAATGTTCATATACTTTGACTACACTCACGATCGATATACGATATACATTTCGGGGCGATACCCGCACATGGACATTACATATTAGCGGATAAATCTATAAGCTAATAATTTATTGGTCCTTTTGTGTTTAAGTACTTTCGCAATAAAAACTATCAAAATAACTCATACGGCGTTTAAAACATGTCGGCGCTTGATCCTCAAGATTATTTCTGGTTACTTATTTATATATGATAAATGGCAACTTATTTATATATATAATATAAAAGTATATTATCTTTATAGAAAATTGCTCATCAAATTTCTAAAACAAAATTCCATCACTCGAAGCGTAGCACCCATACAAAATTTAAAAGACGCCTCAAGAAAAGCACTCATCTTATATATTCTCATGTTGAGCCGAAAAAAATCTTTATTATTATTGATTACGGCTTGCTTATGAATAAGTACATAAATAAACATAAAAACCTGGCATTTTGTTCGTTTCTTAATATTGCACAATAATGACTTATTTATAATGCATTTTAATAAAGAAATAAATGCAATTTAATTTTAATTTGATCACTATAAAGTAAACGTTCCACGAAACCAAGTTATTTACCACAATAATATATATTTATATAATGTGATAGTTTTCTTGAAAATACAACGATAATTACATTTCATAGAATCACATTATTATGTTACATTATATTATATTATGTCACTATATAAAATTAACTATATTGCACAAATCTCCCTCCCAACCAATTTTATAATATTATTTTCAAAAAGGATATATGGTGCGCTATTTGATTATATACAATGAAATAAAAGAAAATTGTAAAAATTTTTTTTATTTTTTTTTCTTATTTTTTAACAGTAATCAGAACCTTATGTCCTATGAGCTGTTGGGCTGAAACTTCTCCATCTTTCGCATTTTTTAGATGGTAACCCAATGGTTAATCCATCCATATTTGATGATTTTGTTATTAGAATTAATCTAATAGGGCTGACTGTTTAATAGGGCTATTTACACTTGGAAACATATTACTATCTATATTTTCAAGTAAAAATCATTGTCACTGCTGCCTGACAACAGGCTGCTCGAAATGGGTATCGAACCCGGGACCTCTGATTCAGGTCGCTTTTAACCGCTTACCTATGGGCGAGCCCTAAATTGTAAAGATAACTTATAATATATTATATATGTATGATAAATGTACGTGCATACAATGTCAACAAATAAACAATAAAAAAAATATTATTGCACTATATTATATTACCACATAGCCGATATAGTTGTTATATAGCCGATTGGCGTTATTATTATTATATTTTATTATTATTATATTTCCATTTATTATCCTTAACTCAATATATCAATTTTATATATTTTACTTATATCAAGTTGCTTGCTATTTTTTTAACTATTCTAATTCACAATTGCTAGTTACACATAAATACTTATTTTATAGCATACTAAAAAATATTTTAATTAAATCAATTATTTAGCGATTGAAATATTTTTTAGTCATCAATTTATGAATAATTTGTAGACTTAATATTATTAGTGTGATCATATTGCTAGTCAGTTCAAGAATTGAAGTAAATTTCGATAAAAAATATAGCTATAATTTTATATCGATGGGGGTGTGATTCGTATGCTACATGTTGTAAATGTTTTATTATGATATTTATTAGTCTTCTCTTAGGATGTTACCTATTCCTGTAGGGCAGATACGGTTATAACTTATGGATATATTATATTTATATTTATATATATGTATATATCGCACTACAGAGCAGATTCAAAAGATTCTCTCTGATACAAAAGAATTTGAATTTATTCAAAAAGTTATTTTTTATCTTGTAACACCAAATACAACCAAATTATCTATGAGTATTTTATAAAAACATTGTAAATTGTGATATATACATATTAAATTTATTTAGTGCTTCTTTTAATAGATAATTTAGTGTGTTATTTCGAACTAAGATTCACTTCTTATTTTCTGAAGTAAACCGAACAACCGCATGATGATTATAGAAATTCGTTTTTATACTCTAATTTTTTTTGTTATTCTCTAAGACGAGTTGTTGACACTAAATAATTAATTAAAGCATATATATTCCAGTTCACAATAATATTATAATATAATAAATCGAATTATATGTGTTTATCTATAACTTTTATATTTGGCGATTAGACACTTTAACCAGCTTCAACGTCTGTTTCGGAAAATATACTTACATTTATTTTTAATAAGTTTTGAAATATTTTATAATTAATATCAAAAGATTTATACGTTTTTGTTTTTCTTTCCATATTACAGAAAAAAAAACTTGGTAGAGACTAATGAGATACATTTTACATAGAGACATACACAGAGAAGCACAAAATACATTTTAAATGGAGACGTATAATGCAGACTATCATATAAATTTCAAAAACACAAAGTTTTTATTGTGATAATTGTTATTCATTTAAAATGTATGAAGCACATTTTTGGCACCTGGTGAATATTTATGAAAAAAGGCTTTATATCAAATATGTTGTTAATTGGATATATGTGTGAACGAAAGGCTTGTCGAAGCATATGCAATATTTCCAAAAAATCCAATATTGTGAATATATTGTATCTTTCAGGAGAATGGTCGTTCCGTGCCCGATCTCACGGCATCTCCGGGGCGGGCGCCGGCGGGCAGCAACACAGGCGCCGTAATTGCTGGCAACATGTCAGGAGCAATGCAAAGTAATGCAGGCGCGGTCGCGGTCGTCAATAATCGCTGCAAAGAACCGATGCTGCTTCAGGGCGACTTTCGGAAAGTATCTGGTATCAGTTCGGAAATCTTTCGGCAAATTGAACAAGTAGAAAACGATCACGATCCCAGCACGGCTGCAGCCCTTGAAGTAATAATTTGCTAATAATTTCATATTTTAAATGGTATATTTAATATTTATAGTATTGGTAATTTTATGATAAATTACAGGCGGTAGAACGACGTGGCGAAATGATTGTGCGTGTGCTAGAACCTCGCTTAATGGGTAGCCGAGCAGCTTGTGATGCCGCCCAAAAGTTTCTAAGCCGTGGGGACGCTTGCCACGTCGTGCAGCTAATAGAAATCATCAAACGTCCAGGACAGACGCTTGGGCTTTACATTCGGGAAGGAAACGGTGCTGATCGTTCTGACGGTGTTTTTATTTCGCGTATCGCCCTGGAATCGGCACTTTATAATAGTGGTTGTTTGCGAGTAAGTGATGAAATATTGGCGGTAAACCTCGTGGATGTTACTCGCATGTCGTTGGACGATGTCGTTATCATAATGTCCATTCCGCGTCGATTGGTGCTGGCCACCAGACAGCGCCGCGGTGGTCGTGGCGCGGGTTCTCCAGGACCACCACCTCCATCACGACCAGAACAAAAACCACCTCCTGTAGTTGTCATTAAGAGAGAATTACGAGAAGATGAAACTGATGAAGACCGTCGTCCACGTTCTTCTCGCGAACGGAGGACTGGAGACGGCCGTGAAATGACTGAGTCGCGCTCACGTCTGGGCCTAGGGTTGGCCGGATATAGCCCACCGACTGAACAGCATGGGGATCGCTTCTTTTCTCGGCCCGAAGCACCTCATACTTGGGGCTACAAACCTCCACCTCCACCACCACCTGTAATTACGGAGCAACCCAAAACTGCACAACACTTTGGCACTTACTATCAGAATGCGGCCGACGCTGGAACGTTAGAAAGTCTTGCGGAAAAAGTGCATTCTTTTTATCCTGGGCGTCGATTATCATCAGGCCCAGATCATGATTCTAGTTCGCACACAAGATTCCCTCGTTCCGGATCTGATCAGCATTTGCCCCGCGTAGAATACTCAGATTTTTCTTCTTTGGGACGGCATTCTTTATTACGTTCAAGTTTGAAAAGTGGTGGTACATTGTCCAGTCGCTACGCTCAACAGCGATACGATCCTTCGCCGCGCAGCAAATACGCGACACCGCCGTCGGCCAGTACGTTGACTAGACGTTCGAGAACATTAGATTATTCATCGGATACAGAAGCATCATGCGGTCCACGTCCTGAATATTATTATTATCGCAACCAACTAACGCGACCAGCTCCTGATATACCCTCTAAGTTCAACTCGTTGCCGCGCGATACCCGTGGCGCGGGTGTGCGCACGGCAGGACTAAGAACGAGACTTGAAGAACGGCTTGCGCATGAGGGTGATGGCGCTCTTTCGGCACCTGAACATGGACGCAGAGACCGAGGTAAACTAAAAGATTATCATATATAATATATCTTTTATCTAGTTTAAGTATATTAGTTTTATTTACATTACTTTATTATTTTTTATTTTAATAGTAATAACTGGCCGGCTACCTGCTTCACCATCAATTTTTACATCTGACGAATATCGAGCTTGGTTGCGAAGAGCGCCTTCCAGCTCAGCTATTTGTGAACAAATGCGTGCATCTAGAGAAGTTCTGAATCAACAGCGTGCACATAGATTTTCATGTAGTGCTGAAAATATTCATGATGCTCTTAAAAATGTAAACAATGTCTCATTATTATCTTATGCAGTAAGTACATCTTGTTTTATAATAAATGTTTACACTTTTAGGCTGAAAATAGTATGTATGGAGGTGCTACTGGCATTTTGGGGGGTACATTAGATCGACATTCCATAAGCCGTCTACCTTCTGCGACACCAGTTCGTTCGCTTTCAACACAGCATTTTGGAACGCGGACGCAAAGTGTTCGTCGCATGAGACAGTTACTTGAACTCGGTGGTGCTTTGACCCATGGCACAGCAAGTCCTGCACCGACACCGAGTTCTACTCTTTCACGTTCAAATCGACAAGTACTAATCATTTATTATTTAAGCCGGCCACAGACGTAACTGTATACTTGCGCAACTGAATGAATGCGCAACCAGGCGTATTTTCACAGCGCCCACAGACGGTTCAAGTTTATGTTCAAGTACTTGCGCAAGCATATCACAAATGTCAAAAAATAAATGTCAAAACATAACCTAAAAATATATCTTTTTTATTAATTTATGTATTTACAGCATCAGAAGAGAATTCAAAGTGTTCAGAAGGCTTTTTTAATAACTTTTAATTGTCGATAACTTCATAAACTTGTATTATGAATTCGCTACAAAGTAAAATAAAAACGGGGCATGTACTGCCACACGCGGCCAACGAATGAACTTGCCGACTTGAATGATTGCGCAATTAAAATAATGAAAAAGTGCTCATGCCTACTCGCTTGCACCAGTCTGTCAAGTTGCGCAAAAAACACTCCACAGACGCTACAGAATACATGCGCAAGTCGCAGGTTGCGCAAGTATACAGTTACGTCTGTGGCCGGCTTTAGACTTTTACCGAAAAATGCACTATGCATTTTTTCATAATACGCGCACCATAGATAAATTTACATAACACTCACATTGCTGTGACAATATGCATATAAGCACACTGACATACATATACACATTTTTACATATATGTCTATATATACATATTAACTTAAATTGAATTCTGGAAAGTTATACGAGCGTTTGTTTATTGTAGGTTGACATAAATCCTGCCGAATTTTTAAAATACAAACTAGACAAGCCGTGCAATGAAGGTCCTCCAGTGTCTGGAATGCTCTGGATTCATTTATTGGCTGGTAGAGGCCTACGCGCCGCACCAGAACCTGGAGCGCCTGCTGGAGCCATTCGTGATTTGTATTGTGTTCTAGAGTGCGATCGCGTTCATAAAGCGCGTACGGTAGTACGAGCCGGTGACCTACAATTTGATTGGGATGAATCCTTCGAACTCGATTTAGTATCAAATCGCCAGTTAGATCTATTGGTGTATTCATGGGATCCGCAGCATAGACACAAGCTTTGCTATCGTGGCGCTGTGTCTTTATCTGGTTTGCTGAGGCAAAGTTCTTTGCATAGATTGGCGCTCAAAGTAGACCCTCGCGGTACATTGTACTTGCGACTGAAGCATACGGACCCAGCACAGTTGTACCGAAGACGAGGACCGGCGACGCCGCGAGGTGGTCCTTGTCCTCCTTTGTTTGGTGCAGATTTGGAAGGTACTGTAAGTCGCGAAGCTAAAGCTCTTCCCCCGGGAGCTCCAGCTGTTCCTACAATAGTTAGACGATGTGTAGAAGAAGTTGAAAGGCGAGGACTAGACATTATCGGCTTGTACAGATTATGCGGCTCTGCGACTAAAAAGCGCCTTTTGCGCGAGGCTTTTGAGCGTAATAGTCGCGCCGTAGAGTTGAGCCCTGATCACGTTCCTGATATCAATGTCATCACTGGTGTGCTGAAAGATTATCTTAGAGAATTACCAGAACCACTGTTCACGCGATGCCTTTATCAGATGACTGTAGATGCACTTGGTGAGCAATGATTTCAATAGAGTATGGTTGGTTGAGTTTATTATAAATATTCAAACTTATTCAAAACAAATATGATTTTATTAGGTGTGTGTCTACCCGATGATCCCGAAGGAAACGCAAAACTAATGCTGAGCATTTTAGATTGCCTTCCACGGGCTAATAGAGTGAGTTGAAATTCGTATAATGATTGTATATTTATTATGTGAATTTTGTTAAAAGTTGTCAACGAAAAATGTTTACATATGCAGGCTACATTGATCTTTTTATTGAATCATCTCTCGTTGGTCGCATCGGCTTCTGAGCGCAATAAGATGTCGGCTCAAGCTCTGGCCACTGCACTAGCTCCGCCTCTAATGCTACACGCTACATCCGAGGGACAGCAGACTCCAGATTTAGATCATGCACAGCCCATTGCTCTATTGAAATATCTGTTGCAGATTTGGCCGCAACCAGAACGCCCTACAGCTTCCGTAACGCAGGGCATCACTGCTGTCGTCTCAGGTACTGTGCCGTCTCTGGAATCTGCCAACATTAATTTTGTTGAAACTCAATTCAACTTATCTCTTAAGTATATCGATTCACTGTTTTCTTCAAGCATAAGTTTATATGCATAACTAATCTGAAATTAAGAAAATAAACATGTGTGTTTAGATTTCTGTGCTTCAATGTCACACACACATTAACATATATATCTACATATGTGTATGTATATTTATTGATTTGGGCATTGCAACAAGTGAGAAAACTAAAGTAATTAAAAATTTATAGGAGATCGTCATTCAATGGAATAAAATAAAAATTAATAACAATGTATTCTGAATACACACATGCGAGTACTAACAAAAATAAACTGTCATTTATTAGTGCATATGTACACTATACTATTATGGTAATTGTCGAATCAAAGGATCAACAAAATTGTAATTTTTAATTATTTTAGTTTTACTATGCCCTAATCAACACACAATCATTATTATTATTATAATTAATAATAATAATATTCATTGTTTTTCAACTATATATTTCAACATTGATAATATTCATGCGTCATAACCGATAAAACTAATAAAGCTGTTGTATAATTTTTGTCACAATTATTATTACATTCCGACTGAGGTTTAAGAAAACATACATCGATTAAAAACATATTTTGTTTATCGTTACTCAGTATATAACTATTTTCTCCATTGCTATAAACATATAATTCATGGAATAAAAACATTGCAAATACGATTTATCAATGTTTATAAAAACAATTATACATAGCAAACATATGCATAGCAAAAATTTTAAACAAATCGTATTTGAAATAATGCATTTTATCAGAATATTAGTCATAGAAGATTATAGATTCTTTTTTGAACAGCGATCAGAGCTTAAGGGTTCTATAAGCCGATGTGAAGGTCGCAACCCAAACGGTTGTCCTATCTCTATGTGAGGCATTTATTATTACAATTTCATTAAAAGATATGGGTCAACCCTTTGAGCTGCCATAGGACAACTCACAGAACTTGTTAAGTTCTGATTGCTGTTAAACAGACTAATATAAAAAATTGCTATTAAAAACGCGTCGAAGATAATAATGGATTGAGTAAATCTAATTGATAGAGAGTGATTATTATACAAACAAAAAGACAAAAGTTATACGACAACCTTATTATTATTTTGATGTAATGCACGATACGTTTATATACATGGGCGTGGCCAGGTGGGCAACATTTATAGAATTTTATTGAATTTTATTGATTTTTTTACTTAAAATTGCAACTAAAAATCCGTATAGAAGATTAAAAACTGATATTTTTATTAATTGCGTATATATTACATTATTTATCCTAAATACCAAATACGCTATCATTCGTTGCCGTACTCTTATTTCACCAACTGTTGAAATAAAAATTATTATATTTTATTTTTCTAAATTGGAAATATTATATGCACATCATTGATTTCGATAATTTTTTCAGCTTGAGTTGATACTAATATGAATAATAAAAATAGATAAGTAATTAGTCGGTTAATAGAAAATATTCCAAAATGAAAAAAAGCCAACAGAGAGTTTTTTTTAGAAACCCGAACAAGTTTTCTAGAAGAACATGAACTGAACTGATCTTTGAAAATTTTGTTTCATTCGCTTTCAAATGAAAATTTTAGCTACATTCGCGATTTTTTTTTTACAAAAAATGAAAACAATATTAAAGAGCATTAAATGAAAAGAAAGTATTTAAATATTATTAAATAGAATGTAAATTCGTCTTATAAACAGATGCAGAGTGATGTCATTTTATTAGGATATATTTTTTGATGTCTCTAGTCCCTACTAATAAAATCCTGGCTACGTTCATATATACACAAACAGGGTGTCCCGGAACTCAACGTAGAGCCGAAACGGGGTGATAGCATCGACCTTAACTGTCCTGAAAAAAATTATTACACATTGTTTGTAAATTATGAGCTTTTAAGTACAATCTAGAGCTTTGCAAATATTATGAACATTTTGCGGTTATTATTGTTAGGTTTTATTAATTTTGTTTATTTAAACTTTGCAATCGTAACCATGAATAACATTCAATAAAAAAATAATAACACCGTTTCGACTTGACGTTAAGTGATCTATATATAATATATCTTCTGCATGATCATGTGTCACGCTTTCAATGTTATCTGTTTAAAAACAAATGCTTAAAAATTTATAGTTATTTCTATTAGATAACAGAAAAATTGGAATTGGTGGTTGTTCATCACTGTGTGTAATTTGTTCTTTGTTTATGAATTTGATTGCTACATTACAGTGTCTAACAAAAGCTCATTTATGTTCGCTTATGTAATTTTTTTTTTTTTTTATAATTTTATTTGAACAGCGATTAGAACTTATGGGTTCTATGAGCTGTTGTGATCAATATCTTACAAACTACGTTTGTGTTATTGCAGATGGCAACCCAAACAGTTTTGATAATTTTTTTTTATTACAATCTCTGTGATAGGGCAAGTATATGGTGCAACAATGCCGGGTGAGGGCTATTTTCACTTGGAAACATATTGCTATTTATATTTCCAAGTGAAAATCGTTGTCACTGTTGCCTGACAACAGGCTGCTCGAAGTGGGTATCGAACCCGGGACCTCTGAAACAAGTCCCGTCGCTCTTAACCGCTTACCTACGGGCGAGCCCTTATGTAAAATTAGTCGTTCTTCTAATAATGCATGATTCAATGTAATATTTTCTTGAAGTATGTAGTATTCGTGTGTATAGTGCTGTGTGAGCCCTGTATATGGTCTAATGCTAGGTGGATGTAGACAGGTCGGCGCGCAGAGCAAGCCGCGCAGCGTGGAGGCAGAGTCAATGTGTCGCAAGCGGCCAGACGTGCTCCGCCACTGGCCGGTAAATACGATTACTATATTGTTATAATATTATATGTATTGTTAGATTTGCCGACTGGTATAATTTGTGAGAAAGAGAAATCGGGAATGAGTCATTTGGTTCAATCCTGTTACACTACGTCAGTTACTTATTATTAAAGACATCAAATTATTATTCAAAATTTTACGAATTGTAACTGCCGCTAATCTACATCCTGTTAATTAATACTAAATATTTTAATATATGGGTCATTCTTCTACAAATCGCACGGATTTTCTGAAAAATAAAATATCACATTTTAGAATTGCCTGAATTTTTTTTTTTACAGATATTATACATAAAATCATTTGACACGTATTTCAGGAAAAAGGGTTTAATCTAACTGAGCAATCCATCAACTTTCAAATATTGTTGTTAAAAAATTCCTAATTTTACTTGTTTTTGAGATAATCGAAGTGGATCTTTTTACCCGAATTTTCAAGCCCCGCTCTCCCCTAATATTTTTTTCGACTATTTATTCATTTTTCGCTAGAAACAAAATTATAGAATATTTTTCAACCGAAAAACAATAAGATTGTCATTCGAAAGTGACAAATGAGTACAAGTGTTTGAGGTCCACGACGTGGAAAGCTCGACTTGCGCTCGAAAATAATCAACAAATAGTAAAAAGATTTTTGTTGCAGAGCAAAAAAGAACTAGTGGGGCGCATGGCATCGTGCCTTAAGGCAAATTGCTGAAACTTTCCGTACCACAAAATATATTTTTTTAAAAAGATTAAAATTTTTGAAAAAAAATTACTCTGAACAAATTAGAGTTTTGAGAAACTATAAATTTTTGACAAAAATTTCCTTTTTTTTGAAAAAAAAAGACTTTTTCAAGAAAAATGTATTTTGAAATATTTTGGAAATTCTGAACTTTTTTTCAAAGCAATCGTACTGCTTTAAGTGCATAGAGACGAAATATTGAAGCGCGTAAGCGTCGCGTCGCCGTCTAACGGTTAAACATTGGTACAGAACGTACCAATGTAAACAAAAAATAGAATGTAAACAAAATTTATACTTATTATTAAAATCTCTATAAAATATCTGATAATTTGATGTGCATATGTCTAATGATTATGTTTGGCCGCCAAATGGCATTTTTTTAAAAAAATTTTACTAGATCTCCGAAACCGCTAGACCTGCCTTCATAAAAATTTCATCAGTTTTTCATCTTCTTAATACTCCTTGATGTTTTTTAATTATTCAAACCGGACGCTCCGTTCTCTTAAAACTGAGTTACCGTTTTTGGCACTTTTTACCCCATATCTTTGGAACGGCTAGACCTGCCTTTGCCAAAAACTAATCAGCACCTCTCCTTATCAATACGAATCGAATGTTTTTTGAATTATTCAAATCGCTTCATCCGTGTTCCCGAAATCGTCGACGAAAATTTGTATCCGCACACACACACATACACGCACATACACACATACATCCATTTTTTCTAAGGTATTCCAAAATGTTCAGAAGGATTTGAAACGTAAAGATATATAAAAAAATTCATTTTCGATTTTTTTGCGATTACTATAACTTGCCCTACGGGAAGTTAAAAAATATGTTTTTTTTAATAGATTCAATATGGGTAAAGGGTAAGTAAAACCTCTGTAAATATTTAAGGGTTGTTATTGTTAAGAAAATTGCAAGAAAAAAAATTTTTTTAATCACAAAGTTCACTTCAATATGAGTGTATAATAAATAATAATACTGATCCGAACAGCACAACTGGAGATAATTAATTTACCGCAAAGGATGTTCATAGAAATTGGCAAAAATTCATATTTTGATCGTAAATATTCACGTAAAAAATGTTTTCAGTAAAATCTGAATAGTGTCAAATGGTTCCATGTATAATATCTGTAAAAAAAAACACCATTTTCCAATTTTTGATCAGCAATTAAGTTTAACTTTTCTATCAAATCGAACATCCCCTTTATTGTTTTTATAGGATAGGAATTTTTACTCTTTCTTATATCCTATTTTACCTTCATGTTGGCTGTTTATCCATGCTTCAACTACTTTCCATATATTAATTTCGGGTAAACTTTTCGACAAGTTCCCTCAAGAAGAATCATAGTTTTTTGCAGTAACAATAACTGTGTTTGAACTTTCATATCAAAATCTCCAGTTATTTTTAACAATTGAGTAAGTAAGTTAGCAAATGAGATTTTCTGTACAGGTGCCCGATAATAGGCTCACCTATGCCCTACAAGCTGTAACAAATTTTTTGTGCTCTGATGAAACATACCCAGCTTTAAATGTTTTCGCAACGTGATCATAATCGCGGTTTAAAAATCCTTTAAGTATCTCTATAACATAATAACATGTCTCACGGTCTATTCGACCCATAAACCGCAGTCAAGGGCAATAACATTACCATTATTATCAACCATTAAATTTTCCAGGGTGAATATCAGCGTGAAAGAAACAGTCCCTGTATACTTGATTGCAAAATGATTCTATAAGATTTATAGCTATTTGCTTGTGATTGTTTAATTTGTCAACTTCATAGATCGGTGTTGCTTCTATCCATTCCAACGTTAAAAACCCTTTTTGAAGTTCTACTCCAATTTACTTCTGGCACGTAGAAACCTATGTCATTTTTTGTGTTTTCCTTTAACTCTGAGAATGAGCAGCTCTTCAAAGCGCAAATCTAATTCTAATTTGCAAAATTTCGGCAAAAGTCTTTACCAATTCAATCGGTTTGAGCCGCCTTGATTGTTCGCTGTGTTTTTCTGCAAGCTCTGCAAGCCAATAAAGCATTTTTATATCTCTGAAAAATATTTTTTCAATATTTGGCCTTAAAAATTTTTACTGCTACTTCCTTTCCTTCAATTGTGGTTGCTCTATGCACCTGCGAAATCGATGCTGCTGCAATTGGCTCTTCAGAAAAGCTTGAAAAAATGTCACTTAATTTACAATTAAACTCGCTTTCTATAGTTTTAACTGCTATCTTATGTGAAAAAGAGGCAGTCTATCACATATTAACAATAAGTTGTTTGTTATGTCCTCGCTTAAAAGATCAGTACGTGATGCAATAGACTGCCCAAATTTAATAAATACTGGACCTAATTTCTCAAGGGCGCACTTTAGCTTCCGTCCACATATTCTATTTATAGACTTTTTTGATGGCGGTAACAAGTGCGGTAATATATTATAACGAGTAAGTACTGCAATCACGCGTAGTAGGCGTAGGACATTCTGAATCATTTCATTTTATAACTACTAAATATTTCACTTAGAGTTTTATTTTTTAAAATCTCATCAGGCTTACCTTGGCAATAGACAGTATTATTTATACAAACTATAATCCGAGCACGGCACAACAGAGCTAAGATCGTGAGATGTCATCAGAATCGACACTGATCGTTTTTTTGCTATTTCAGCTATGATATTATAGAACTTGGTCCTTGCGTTAATATCCATCGCACTTACTGGCTCATCAAGAATGATCAGATCAGGTTCCGCAATCAAACAACGCGCAAGCAGTAATAACTGTGTTTGTCCAGCCGAAATCTCCAATACTTGATTTTTCAAAATATTGCCAATACCAACTAATTCAATCACCTCCTGAATAATAGACTGATCTTTTTTCAGCTCTTTTGAAAAGCTATTGAGAAGGAAGTATTCAACTGTTATTGGTATCAAATTGCTGATGCTAAAATTTTGTGGCATATAGCTAATTTTTATATTGTCAGCAAATTAACACTACCAGTATTTTTTATTTATGCCAGCAATTGCCTTTACTATGGAAGTTTTTCCTCCTCCATTTGGACCAAGTATTGTAACCACATCCCCTTTTTCTACTGATATATTTATGTCATCAAGAACTTTTTTGTTGTCGTATGAAAGGGCGAAATTTTCTATGTTTAGGATACAATTATTGACATTATTTAATTTTTTGATAAAGTTTAATTTTTTCTCAACGTTTGTATGAGACATTTACTGGCTTTTCTTTTATTAATTGCTTTTACACTATACTATAATAACGCTTTTTCATCTAGTTTAAAAGTTGTTGCTACAATCAAGCCTATTCATTCACTTGTAGCTTCTGTGACAGATGGGATCTTAGAACCAGATTTGTTAGACTACACAACGTCTGAACATGATTATATATTAAAGCCCTCTGATGCAAGTAGTCTGGAGCTCAGTGATGTGGTATTTTATGTCGATGATAACTTAGAGACATTTGTAAAAACTTTTTCTAAGGATAATAAGAGGTTAGTGCAATTATCAAAAACTATTGACCTACTGCCTACTCGACCACATTCATTTTCCAAAAAGGTTGCCAATGTTCACGGTAAAAAAGATTTGCATATTTGGCTAAGTCCTGAAAATGCAAAAAGCATGATACTTTTGATAAGTAAAACTTTGTCTGATTTGGATCAGGAAAATTCTTATCGATATAATGCTAATGCAGTAAAAGCAGTAGAAAAAATAGACCAAGAAGTAAAGAAAATTGCGCAAGATCTAAATAACTTTAGAAATCAAAAATATATAGTAACTCACGATGCTTATCAGTATTTTGAAAAATATTTGGTTAAAACAGTCCAAGTGTAATACTTTCCATAGAAGAAGATTCATATCTTGGAATGAGAACCTTAATGGAGTTGAGAAAGGTAATGAAGAAAGAAAATATTAAGTGTATACTTTCTCACTCGCGAGAAGACAGTATAAAACCTCAAATCCTTTCTAGTGACACAAGAACAACAATTCTTGATCCTATTGGTGCAGAAATAGAATCTGGAGAAAGCGCCTACTTAGCTATAATGAATGACATTGCACAAGGTTTTAAGTCCTGTTTTGCTGCTCCAACACGAGACTAAGTACAAAATCTAGATAATGCCAAAAACGTACATTTTTATCTGTTGACGCACAGTTTCTTACTATATTAAATATTAATATTAAATAATTAATAATATTAATAAATGATTAGGAGTAAGTTATGCCAAAAAAATTGAAATCATTCGATGAAGTTGAAGAACGTCAGGGAATATGCAAAAATAAGATCGCAGAACTACAATTAAAACTAGAATCACGCACCCCCCTAAGAAGGTGTCTGCAAAGTATGTAGAAAAGTAGAAAAAAGGACAATTATGTGATACAAGGATAACTTTAACATGTATCCAAGTGACATAAAAGACAGTGAATGGGAAATTTTAAAGCCATATTTTGAGCCAAAAAAGACAGGTAGACCAAGAAAACACGATATTAGAACAATTATTAATGCAATAAGGTACGTAATGAGAACAGGCTGCCAATGGAGACAATTACCTAAGGATTTCCCACCATGGAAGACAATTTACAGTTGAACACACGACTAAAAAACACTGGAAAATGGCAAGAAATACACGATATTTTAGTAAAAAAAGTAAGGGAGGTAGTTGGTAAAAGAGCCACACCATCAGTTGGAATAATTGACAGCCAATCAGTAAAAACGACTCAAAAAAGGGGGCCAGAGGTTACGATGCTGGCAAGAAAATAAAAGGTCGAAAACGGCATATTATTGTAGACACGCTAGGACTCGTGATTACGGCAGATGTACACAGTGCAAGCATCCAAGACCGCGAGGGAGCTTTAGATCTTCTGGTAAAAGCAAAACAAAAATACCAACATTACAGAGGTTTTTGCTGATCAAGGATACACAGGTAACCTTAAAAACAGATGCTTAATAAAAACAGGATGTTTATTTACAATAGCAAAAAAAGCTCCTAATATTGCGGGATTTGAGGTTATACCGAAGCGTTGGATTGTTGAAAGAACTTTTGCTTGGCTTTCCAATTTAGGCGTATGAGTAAGGATTATGAGCATTCTCCTCAAACTTCGGAAACCAATATTTTCTTAATATGACTACTATTATGCTTACTAAATTAGCTAATTCTTGAGTTTGCAGACACCTTCTTAGAGAACGTATCGAATCTTCCACTTCTGGAGCTATCGCTCTTGTTGTAAGTGATGTTATTAATAAATTTCGCGATAAAAGAGAAATAAAAACACTTCAACGTAAAGTGAAAAAATTGGAAAAATTAGCCAGTAATATGGAGCAACCTGCTACTGTAACAGAAATTGCAGAAGAAGAAATGGATCAAGATAATTATTTCTATATCCTGTGTCAATTGAGGATGGATTGGATCAAGATAATTCTTTTCTAGATTCTGTATCACATGTTAAAACACGTACAACCAGCTCAATGTACACAGCGATAAGTTATTATGTGAATTAGAGTCACTGTAAAGGTCGGCTACTTAGATAACACTATTTTACAGGTCACTGGCCTAAAACGCAACGTTCGTACAGCTGTGGTGTCAGCTACTTGGCTGACACGTTTTGCAAAGAGTTATTTGTATCCATTCAGGTGTATGGCTTAAGAAGCAATAGCCAGTAGGTTTTGAAAAGGATTTAACTTCTTTTGCCTCCAAGTCAAGTACAATGAAATTATCCTCTCAAGAAACATATTTCCCCGTTTCGATTGTGTTAAAATATGAAACTTTTCGGTAAACAACGTAATGCCGAATCTGTCGCTCAGCATAGTTGTTTGTCAGTGGAATATTTTCTGGATCGTCCAAAAATTTCCACATCATCAGATCCGATTTCATGATATTTTTTGCTACTCGAGACGCTCCAATTGCCTCGGGTAATTTGATATATTCTTTAAGTAATATCTCGTTCGCTTGCGTAATTTTCTTGCTCTTCTTATGAACCTTAATGTGTCTATTTCATCCTTTAACAGAGCTTTTTTCAATGCAAATAATTCAGTAGCAACATTCCTTAAATAATACCCCAAAACTTTCACTTCGCTATTCCAACTATGAGACAACCTTTCAAAATCTCTTGCTAAATGTGCCCAACAGACCTGCCTTTTCTTGCTGGAAAAGTAGTTGTAAGCTGCATATCTGTCGGTCACTACTAGGTTGTTATTCTTTCAAATTTACTATTTTCCAGGACTTTCATCCCTCTTGACTCTGTCAATTTGATCACACTTCCTATTTTGCTCGCAACATCCAGCACCAGCCCTGTTTACCTTTGTTGTAATGGCTAGTTTCATCGATATGTAAAATTTTGCTCTTGCTTACCTCTTCCTCAATTTGCTCATATGCTTCTTGGCATTTTTCTGCCACTCTAGCCTCGCTATTTGATACACTACCGACGCTGATATCCAGGTTGAAAATGTCCTTTATATATTTGCCACTTCTTTTTTCGAATTCTTGTAAAATCCACTTAATGCTGCAATTACTGACTTAACTCTTGGACCAAATGTGTCCGCAGTTACTCCTTCTTGTAGCTTGCTACTTTTTCTTTTCCACATTTTTTGCAACGTCCATGCTCTAGTTGATATTCAACTACATACGGCTTGATTTCCGGCAAATCGACCTTTTGATGAGTATACGGATCTTTTGATACCGCAATTTCTCCTCCGCACTCACACGTATTGGGCAGTTCTATTTTTACCATCTCATCTGCCTCCATTTTAGGGCGGTAACTGCCTTTATGTCCAACCTGTGCTCCTACTTTCCTGTCACTTTTTGGCTTATTTTCCCTCATCTTATATAATTCTTTGGAGCTTGGTATAGATGAATTTTTTGAACTTAAGCCAAGCCTTTCTTTTAACTCAGCGTTTTCGATCCTTAGCGCTTTATTTTCTGCTTTAAGCTCTTCTATTTTGTTTCTAACTTTTCTATAGTCTGCTTAAACTTTCGCAAAATTCTAAAAGATCAACCATATTACCTCACAGCCACTCTAGTTTACCTTTTTAGCATTCCTTGTCTACTCTTTATTTTACCGCCCGGCTGAATGGATACATCCTTTTCAAAACCTACTGGCTATTGCTTCTTAAGCCATACACCTGAATGGATACGATTTAAAAAGATAACCTAAAGGACTTAGGTGGTGTAGTTTTATACAAAAAACACCCCAATGGTAATTTTACAATATTCTCTACATAATGTCAACTAAAAATTCCTGGTGTTTTAATTAATTTGTCACACTTAATCTTTTAAACGAATTATCATCTTAAGGTATTGATATTCTCGTTATTTTTTATATCCGGAAGAGTAATCATTTTTTCTATTCCTTCTTCAGGCTCTTTTTCTCCTATTAATGCTAACTCGATACCTTTCTTTTTCAGAAAATTACTAGAAGATACAACTTTTATGTTTCTTGCTTCCTCAAATGCTTTTCTTGCTATACCAGCACTTCTGCCACCATCTTTTACAGCTTCTAAGTTTGCATTATATCCTTGTGCATTCCTATCTTTTACTCTTCTATAGTCGCTTGTTCACCAAGCATGTAAATATCAATTCTGTTGGTGTCATGTGATCCCTCAAAGGCTGCTTTTTTAAATCTTTTATTTCTTGTGTTCTTTAGTTGTAACTCCAAATGTTTCTTGGGAGATCACATCAGTGAGTATTGCATACTCTTTACCTTCCATATTCTTATTATTATGGTCAGTTATGTTCATCTTGTCCCATTCTTGTGTTAGTTGATTTCTTGTAGATATAGATTGAATTCTTCTTTGTATCCATTCATGAGAATACCCTTTTGCAACATAATTAGCATAGGCACGCTTAAATGCAAGTTCAGGGTTTTTATATTCTTCTAACCTTTCATATCCAACCTTTGCCAGCCAACGTTTAAATTGTTCCACTCTTTCAGTTTTAGAAGGTACAGATTGTAAGATACGCAATAATCCCTCGACATTCGTACAATTTACATTTTGTTTACCACCTTTGTTTTATTTCAAGGGGGGTGACAAATTGTCCCCATCCTTTAGCAAGCTCTGGATCTCTGCTCCTCATCTTCTTTAAGTAATCAGATGGGTTTGTACTACCTGTAAGAGAAGCTATTACTTCCGTTATTACATACCACCACTCTCCGTTATGCAGGATTCTAGTTAAACTATTGCTATCAAATGAGGTAATATCGATACCTCCTTCTTTTATATTTTAAGACATTATTTACCATAACTCTCTAAAAACCTTCAAACATTTATCTTTAATTTACACCATTTTCAACCACCCACAATAGTTACTTTTTTAGAGTCACCCAACTACCATAGTTACATTCAGTTATAAAATTGTGTAACATATTTTCTCAGCAGCAATATTTCAGACAACTGGATTTTTCTTGGCTAGCTAACATATTTTGTAGATGCTCATTCTTTACGTATGCTTCCACTAGGAAATAACATACTTTGTCTCCTAACTTGAGTATTTATATATGTTATAAAAATTACAGATATTCTTAAGCTTTTAATGAAGAGCTATACATCAAACTTGCATAAAATATGATGATCAGGTGTGATAATTGAAGTGATTTTATTCTTATCACCATATTCGCTAGTTTCAATGCTAACTTTAACTACACACTCCAAATCATTTAACTCAGATAAAGATTCAATTCTACGAGCAAGCTTAGCCTCCTCACCGTTATCATATGGGTAAACATTGCGAGCAGATTCTAGGATAACGCGAATCATT